>NC_090989.1:176108560-176411590 GCF_041146395.1 Eulemur rufifrons | reverse complement strand
CCAGGGCTCCACCCGGGCTGCACACTGGAGAGAAGCGAATAGCAGCAGGGGAAGCGGTTTGGAGGCAGGGGTGGGGTGGGGGTGGGAGGAACAGGGTGTTTCTATTGAGGGCCGCGTGTTGCCAGAACTTAGTCCAGCTTTTCCGGTCAAGCTGTCAGCGCAGCTCCACTGGGGATCGGAAGCCGAGGCCAGTGAGGGCCATGCTGGTCACTGGCTGCGAGCAGTCCACTGCGGGTCAAAGGACCCATTGTTGGTGTCCTATTTATTAGTCACGAGCCTGGCAAGCTGGCCAATGCTTCTAGCTGTTCTTCCCTTGAAAGAGCTCCTTCTATTCTGGGGAGGAGATGGGGGTCCTTGGTGAAGGACTTGGTCCTCACAGAGTCCCTGACCCCCCATCCCATGGGCCTTCTCTGCCCCCGCCCCTTGCCCTGCCATCCCCACAATGGGGAACAAAACTCCTTTCTAACTGCACACCCGGGGTCCGGAATTCGAAACTGCGGTTGTCTGTCCTCTGCCTCCTCTGACGCTTTCTCCAGGGCAGCCGGCCCCATTAAAGGGAGGGGAACGGAGGTAGGCGAGATAAAGCCCTCCCCATAAATGTCCCGTGTTTATGGGGCTGTGAGCACACTAATCTTCTCAGGGCTACGCACAAGATTCTCAGGCACGTCCCAGAAAATGTGCCGAGATGCAGGAATTACTGTCTTTTCCCAAGTTGTGAAAGTGTGTGATTTGGAGAACTGTGATACGATCAGGAGAGTAAAGGAAGGACACGGGGCCACTGAAGGAGGCGGCGCTGTTGTGCAGGGAGTGGTGACGAGACCCTCCGAGGGAGACGAGGACCAGGGAGCTGAAGGCAGGAGTCATGGCTGTGTCCTGAGCGGGAGGGGCTGACTGCACGCTTCACGTGGAGTTGCCTGGTGCCCGAGATCCTGCTGTGGACAGGTGGGCATTGACCCAGGAAAATGAGGAAAATCGGTAGAGAAGGGAGCAAAAGTGGCATTTACTGAGCATTTACTATGGCCAGAGCGTTCCCATTCATATCTCTTTCAATCCTCACAGCAGAGCTGCAACGGATGGGCAGGGGCGGTAACAGTGCAGTAATAGAAGTAATGGCAGTAACAGAAACGGTAGCTCCAGTTAGGATGTCACGAGTACTTACCATGCTACCGGCTGCGTGCCGTTCCTTTTATACAAGTTAACTTGTTGAGTCTCCCCAAGGGCCCCATGAGAGGGTTCTCTGGGTTTTCCAAATAAACCCAGAACAGCCAACCAACCCGAGTGTGCTCTGCTTTCCTGTGACAGCTCCAATATTGCAGCATTTTCAACAGGAGGAAACTGAGGCACAAAGAAGTTAGATAACTTGTCCAGTGCTCCACAGCAGAACCTGGCTGGATGCAGAGTCCCCTTCACGCCTCGCTGTCACCATGCGACAGCTGGCGCTGCTGAAACCACCGTTGTAAACATCCGCACCCTCTGGAGCTGGGGCCAGCAAACGTTTCCTCTCCAGGGCCAGGCCGTGAAGACTTTGGCCTGAGGGCCACACCGTCCACTGCACTCTGCCCTGTATGGTGAAAGTAGCTGGGGACAGGACGTAAACCAATAGGCACAGTGGTACCCAGTGAAACTTCATTTACTCAAGCAGGTGGCCAGCAGGTAGTGTTGCCAGATTGAATATTTTATTTTCCAAATCTGGTGACCTCACATGAGCCTGATTCAACTGTGGGCCATAATTTGCCAGCGTCTAATCTAGTGAGCATCTGGTTTTCGCACTTTACAAGCACCCCCTTACTCCTAGAAAACGCTAGTAAGAAAAGAGTTACTCCCATTTGACAGATGCGGAAAATGAGGCTTGGAGAGATTAAGGAACTTGCCCATCTTTATGTAAGTGGCAAATGCAGAGCTGGGTTTTGAATGGGCTATTTGACTCTGTTGCCTTGAGCGGTGGATTGTACCCAAATGACCTGGAGGTCTTACACAAAGAGCCTATGCTCCCAGCAACTGCATGAAATTTAGGCTGGAAGGAAAGACCCTCCCTGCTTCTCCCCTCGATCCTCTACCTCTGAAAGCAGGCTGTTCTTTTGTGTTTATCTTACTTCCCCTGGACTAATGGGAGAAGGGAGGTAGGGGATGAAGGGCATGCAGGGAGATTTATTTGGGCTCCATACTTCCTGGTGACAGCTCTGAGCACTTGGCCTGGTTGCGGATTCTCTTTTAGAGTGTGTAGTGATAACTACTTTTTCCTCATCTAGGCTGACTTGGCAGACTCCACGCAGGCTAACACAGCAAAGGAATTGCTATAGGGCTCAGGAGTGCTGCAGTTGGGTCTAGGACAGTGGTTCTCAATTGGGGGGAGGGAAGTGGCCTTGTCCCCTCCCAGGTGACATTTGGCAGTGTCTGGAGACATTTTTGGTTGTTGCAACCCGGGGTGGGGTGCTACTGGCATCTAATGAGTAGAGTCCGGGGATGCTGCTCAGCATCTTATAATGCACATGACAGTGCCCTACAACAAAGAATTATCTGGCAAAAACGTGGATAGTGCTGAGGTTGAGAAACCCTAGTCTATGGTAAAGCCGTCAATGTCATGGTTCTGCTTTGGAAGTGCTTGCTGCTTGTCTTAGTCTGTTTGTGCTGCTATAACAACATCCCTTGGACTAGATAATTTATAAACGACAGAAATCTATTTCTTACATTTCTGGAGGCTTGGAAGTCCAAATCAAGGCACCAGAAGGTTTGGTGTCTGCTTCCAAGATGGTGCCTTGAGCACTGCTTCCTCCAGAGGGGACAGATGCTGTGTCCTTACATGGGGGAAGGTGGAAGGAAGAGACTCACCCCCTCAAGACATTTTATAAGGCGCTGATCCCATCCATTAGGGCAGAGCCTTCATGGACTCATCAACTCCTAAAGGCCCCACCTCTCAATACGGTCACATTGGCAACACCTGCATTTTGGAGGGGACACATTCAAACCGTAGCTCTCCTCTCCTTTGGTTCTGGCCCCTCTGCTATCACATGTCTTATCTGTTTTTGGAGGTGGGAGGTGTGGGGTTGACCAGTGAAGGTTTTTCAGGGTGAGGACCTCTGGCTGTGTCCTCCTCTTCCCTGTTCACTACAAGTAGTATCTTCCCCTCTCCACCAAAAATATCACTTCTGTTTGCCAAACTTGCTGTCTCAATCAGGGTGTGAACAGAAAGACAGGAACTCCTCCAAGTGTTTACAACAGAGGGAAATGACTGTGAGGAACTGGGGGAGATAAGAAGACAAGGGGATGGACTGCGCCACCCTTAGGCTGTGGAGCCCAGGGCAGGAGCTGGGGTGAGCTACTGGATCCCAGTGGCCGGCATCACCTGGGATGCGGGGCCATGGAGGGCTGTCCAGTGGGAACTCGGACATAGAGGGGATGTTGTTGCAACATGAATGGGAAGCACAGGGAGAAATACTCTGGCTTCTCCCTTCCTCCTGCCCCCATCTCCTGTCAGTACCTCCAGTTGGACAAAAGCAGCTAGAAAGCAGGTAACTCAGGAACCTGGGAGATGCAGCCCTCAGAGTTAGTTTTCTTGATATACATAGCAAGCTGGGGAGGGTGGGAAATAGATGTGAGAACAACAGGTCCAGGACTGGCCTGCCTACTTCTCTTGTTAGCGGGAAGAAGCAGAGGAATTCGCGTTGTGCATAGTGACCCCTCCTGGGAGACCTTCCTGGGAGAGGGGGCTTGAATTAAGAACTGAAGCGATCCAAGCATTCCTAAGGCAATTCTTTTCAGGGAGGACCCAGACTATGAGTCTTTTGTATGTGTGTGTTCAGAAAGAACCTGGAAGGTATTGCAGATGCTTGAGTTGGCTTCCAATGGAGAGTTCTCAAAGTAGTGAGATCCCTTGAATTAGAATCCTCTGGGGACTGTTAATGATGCCAGTTCCAGGGTCCCAGCCAGAGTTCTAGAATCAGAATCTCTGAGGGAAGAAGAGGAGAAGATCAGGAATCAGCATTTTCAACAACATTCCCTGTTGGTGCTTTTACACTCTGCAGTTGGAGAACCACTGCTGAAAGGTCCTTCTCATGTTAGCACTGGTTTGGGGGACCTCTCTCCTCCTAATTTCTCATCTTGTTGATAAGCCATGGCTATAACTCAGTCATTGCCCTTCTGTTTTGCAACAGTTTTCTTCAAGCATGGGAGGGTTTCCTGTGGGTATGTAAAATTGATAAACTAGATTCTTAAAAAAAGAGGAAAATCAGCTGTTGTTTTTCTTTCTTTCCTTGAATGAATGGTACACTGTGTGTGTGTGTGTGTGTGTGTGTGTGTGTGTGTGGATGAGGGTGAGGGGATAGAAAAATGGAGAATGGCCTAACATCTCAAGAAAAGGTTGATTTCATGACCAAAGAGAAATCATGAGTTGGAGCCACTCTTAGGTATTCCTGACCCCGAGGTCTGTTTCTTCTATGGGCCCATTTTCTCTCTGAGCTCTCCTAAAAGATGATAAAAACCACCTCATTTCCCCAAAGCCTATTAATATATGTGATCACATGTGATTATATTGATATGTGATTTCAATTCCTCACAACAGCTCTGCAATGTAGGGATCACTATTTTCATTCTACAGATGAGGAAACAAAGACAAAGAAAGGTAAAGGCACAGAGCTAATGATGCAGCAGAAATGGGATATGTGATATACTTTCAGACAAAGGCTCAAAATTAAATCCCCTTCTCTTTCCACTCATCCAGGGGGATTATGAGTCAAATTAATATTTGAACACTCAGCTGGATCCCACTTCTGGTGCAGCAGTGTGAAGACCTCTCTTGGCCTGTCCTAGTGAAATCGGTGAGAACTAGTTTTTTGTTTTAAATCTCTGGAAATGGTCCTAAGGGTACACAGCACATCGAAGAAACATTCATTGAAGAAAATCTAATATTCAGCAAGAAAAGCAAGAGTCCGTGATATTTGAACCAAGACCTGCTCCCTCTCTTCCTCCCTGCAGCTCAGCAGAACAGTAACTCCACTTCGGACTGACACAGCCAAGAACACAGGGGCTCCTCTCCTCCCAGCTCCCAGTCAGAGGGGATCTTCCCAGGAAGGGCAGGATGTCGGTGTTTCCTGTCCTGTCCCAGCTACCTGTCTCTTAGGCTTAAGTTTTAGGCAAGTGAGACTGAGAGGTGGAGGCTTCCTTCTTCTGTCCAGATCCCTTCACGGGACAGAGGCTCTACCTTGAGCCTAGTGCCACGGAGAACACTGGGATGCCCATCCCTCTGGATCTGGCCCATGGGCGGGGATTCCATGCTGAGAGACATCAGACAAGGTGGCTTGGGGCTGCTGCCCCTTCCCTCATCAAATGCTCAGCTCTTAAAGTAAGAGTGTCACTCAGATAAAAGTGTTCCATTGTCCCTGCCCCCAGCTCCAGAGCCTTGGCTTAGAGATTTTGACTTTGGGGAGAGGCAGGCCATAGAACAGAGTGCTCCAAATATCTCCCTAAGGAACTGACTTTATTAGCAACAAAGTGTGGAGGAGTTTAAGCCTAAGAATCCTCTCAAAAACAGTAGAGGTTGCCGTGAAAGACAATTTGGAGACTGATAGATTCATTGTCGATATAGGCAAGACTATAGGCCAACTAGTTCAGCAGAGAGAAACAGGGAAAGAGATAACTAGGAAGAGTGCTCCAGGGTCAGAAAAATTCTCCAACAATGACCTCAGCAATCCTCTCTTGGATATGGAATTTGACTGGATCAGTCTGTGAAGCAATTTAGATCTCAGGGCATTGTTGAAAACAGTAGGGCATTTAGTGGGGTTAACAGCTGGGTGTCGTTAAGGGAAGAGAAAGCCAGAGAGCATGCCAAAACCATTGTCATCCCAGGGTGACTGTGGGCATACCCAGGCTGCGATCTTTGAGGAGCAACATCAGAAGTTTCACACTACTGGATAGCATAGACTTCATTAAAATAATCTGGCCAGTCACTAAACAAACAAGGAAGCAAATAACAATTACAAACTCCAGGGGAGGGTGGACCAGTACCCAGAGTTGCTATAATATCTGATCCAAAAAGTCCAGTTCCCAACAAAAAATTGCAATATGTGCAAAGGATCAGAAAGTATGGCTCATATATCCCTGGGGTCAGGGGAAATGTCAACAAAAACTGCCTGAGAGTGACAAGATGTCACTCAACAAGAATTTAAAATTACACATTATATATGTGTTCAGAGAATTAAAGGAAACCATGACTAAAGAAGTAAAGTATGATGACAATGCCACATCAAATAGAGACTATCAGTAGAGAGAGAGAAATTATAAAAAAGAACACAATGGAAATTCTGGTTTTGAAAAGTACAGTAACTGAAATAAAAATTTTACTAAAAAGATTTAGTAGTAGATTTAAACTGATAGGAGAAAGAATTAGTGAATGTCAAGATAGATTGAGAGAGAACATAGAACAGAGAAAAAAGAATGAGAAAAGTGAACAGGCTCCGACAAACATGGGACGCTATTAAGTACACTGATACACAGCATGCATAATGAGAGTACCAAAAGGACAGGAGAGAGAGAAAGGATCAGAAAAAAAATATTCAAAGAAACAATGGCTGAAACTTCCTAAATGTAAAAAAAGAACAAATAAATAAATAAAACCCTTAATTTACACATTCAGCAAGCTTAACCAACTCCAAATAGGATAAATGCAAAGAGATCCAAAACCAGATGCATCATATGGTAAAAATGCTAAAAGCCAAAGACAAGGAGAAAATCTTGAAAGCAGAAAGAGAAAAATGACTCACAGGGAACGCCAAGAAGATTAACAGCTGACTTTCTATCAGAAGCAATGGGGGCGGGCAGTGCAGAGGCAGTGGGATGAAATATTCAAAATGTTCAAAGAAAAAGAATCTGCCAGTGGAGAACCTTTTACCCAGCAAAGCTGTCTTTCAAAAATGAAGGCAAAATAAAAATATTCTCAGATAAACAAAAATAGAGAGAACTTGTTGCTAGCAAACCACTTTATAAGAAATGCCAAAGGAAATTCCTCAGATAGCATAGAACTCCAGATAACAATTCAAACACATACACACACACACACACACACACACACACAAAACACCATCAAAGGTAATAATATAATTATAAAAGACAATATAGGTGCATATTTCTTCTCCTGTTTTCTCTTAACTGATTTAGAAGGTCATTGCATAGGACAACGTGAATACAATATGTTGTTGGGTCTATAATACATCGATATGTAATGTATTTGCCAGTAATAGCACAGAAGGTGGTTGGGTTGGAGCAAAGCTACATAAGACAAGGGAAATGGCCCCGGAGAACAGCTCCAATCCACAGGTGCAAAGAGAGGGAACCAGACATGATAAAAGGGAAGGCTAATATAAATACTAGCGGTATATGCTTGCTTTCCTTTCTTCTCTCACCTTTTTTAAAAGCCATACAATTATAAAAAGTAATAATTATAACAATACATTGTTGGGCTTGTAACATTTATAGCTACAATACATATAAAAATAATAACCCAAAAAGGGGGAAGAGGGAATAAAGGTATGTATGAGTAATATTCTTATATCTCACTAGAATGAAGTTAATATGAATTTGAAGCTGATTCTGATAAGTTTAGATGTATGTAGCAAGACTTAGAGCAACCAATAAAGAAATAACTCAAAAAATACAGTGAAAAACAGCATTAAAGAAATGAAAATGCTTCCCCTCTCTCTTTCTGTATATATATGCACACACACATGTGCATATACATATATACATATGTATATATGTGTGTGTGTGTTTACATACATATATATAGAGAGAGATTTGTTGGAAGGAATCGTTATGCAATTGTAGGGGCTGGCTAGGCCAACCCAAAATCTGTAGGGCTGGCCACCAGGAAGGGCAGGCTGGAAACTCTTGGACAGAAGCTGACATTGGAGTCCACAAGCAGAATTTCTTTTTCCTCAGGGAAACCCCAACTTCACTTTTATTGCCTTTCAACTGATTGGATCAGGCCTACCAAGATTTGGAGGTTAATTTCCTTTACTTAAAGTCAACTGACTGTAGATGTTAATCACATCTACAAAATACCTTCCCAGCAGCACCTAGGTTAGAGCTTCATTGACTAACTAGGGACATAGCCTAGCCAAGTTGACACATAAAACCAACCAACATAAGTCCCAAATAAACTCCTTGTGCCTACATTTTTGCTTGAGGGTCAGCTTTTGGAGGAAGCCCAACTAAGATGCCCCTCCTACCCCACTCTCCTCCTTGACTCAGAGCCGCGAGCGGTTCTCCACCCCAAGGGGTAAGACTCATTTCAAACACCAGCAAGTCCCGTGACAGCCCCTGCTCTCAAAACCCCGTGGCTTCTTTGGTTTTCTTGTCCAGAATGTTATACGTTTGGAGATTGTGTCGGCTCTCTCTTGGATGGTGTTTGCTCATGCAAGGCCAAGTTTGACACATTATTTTGGCCGCCACAGCCCCATGCATCCATAAGCCAGTGTTCTCTGTCATCACCTTTGCTAAGCGTCCCAGGATTCAAATAAATACAGCATCCCCTGAGTGGTATTACAGCTGTCTTAAGAAGGTATTCACAGGAAGGTTCCTGATTTAAAATTTTTTTTTCCCATTCCCCTGAGCCTGGCATTGAATGTTTTCACTACAAAGCCTGACTCGGGACAGAAAAATAGCAGATAAACATTGCCATATGTTTTTAAACCTTGTAGAGTTTTTTTTTTTTTTTTTTGAGGGAACTGATACTACTCTAAAAGCTTCATATGAGAATCTCTTATCATTTATAGTTACTAAAAACAGAAGAAAGCAATCGAGTTGGGGGAGGCCCCATCCTTTCTGTTCAAAATTTATAATTTCTTCTGAAAAAATGCAGCAGGAGCCTAAGGATCTTGAGGAATGCATGCAGGGCAGGGCCAGGAGCCAGGGAAGGATCAGTTATCTCTATTTACAGTAAGAGCAGCTACCAGTGATCATCAGCTACTACATGCTAGGCCTGTGCTAAGTGCTTTGCATGCTTAATCTCATTTGATTTTCAAAACCACCCAATAAGGCACGTGCTCATTTTATCCCCAGTTTGCAGATGAGGAAATGGAGGCCCAGACAGACTAAACAACCTGCCCACAGTCTCACGGGTATAAGTGGTGAAGCTGGGATGGAACCTGCCCCTGGCGATTCCTAAGTTTGCTCCCTTGACTGCTGTGCCACAATGTGGCTTCGTTTTCTTTTTCTTTTTTCTTTTTTTTCTGAGACAAGATCTCACTCTGTTGTCCTAGGGAGAGTATAGTGGCATCATCATAGCTCACTGCAATCTCAAACTCCTGGGCTCAAGTGATCCTCCTGCCTCAACCTCCCAAGTAGCTGGGACTACAGGCATGTGCCACCATGCCCGGCTAATTTTTCTATTTTAGTAGAGACAGGGTCTTCCTCTTGCTCAGGCTGGTCTTGAACTCCTGGCCTCAAGCAATCCTCTTGCCTCCCAAAATGCTAGGAGTCCTGGTGTGAGCTACCATGCCCGGCCATGATGTGGCTTCTGACTAGTCCCTGACGCCACGCATCACACTGATGTGAACTGTTCATAACTCCCTCCTGTCCACGGAGGTGGCCTCATTTGGATGTGTGCGGCTCAGGGCTCAAGCCATCGATCATTGCCTGTGCCTAGGTTCAAGTGGAAGAGTAAGATTTGAAGAGAATGGTGAAAAAGATAATCTATATTCCCACTTGTTGGGTGGGAAATTATATTCCTATCACTTGCAACATGTTGTCAAAAGGAAGTAACCTTTGTGACATGGAAACAATGTCACTGAAGACGTGGACTTGTCCTCCTACATTTAGTTAAATGATTAATTTTCTTCGTATTAACTTAAAATGAGCCCATTTAAAAGAGTACTTTTTTCCTTGAAAGCATTGCTCATTATGCTATCATTTTAAGTAATTAAATCAGAATAAATGGCTCTGTGAAGCTATTTTAATGTAACATCTAATTATATCTGACCTAGACTGTGAACTATAATCATTAAGTACATGAACTGTGTAATGTTCTGCACATTCTTTAATAATTTGTATTGCAGAATTCAGCTGCACAGAGCTGTAAGCGGGAACAGCATCTTCCAAGACACCTGTTATCCGCCCGGCATCGCAGAGGTGGCCCGTCTGTCGGCTGTCGTGTGCAGCTCAGCGGACTTCACCGTCTGAGAATGCTCATCTCCCAATGGAAGACAAACTGTGTTTGTTTTCATTTTTGACGCACATTAATTATTTTGACAAGGGAACTCAGAGCAATTCAATGAAATGGGTAGTCTTTCACACTTTTGGCAATTGAAATGTTTTCTGGGCCCAACAGACGCTGGCCTCGCCAGGGAGGGCACCTCACTCGAGGGCTAATTACGAAGCTCGGAAGGGGTCTGGACCACCAGAGTCCTGCTCAGGCTGTTACTGGAAGGGCCTCTCTGTGTTTGCATTTGAATTTGCATTTGTAAGTCTCCAACTTGGCCATGGGAATGTGTTCTTGGCTGGGGCTCAAGAGAAGACCTCTCCAAAACCAGGAGGGATGTTTCAACCAAATTTGGGAAGACACGTCGTATGACAGTTTTTGTGTTTGAATTTGTGAGCAAGGAATTAAAAAAAAAATCATCACTGTTACTGAAATTAGTTTCCAGTTTGGATCTTTTCCCCCCTCTTCCTCTTCTTTTGCACATATCATTCTTATTGGGATATTGCAATCATTTTTTTCTCTTTTTAAGTATACAAACATGTCATGCTTGAGGAAATAAAGATGTTTGTTTTCATTGCATCTACTTAGGGGAGAGTAGAAAACAAGAGATTCTGGTCTCTGAAATGGAAGCACAAATCCACCATCCCTTCTCTGCAAGTCTGAAAAGTTCTGAAAACCGAAAGCTTTTTCATTGCTTGTTTGGTGTTAAGATGTGCCCTGACCTCCAGTCCTTGCCAGTTACACCTGACCTGTTCCGATGCTGCTTGTCAATCCGCAGGGTCTAGCCACTTCTGTGACACGTCCAGCTGCAGAGGCATCAACGCGGTTTGGTTATAGGCTGCTGCCCGCCACCCACTAGGGGAGTCACAGAGTACTCTGCATATGTCCCTTTCCAAAATCTGGAAAGTTCTGATCCCCTCAACACGTCTGGGCCCCAGAGTTTTAGAGAAAAAGCTATAGACTTGGAATAAAGATGATACTAATAACTATCATTTACTGAACCTACAGTGTCCCAGGCATTTTACATGTGTTGTCTCTTCAAGCCTCATGGTCACTCATTTTATAGATTATTCCATTTAACAGATAAGAAAATTGAAGTTCAGAGAAGCTAAGTGGCTTGACCAAGAACACACAGCTAACATATTTATTAACTGAATTTTTTTTTTGACAGACAAGGTGTTATGACAACGTTTAGTTTTCCTGGCCATATACACAAAATTTAGTGACCATTTTGAATGTCTAGCAGAGAGGAAACCATTTCATTCAAATCAATTGTTACTTGTACTTTATTTTGGGTTATACCTTGAGCATCATAAACATCCCCTCATTCGGTGCTCAGAGCTAATGGTTGAGGAGCTCTTATTATACGGCAACTGTGAACCACGCATTTTTGCTCATTTAATCTTCAAAACCATCCTATGACATTGAGCTTGTTATTCCTCCTTCTATGCTCCATTTTACAGATGAGAAAACTGAGGCTGAGAGAGGTTACTTAACTTGCTCTGAGGCTACACTACTCCCAAGTGGGCAAGCTGAGATGGGAACCTGATCTTTCTGATATCTAAGCTGAACATCCCCCACCTCTTCAACTCACTCTCAAGCTTAGAAGTGTTAAAATTCATCCAGATACAAGAAGAGAATTAAATCACAGTCAACGTAACCCACAGCAAAAGAAAACTTTCCGACTGCAGGCCCAGACACCTTAAACTCTCCTAACCCAGTTTGTGGAGCCAGCACTTTAAGAGGGGCCTCCCTGCGTTGCAGGCTGGAGCCTGAGTCCCAGCCCCGAGCATCCGGCTGCACTGCCAGCGTGAGATTGATGTAGGCAGAATGAACCTGCTGCCTGCCATGCCTGGTCTCTTCTCTTGTCCCAAAATCTAAGGCCAATTTCATGAAGACAGCTTCTGGTTCATATGTTAAATCAACACATACTTATTTGAGCAATTGCTGTATACCAGACTCTTTTATAGGGGATGGAGACAGAACAGCAAACAGGTCAGAAAAGTTCCTGCTCTCAAGGAGCGTGTTTTGGTGGCAAGAGGCACAGTCACTAGGCAAATAAAGCAAAATATATTAATATGTTAGTGACTGCTAATGGGCGTGGGCTTCTTTTTTGGGGTGATAAAAGTGTCCTGGAATTAGACAGCTGTGATGGTTGCCCAACTTTGTGAATATACTAAAACCCATTGAATCATACACTTTAAATGGGTGAATTTTATGGTATGCAAATTTTGTCTCAATAAAAACATCATCATAGAATATATCAAATGATAATAAGAAGTAGAATAAAAAGAAAGCAAGGTGAAGAGCCAGAGGGTGACAGAGAGGTGCCCTGGTAGACAGGATGGCCAGGGCAGGGCAGAAGATGCTGTTCACTTGCTCCCCATCTCCCCTCTGCCCACCCCTGAGTCCCCAAGGGCTTAGCTCTGGCCCTGCCAGCAGCTCCCTGTGGCCAGCTCCTGTGTCCCTCTGATCATATGCCCAAGTGCTTTCTTCCATATCATGGTATTGTCCTTGTATGAGCAGGTATGACAGGGACAGCCGAGCAATGATGGAGTGTTCTGGGTTGAATTGTGTCCTTGCCAAATCCCTATGTTGAAGTCCTAACCCCCCCACCCGCCCCCATACCTCAGAACGTGACTGTATTTGGAAATGAGAGCTTTTAAGAGGTGATTAAGTTAAAATGAGGCCATGAGTGTGGGGCCCTAATCAGTACTCCTGGGTCATCATAAGGTGAGGCAGAGACACCAGGATGCCCATACAGAGAAAAGGCCACGTGAGGACAGAGTGAGAGGGTGGCCGTCCACAAGCCACAGAGAGAGGCCTCGGGAGAAACCAACCTGCTGACACCTCGATCTCGGACTCTCAGCTTCCAGAACTGCAAGAAAACAAATTTCTGTTATTTAAACCACCCAGTCTGTGGCATTTTGTTTATGGCAGCCCTAGCTACTGAGTACAGGGGGAAATTCAGCGGATAAATGTCCCAGCTTCTTCCATTCTTGTTGGGTTAATTTTGAAGTGTGTTCTAAGTGTTTTCTCAGAGGATGCCCTGTGGGATTAGGCCCAGTTGCCCACGTTTTTGTATAAACTCTATTAGCTTTTATCCCTCCCCTGTCTCACTTCTTGCACCTCCTGATTTTGCTTCCTGGGCCACCTCCGAAATAAACTGCTTGGCCTGACCCGTCGTCTCCAGGTCGGCTTTGGGGAGATCCCAAACCAAATCAGGAGGCTTCTCCAATCGGGAGACATATAAGCAAAGACTCTGATGGAGGGAATAGAGTGAGCCAGGTGGATATTGAGGGGTAGGGCTTTGCAGGGACAGGGAGCAACGAAGGCCACGGCCGTGGGGTAGGAATGCGCTCCAGGATCAGCAAAGAGGCTGATGAGACTGGGATGGAACATGTGAGGGATGGAAGGAAAACAAGATCAGGGTGGGGGGAGGCACAGTCACAGGCCTAGAAAGGAAGGACTTTGGTTTTATCCTGTGTGTGATGGAGCCGCTGGAGCCATTGAGCAGGGGGGGACAGGCTAGGACCTGGGTTGTCAGAGGATGCTGTGATGGCTGTGTTGAGGATGGATTGAAGGGTGTGAGAGAGCAAGTGGTAATCATTGCCATTGGCCAACCATCCAGGAGAAAGCAGGTGGAGGCTTGAAGTGGAACGGAAGGGGTGGAGGTGGTGAGGCAGCAGAACTTGCTGCTGTGGCAGGAAACAGAAAACAGTCAAAGATGAATCGGGAGGTTCTGGCCTGAGCACTGGGAGACTGAATGTGTTGGGAGATAGTTCTCCACAGGGCTCTCAGGGTTCCACACATCTCATGAGCAGAAGCACTGAAGGCCTTTGTTCTAGAGAATCTGTTAAAAGATATTGGTATGGTGAACAGCATTGGAAGAGAAAGACAGTGTCTCCCTCTGTTATGGTTTGAATGTGTCCTCTGAAAGCTCGTGTTGAAAGTCAATCCTCAATGTAACAGTATTGAGTATTGGGAGGTGGGGCCTTTAGGAGGTGATTAGGTCATGAGGGCACCTCGCACATGAATGGACTAATGCCATTTTTGCAAGAGTGTGTTCCTGATAAAAGAGATGGGTCTAGCCAGATTTCCTCTCTCTATCTTATGTGCTTTCTTCCACCTTCCACCCTTCTACCCTGGATGGCCCTCACTAGATGCTGGCACCATGCTCTTGGACTTCCCAGCCTTCAGAACCATGAACTTGCTTATAAATCACCCAGTCTCTGTATTCTGTTACAGCAGCAGAAAATGGACTAAGACTTCCTCAGATTAAGAAGTAGTCTTGCAGACTACAAATTAGAAAAGATTTGGGTTCCCTGAGGCAGAGCTCCTGTCCTGTAATGCTACCCACTGCACATGGAGGTGACACCTGGCCTGCTGCACATATCTCTGTGGGAACTGGGGCTTGGGGAAATGGTGCAAGAAAATGATGAAACTCTAAAAACTGCTATTTCTGTGAGTAAAAAAATCCTTTGTCTCTCACAGGAATTTTGTGTTTTGCTAGCATCCATGAAACTGTGGTGGACTAACTGGTTAGCTTGCAAGTAAAGTAAAATTTCAGACCCTTTCCAGTTCTTGAAAGAATGGAGGTGACCTTTGCTTAGAGAGGAAAGATTATAAGAGGAACAAGTTAGAGTGCTGGTAGAACAGGCTGTTCATTTTGGTACATATTCATTCTGAAATGTCTATTGTATACCACACTCCAAATAATGATACAACATCTCCACTTGGAAATCTAAGTCTAGAGTTTGGAAGAAAGTGTTAAAAATGTAAACTTGGGAATTATTAGAACATAGTTGGGATTTACAGCCATTAGGTAATCTGGCTTCAAGAGCACGAGTGAGGATAAAAATGAGAAGATGTGTGAGAATTAGACCCAGTAGTCAGGAGGATGAAAGGGGCCCCATAAGGGAGCCAGAGGAGAAGTGGCCAGGTAGGTAGGTCTCTAGAGACAGAGGCAGAGATAGAGAGAGCCCATGTGTGTCCTAGAGGCCATGCTCCCATGGCCTCTAGTGCTCCAAGAAAGTGTTCCAAGAATGAGTGACCATGTATGATATTAAAATGGTGGATACAGGTCCTTATACATGTGTCCAAATCCATAGAATGTGCAACAACAAAAGTGCATCCTAATGTAAACTATGGACTTTGGGGATAATGATATGTCAATATAGGTTCACCGACTGTAACAAATGCACCACTCTGGTGGGGATGTTGATTGTGGGGGAGGCCGCGTGTGTGGTGGGGTAGGGGGTATATAGGAACTCTCTGTGTTTGCTACTCAACTTCACCGTGAACCTAAAACTGCTCTAAAAAAATCATATTTATTTTCTAAAAAATGAGCAGTCCCCTGGGACCAGAGCTGCTGATAGCCTGAGTAGGATGAGAACTGAGAGCCCATGCTGGATTCAGTGGTGTGACGATCACTGGCCCTTGCAAAGAGCTGTTTTGGTGAGGGGTGGCAACAAAGGCTTCCTGGAGAGAAGTGAGAGGAGCAAAGGGGAGACAGTGGGTATAGACGACACCTGAGGGCAGCTTTGCTCTCTTAGAGGAGATCAGAGAGCTCAGATCGCTGGACAGGGTGAGGGGGCAAAGGAAGTTTATTTTACAGCTGAGATATTGACACTACAGCCGTGCTATGATGCTGGTGGTGCAGTTGAGAGGAAAACTTGAAGACGTAGGACAGAGAACAACTGCAGGGGTCCTAGGGGCTGTCAGCGAGGTGAGTCTGGGTTAGGAACAGGGTATTGGGGATGGATGCAGGTGGGCTGGCTAGGGTTGGGTGGTAGGGTTGCCAGATATAGCAAATAAAAATATGACTCCCAGATAAATTGGAATTTCAGACAAATAGCAAATAAATTTTAAATATAACATCATAAGGGATATACTTATACTAAACAATTATTTCTTGTTTATCTGAAATTCCAATTTAACTGGGTGTCCTGGATTTTACCTGGCAACCCTGGACCAGGGAAGCTCGTGGATGTACATTTCTGATTGATTCTGTTTTCACGGTAAAAAAAAAAGTCCAGTTTCATGGCAGGGGGTAGGAGGTTTGTGGGGAGGAAGGACAGTTCAGCAGTGGGACTAGAGGACAGTTGAGCAGGCCTGGAGGCCCACTGAGGCTCATGGCCTTAAGCTTTAAAGCAAGAGCAGCCTGTGCACGTCTGTCTGTTTGTCCAGCCTCTGCCGGTGGCTCCAGTGCAGACCGACAGGGAGTAGGGAATCGGATTTCATGAGGTCTGGACTTTCATCTGCAAGGATAATGGGGAAAGAAGGGCAGAGGGCAAGGACGAAGCATGCAGAGGAGGGTTATAACTGGGGGGCGGGGCACGAGGGGAGGGCCGGAACAAAGATGGCAGGTCCCAGAGGTGTTGGAGAATTATGGCTACTGGGTACTTGAGGGTGTGCATTGGGAGGACAGGAAGTGATTGTGGGGGGGGGATGTTTGAAAGTTAGATGACAGACAGGTGCACCGAGTGGCTTTGACAAGGCCTAGGGCCTAATGCCCTGGGCATGGGTGGTTGGAGTAGAGGCTGTGATCACTGGAGGTGAGAGAGCTGGGAAAGGAGAGGCCACATGGATGATCGAAAAGTCATCCATGTGGATACTGAAATCATCAGGAATCACAGCAGGACTTCTGGGTGGGGAGGGACTGACGGGAAGAGACATGAGCAAAGACCTAAACCCTCACTGACCGAAGGGCGACACGTGACCACACTGGGGCTGGGGCAGCAGGTGCGTAGACTACAGCGCATTGTAGCTACCGGTTAGGACAGCTTAGAGCAGAGGTCCACAAACTTTTTCTGGAAAGTACATATTTTAAGCTTTGCTGGTGACACGTGTGGTAGGCAGAGTAATGCCTCCTTCTCAAAGATGTCCACGTTCTCATCCCCCAAACCTGTGAATATGTCACGTTACGTGGCAAAAGGAATTTAAGGTAATAGGTGAAACTGAGGTTGCTAATCAACTGACCTTAAAACAGGGAAATTTATCCCAGATTATCCAGATGGGTCCATTGTCATGAGGGTCCTTAAACATGAAAGAGGGAATCGGAAAAGTCTGTGGCAAAGCAGTGTGGTGTGGGGGACACCACTGGCTTGAACAGACGGGAGCCACAAGCCACGGAGTATGGGCAGCCAAGACACATTCTCCTCCAAAGCCTCCAAAAAGGCTCACAGCCCTACTCACACCTCCATTGTAACCCTGCTCACACCTCCATTGTAACCCTGCTCACATCTCCATTGTAACCCTGCTCACACCTCCATTGTAACCCGGTGAGACCCATTTTGCATTTCCAACCCCCAGAACTGTGAGATAATAAATTTGTGTTGTTTTAAGCCACGAATTTTGTAGTAATTTGTTACAGCTGTCACAGAAAACTAACACATATAGTTTCTGTTGAAGCTATTCAACTTTGCTGTGGTAGCCGGCAAGTAATTATAAACAGTATGTAAATGAATGGGCACGGGTGTGTTCCAATAAAACTTTATTTACAAAACAAGCAGCGGACCACATTTGGCAGGCTGCCATAGTTTGCCAACCCCTAGAATATAGGATCTCTACAACAGAATACTATACGGCATTTATAGGAAAGAAGAGAGTCTTTTTTTTTTTTCTTTTTGAGACAGAGTCTCACTCTGTTGCCCGGGCTGGAGTGCTGTGACGTCAGCCTAGCTCACAGCAACCTCAAACCCCTGGGCTCAAGCAATCCTCCTGCCTCAGCCTCCCGAGTAGCTGGGACTACAGGCACACGCCACCATATATCTTTAGTTGTCCATATATCTTTAGTTGTCCAGCTAATTTCTTTCTACTTTTAGTAGAGATAGGGGTCTCGCTCTTGCTCAGGCTGGTCTTGAACTCCTGAGCTCAAAGGATCCACCTGCCTCGGCCTCCCAGAGTGCTGGGATTACAGGCATGAGCCACCATGCCCAGCCTAATTTTTTCTATATGTTTCTAGTTGTCCAGCTAATTTCTTTCTATTTTTTTTTAGTAGAGATGGGGTGTCGCTCTTGCTCAGGCTGGTCTCGAACTCCTGAGCTCAAATGATCCTCCCACCTTGGCCTCCCAGAGTGCTAGGATTACAGGCGTGAGCCACCACACCCAGCCAAGAAGAGAGTCTTTATGTATTAATATGGATGTATCTTCAAGATATTAAGGGGACAAAGAAAGGTGTGGGAGACAGTGCTTATTCTTATTTGTATAAAAAATATATATAGCTTGATTCACACACGTGTATACAAGCCTGTACATGCATATATAATTTCTGGAAGAATACACAAGAAACATCTTCAGTGGCTCTTCTGAAGAAGAGGAGTGTGTGTCTAAGTGGAGGAAAGGCTTATGTTTCACTGTACACTCTCTGTACTGTTTTCCTCTTTGTGTTTGAACCACGTACATGTGCTTTTCTTCTAAATAATAAAAATGTTAACAAAGCTCCTATTCAAAACCGACACAAGCATTGTGCCAAATGTCAATCTTTATTTAACTGAGATACCAGTTAAGAAAGCTTTTTATTGGCATCTACTAGCTACACAGAAACCCACATATATTCTAAGCGTACGAACTGGGGGATTTTCATAAAATGAACACGTCTGTGTCCCCAGCACCCCGAGGGACAAGCAGGGTATGCCAGTATCCTAGAAGCCCTTTTGCCCCGCTACCAACGTTACCTAAGAGTAAACACTGTCCCCAAAGACAATAGCAGAAATTCTTAATAGTTTTGCTTGCTTTTATACTTTACATAAATGAGATCATACTGCATTTACTCTCTTGTGCCTTGTTTCTTTCATACAACTTTGTGTCTGTGAGGTTACATCTTGTGTGGGGCTTTCTCACGTGCAGTGAAAGATGGTCACTCTCTACATACATTCTCTCTCTATATGCCATTGTGTGAACATGTCACAATTTATTTATCTCTTCGGCTGTGGATGGGTATTTGGGTAGTTTCACATTGGGCCCATTATGAATAGTGTTACTTGTCATGTTTATTGTTGGTCCCTATTGGAGTTTAAGAAGTCTTTGCCTACTCCAAGATCCTGAAGGTGTTCTCCTGCTTTTCCTTCTAAGAGCTTTATTGCTTTATCTTTCATACTTAGATCTGTCATTCATCTGGAAGGAAGGGAAGGATAAGATGCAGTTTTTCCCCATAGAAATAGCCAATGGATCTCCCTACCAGCATTCATTGAAAAGACCATTCTTCCCCAGCTGCATTGCAGAGTCCTGAAATTGGACTTTATAAATACCTCAGAATTAAGGTATTTTATGCCTGAAAATGGCCAAAAGATCACAGGGGATGGGAAACCTGTGGCTTGGGGTCATCTGTGGCCTTCTGGATCCCTGACTGCAGCCTTTCGACTGAATCCAAATTTACAGAACAAATTCTTTTAATAAAGGATTCTATGAGATTTGCCCAATACACTTTCTAGGGGCAGGGACACAAACATCCCCTCCTTCTCTTACATATAAAGGCGCGCGCGCGTGTGTGTGTGTGTGTGTGTGTGTGTGTGTATTAGGTGTATGTGCTGTCAAGGGCTCCTCTGTGGAGGTTCTACTCAGGTTTCCAGGAGAGGGTTCTAAGCACAGGGGACAAGGAATGGGATTGGAGTCCAACCACATGGTAACTGGGGCAAAGGGCAGGGACCACAGAGCTCTGTTTTATTAGAAAGAAGGTACAAGTTCCGAGCCTGGCTGGATGCACAAGAGAACTGATGCCCAGGAGAGGCAGTTAGGCTTGGGGTTCTTTCAGGCCAGACTGTTTCTCAAAATGGGGGGGTCCTCTTGGATGAAGTTGAGGAGGCTGTGCCCGTGGAGAGCCAGGATGCCAAGGCTGGAGGGCAGGCAGGGCTGGTGAATCCTGTGGTCCTAGTGAACCACTCCACTGGGAGGGAAAGACAGACCATGGATTCTCTCCCTGTTCAGAGAGCTAGGAAGCGGGCTACCAGCTCAAACTGCCCTCTCCTCACAAAGCTAGCAATCTGCTTTTAGCTCCAAAAATATATATATTTTTAGTTTCAATGGGTGAATTTTCTCCACATTTACTTAAATAATACAAATTCTGCCACCAAATTTTTCTAAACGTCTGTCTTCTGTGTAATTTTTATGTCATGCTATCGAGACTGCTGCTTCAGATACTTCAGCGGATAAATTATGCTCTACTCCACTTCTGCAAAAAATTACACTCTTTGATGTGAAAATTATATGCACTTAGAGATATGCTAATACGAAAATGATTTGAGAAGTGTGGAAGAAGGGTAGCAGCTGACGCAGAGGCCGCTTTAGTCATTTGCACCTGCACCGGGCGGTTCCTGAAGGGGAGTGGGATCTTGCCAACTCTTCTCACCCCAAAGTGGTTTTTCGTTTCAAAAGCCATTGATTTTTTGAAATCTGATGGGGGCGATTCTAATGCAAAACATGACCATTTTAAAATATTAAGCGGCTGGGAGGTACTAGAGGAGATTAGCATGGTATTAGGAACCTTTCATTCACTCATTCATGCATGCGCTCAACAACTATTTATGGAGCTCCAAGTGCTAGATATTCAGCAGAGAATAAAACAGATGCTGTGTCTGCCCTCTTGGAGTTTTTAGAAGTTAAGATGGTGAAGGTCTGTTGGGGGAAAAAACTTGGCATCTACTCTTGACGAGACCATTGCTGTTCAAGGTGAGGACCACGTAGCATCCACACAGACAGACCGTCAGAAGTGCAGAATCGCAGGCATCCGTGCCCAGACCTTAGTGAATCAAAATTTGCATTTTAATAGGATCCTCAGACAATTCATATGAGTGTTCACCCTCAGCTACTCATTACAATCATCTGGGGAGCTAAAAAAAAAAAAAAAACAAAAAAAAAACTGAGGTCCAGAGTGTACTCCAAGCCAATCTAATCAGAATCTCTGGGAGTTGGACCCAGACATCTGCAGAAAACCACTGGCTCTAGATGTCATGAGTCAGAATTTCTGGGGGTGGGATCTGGGAATCCATCTGTAACAAGCTACTCAGACTAAAGCTGGTGGGTAATTGCTCAGAACCTCTTGAGAGAGGAGAGCTGGAAGTCCACTGGCATGGTGGAAGTGGGGGGGGGGGGCATGAAACAGAAAGGAGAATTCAGTGGTGGTGGCGGTGGTGGGTACTAGATGTGAGAGCTCACTTTCTTTTTTAGCTTTTAATACAGACATCATTTCAGATTTACAGAAAAGTTGCAAGAAAAGTACAAACAACTTCATTATACTCTTCACCCAGGCATCCCAGTGGTATCACAGATGCTTCCTCCATCTCTTTCTCTATTAATTATATTAATATATATTATATGCACACACACACAAATATATGCACATAGATATTTCCCCCTCTCCCAAACCATTGAGAAGTTGCAAACATGATTTGCCTTTACTCTAGCAGGTGTTTCCTAAAAACAAGGACATTCTCTTACATATTCACAGTACAGTGATCAACATCAGACGATTAACACTGAGGCAATGCTATCATTTAATCTACAGACCTTATTCAGATTTCATCACTTATCTAAATACTGGCCTTTTGTAATAAAAGAAGCTCCAGATCACGAGTTTCCTTTGGTTCTCATGTCTTTGGTCTTCCTTCATCTGGAACAGTTCCCTTGTTTTTCTTTGTGTTTCATGACACTGACATTTTTGAAGCATACAGGCCAGTTATTTCAGAGTGTTCCTCAGTTTGTGTCTGATGTCTTCTCATGAATGAACACAGTTTATGCACTTCTGGCAAGAATATTACAGAAGCGATAGTGTGTCCTTCCCAGTGCGTCATATCAAGATCCCCTGATGTTGGTCTGTCCTGTTACTGTGATGTTAGCCTCGGTCACTCCAGTAAGATGCTGTCTGTCAGGTTTCTCCACTGCAAAGTCCCGTCTTACCCTTGGCAATCAGTTACAGTGTGAGAAGATGCTTTGGGACTGTGCAAACATCTTTTTAGTCCTCAAACTTTTACCCACTGGGTTTAGCATCTGTTTATGATTCTTGACAGAATCAATTGTGATTATGGTGGGTCAGATGGTGATTTTCTAATTTCATTATTTCTTTAATATTATTAGTTGGTTTTTTACTATAAGAAAGAGCTTTCCTTCATTTCTTCTTTCCTCCCTCCCTCCTTCCTTCCTTCCTTTGCCTTTTTCTCTTGCTCTTTCTCTTCCTCCCTCCCTCCCTTCCTTCTTTTATTTCCATAAGTTCATGGAGGCCTAGTTTGTTTGATGTCTATACTTGTTTGCTATTTATTTTAATGTTCAAATTATCCCAGGTTTGACTAGTGGGAGCCCCCTCAGCCTAGCTCCTGTGTTCTTTGGACCGATGTCTTTGAGCATGTCCTTACCTTCTGGGGCAATAAGATGTACCGGGTTCGGATTTTTCTTTAGTTCCACTGAAATACTTTGGAGGTGGAACTCCAAATTTAACACTGACCTGATTGAACCAGGAGAATTTTAGTGAATGACATTGGTAAAAAGATCCCCACTGAATTTTTAAGAGCATATAAAAAGGCTACATTTGACTTTCAACAATGGCTATTTTCCTGAAACAACATATAATAAAAAGTGGAGTTTTCAGGAAATGTTTAAAGAATATAGCATCTTGTCTACACCTAACTCCAAAATTTTTAAAGCAAGTTTAATTTATGGACTTGTTCCATAAATTTCCATAAGATTTCAACTTAGTTTTCAGAGAAATAGCAACTCTTTGTTTTTTAAATGAGTCCTCAATAGTAATACTGTCTCTTTTAGCAGAAAACAATGTTATTGAGAGACAGACTCTAAAAGTGAACTGAGAGAGAGAAAGTGGTCTCCTGAATAGTTATTATATATTTTCTTGATTCCAGAACTTTCCCTAGAAGAGAGGTTGTCATCTGAGGGCCATTTTGCCTTCAAGGAACATTTAGCAAGCTTTGTGGACATTTTTGGTCATCACAAACGGTGGGGGAGGGCTTGCTACTGGCAGGGATGGAGGCCAGGGATGCTGCTGAACACCCTACAATGCACAGATCAGCCCCAACAACCAAGAACTGTCCTGCCCCAAATGCCAACAGTGTCCAGGTTGAGAAACCCTGCTTCAGAGGAGAGCTCTTCATGGCTTCTATGGTGTGCTTTGGAGAACACGAATTCCCAGAAGTGCACACTCAAACAGGGTCTGAGGTCATTTGCAAAATGTTGCATCACATGCCTCAATCTTGGGGATGCACAACACACCCAAACATATTAAAGGCTCTGAGAAGACCTGCAGTCAAAAAATGAAAAATTATAGGAACTTTGTTATTTGCGCTAAGTGTATTAAAAATGAACTCGCCTCTGGAATCTTTTCTTTGTAAAGTACTTTGTGAAATACTGAACTAGTCTATGATCTAGAAGGATGCACATGTTTGCTTTCCACTGACTTTAATAAATCTGGCATGCAGACACAAGGAAATAGCAGGGAAAGATTAGCAGGCCCATTCCTGAATTCCTTATGGAAGACTCCCAATAGATCTGGCTGTCACTGACTCACTTTATATCTATTTCATGCAAACTGTCTAGAGGACAGCTGTGGCACCAATGAGACAGTTTTAACACAATGGTGTTCTCTTCTCCCATTGCCCACCAATAAGTAAATACCAGTAAATAGGGGTGTAACTGGAACATTATTTCAAAAGTTGAGCAAACTCTGTTATAAGGTTAAGTCCACAAAGGCATGTATTGCTCTAGATGTGTAGTTGTTTTCAAATTTGTATTTCAACTCTTGAATATGTCTAATCAGGTTACAAATAGAAGCAAAGAAACACGATCAATTTTATTCTCTAAATGACAGCCAATCTCTGTGCTAGACCTTATTGGATACACAGAATGACTTGGTCAAGTTTACTTTTAGTTTTCCGTGCTCTGGCAGAGGCCACTGGTTGCCACCCATTATCCATATTCCCCTTCTTGCTGAGTAACAGAACTGCCATTTTGTTTGAAATAGCAACGCACCCAACAAGAAGGCAACATTCCAGTTTTGTATACAGTAAGGGGTGTGTATGTGACTACGGACATGTATAGAACTTTTGGGAAGACTGTATGAAAAATGTTAACACACCCAGAAGGTACACTCCTTTGTTTCCCCCTCCTTCATCTGCTGCTGGCCTGGAATGCGTATGTGGTAGCTGGGGCTCCAGCAGCCATCTTGGACAGTAAGGTTACTCTACGGATGGAAGCCACTCACTTTCAGTTCAGCAAGGCAGAAAGACAGGAGCATGCCCATCTGATGACACCGTGGAGCCACCGTATGATCACTAAACTATCTGCCTCTGGATTTCTCATATTTACATGACAGCAAAACTTCCCAACTCGTTCAACTGTTGTTTTGGGTACATACACCTTTTCAGTTTTTAACAGATATGGCCAGTGATTTTCCAGCTCTGTATTTAATGCATACATGTGTGCATGCACATACACAGACATCCCTTGATCTGAAAATTTGTAGGGAGCTACGTTTTCCTTTAGAAAAGCACGTGCTTTCACCTGAAGATAATTTACTTTTAATGAATACCTTCCCATGAGAGGTATTTTGCCCCCAGCAGACGGAATGAGTTCTTTTGAAAAGAGTGCATGTTTTATTCTGCTCACTTTGTCTACATTCCCGAATAAATGAGTACGCTAATGATTTAGTGCGTGCCGAATGATTTGCACCATATGCCCACGTCAGGAATAAAGGGGCTCTGTGCGTTTTCTTACCTGACTGTTGGACTGGACTCCTAAACTTTCTGGCTGCTCGCACATCAGGTGAGCACCTGGCTGGGACAGAGGAGGTCTAGGGCAAGCCGGCCATGCGGCTTCAGCATGGCAGAAGGCAGGGGAACTTCGAGAGCATCTGCACCGTCCTCGAGGAGATCTAAGTGAAGGGGCCTCTGAAGTGCTGTAATGGAAGGGTTACGCAGCAGGAAGGCAACTTGTCTGCTAAGTGAGCTCTCTGTTCTTCACTCCTTTAGGACGCTGCTACTGTTATTTCAGAGTTACAGTGAGGATTAGCCAGCTGTTAATAGCTCCCTTCCTTCCTTCTCTCCCTTCTTCCCTCCCTCTTTTCTCTTTTTCTCATAAGTAGTAACAATAGTCAACACTGATGGTGCATTTATGATATGATGATACGTGCTCTTCATCCCCTGCTCATTTCGTGTGTAGGTGCTGTTATTAATGTCCCCAACTTACAGAGGAGCAAATCAAGGCTTTAAATAAAATGATACGTTAAATGAGATCTGCAGAGACCCTATTTCCAAATAAGGTCACATTCTGAGGTCCTGGGTGGATGTGAATTTTGGGGGGACACTATTCAACCCACTACAGTGCCCACACTTTTAACTACTGGGGTACACAGTCTTATGTGAAAGCTGTCCCCATGCAATGTTTTGTTTTGGTTCTGTGTGTGTGTGTGTGTGTGTGTGTGTAGATCTACTCCCTGGGGGAGGAATTTCACGTAGAATGCCTAATGCATCTCCAAGCATGGGTTCTAGCCTAAGAGACCAAGATGTGTTCCCTCCAACAGCACGAGGACAAGCCCAGCCCGCGTGGCTTTTTCTCCTTGGGTGTCACTGCTCCATCTATCAGGCTTGCTTGTGTCCAGAAGGCTGTTTTCATGCATTTTTATGGCTGCTGGAGACTCCATTAAAGGCATGTTCAATCAGCGGCCTGACAGTGACAGAGCCCAGTGGCTCACCGATTCTCTCTCTTGAAATTTATAGAGATCATAAAAGACTCGTAGGAAATCCTTTGGCCTCGGCATTTGGGTTGCAAAGTGTCTCCTTTAGAAGGCAATGTGCCACTGAAGACTGGTTACTCATTTGTGTTTTTGTATTTCTGGGGTCTAGATCTTAAGCCACTCATCCCTCCTGGGCCCCGGGCCTCACGCGACAAAGCCCGGGCTTGGGAATGAGCAAGCCTCATTAGAAAAGAAAGAAATAGTGCTTCTTCATCTCTTTCTTCTTCTTCTTGCTTTCCAAGGGACTGAGAGCAGATCAACAAGGTCCTGACCTTGGCCATGGTTTGGCATCACAGCAAACCTAAAGTCGTGCCATGTGGAAATAGCCCCCAGCCATTTGCGGTTGTGCAGCTTCTAGCAACGCCCGTCGGGAACAGCATGTGGTGGACACCTGGGCTTGTGGGCCCTGCATCCACGTCAGGGGAGAGCACTTTGGCTTTGTTTTGGGGGCCCTTCTGCTTCACTTAGTGTCTGTGCTGCTGACTCCCCATCCTCCGCCAGCCTCCCACCTCTGGGGTGGGCCTGACACCTTCATCTGGACAAATCAGAGTCCTTTCCAGGACTTCTGTCGGAACTATTAACAAGCTCACTCTCCATGGGGATTGTGCTGGCCGGGGCCTGTTGCCCTCAGACTCTGTCTCCCACTGCCTTCTTCTTCTGTTACCTTGTCTTCTCCTGGGCATCCTTGCCAGCTGGTGTCCAGCTGAGATGGGCCAATGAAGGCACTGGGGGAGGCTGAAGGTGAGAGCAGAGAGAAGCCACGGTATTTCTCTCTCCTCCTCTCTACCTTAGGCAGTGTCTCCACTGGGCTGGCCCACATGGGCTCCAGCTTCTGTCAAGCGTCCTCAGTTCCTGGGCTCCAGTCGCACCATCTTACTTTCTTTGTCTCTCTGACATAGGGGAGGCTGTGCCTTTCTGCTGACGCCAATCTCTGGATTACTCAACATCCCCAGGTTGTCTTCTCAGCATCTCCATCACCTGTGTAACCAATTTCCTGCATTAAACTTCCTCCAATAAAAATAACTAAAGTGGTTTCTGTTTTCATGAGTGCTACAAGGGAAAAGTAATCTGGAACTGAGACAGCCTACCACGTGGAGAGAACAAAGCTAACAGGAAGGAAAGCAGGGTTGAGAGAGAGGAAAAAAGAGGAAGAGAGACCAAGTTCTGATCATGTTTGAGCTCCTGGATACAGGTATGCCTGAAGCCCTTGAGCTTTTCATTCATATTAGTCAATAAATCCCACCCTTTCCCTGTTTTTTTTTTTTTTTTCTCAAGCTAATTTGAGTTGTGTTCGTTTCACTGCAGAGTCTGTCGTAGAAATATTGAATGTAGTGAGATGCCCATTAAGCATGGTTTTTTGTTTCATTTTGGTTTTGTGTTCAGGAGAAGGACTGAAAGTTTCTTCAGAGGCAGTAAGTGTCCTTAGAGCAGATGTGTTTTGGGAGGAAGTCATCAAAAATTCTTTAGGTAGCCAAATGTGAGGCAAATTTTCACCTAGAGTTCTGGAAAGGACTTGAACAAACGAATTATTTCACCATTCTGAGCTACACTGTGTTTTACAATTCTCATTTGTACAACTCTGTGTGTGCATCATGGATGCATGTATATGTCAAAACTGGTCAAACTGCATAATGTATGTGGAGTTTAGTCTATGTCAATTATTCTTTAATAAAGTTGAAAAATGTGAAAAGCATATAAAAAACCCAAATAGTGGGAATACTACTCAGCAATAAAGAGGGATGAGCTACTGTCAGGCCACACACCTTCCCTGCGACCCTGCGGTCAAATCTCAGACCCTCGTGCTGAGTGAAGGGAACCAGACACAAAAGCAGACACGTCACGTCATTCCACATCTACGAAACTCTAGAAAACACAAATCTAATCTATAATGACAGAAAACAGATCAGGGGTTGCCCAGGGACAAGGGCGGAGGGAATTACTTGGGATGAGACACAAGAGAACTATTCGGGGTAATGGAAATATTCCACATCCTAACTGTGGTCACAGTTACATAGGGTTATAAAATTGGCCAAACTCATGGAAAAGTACAATTAGATTGGGTGTATATTATAATTTGCATATTACACCTCAATAAATTTGATATTGTAAAAAATCAATGTATACGTTCAATATGATAGTTCCCCCCCGCCCCACGAAAAGCTACTATTAAATTCACGCTATGTATTCCCATGATGGGTGCATTAGAATGGAGGAAATAAGGTAATGCTAATAAAGCCACTACAGCTATAGGGTGAGTGTTGTGGTCAGTGGGAAGAAGGCCTGGCTGGGCCAGAGAATGGGGTACCTCTGGGTGTTCTTTTCAGGGGGCTCTTGGCTGGCACTTCTACTCCAATTCAAAAGCCCATTGGCAGCTGGGCTCTGAGAGTGTCTTTAGGGTCCATAAGCTTAAAGTGGAGCCATGCAAATAGCAGGGCAGGGATGGAGGGTGGGTGCAAGTTCACCTTCCCAGTAGGTAGATGGTGTGGGTCCCAAGGGTAAGGACAACTGGCTGAAACAACTGACCATGTCCATGTGATTCTGTGGACAAGGCGTCTCCACTGCTGAGTCTTGGAAATTCTTGGGAATTAAGTGGACAATAACAAAATGCACTTTGTGCATGTCACAGGATGGATTTGGAGCGATTACCTAAACATTAAAAGAACACTAACCAATTTTGGTCTCTGTCCTGATGAAGAGAAGCATATTGGTTACAATAAAATTTTGGCTTGAGTCACTGAGCATGGCATGATCCATAGCAGAAAATTCACCCAACCTTAGGCACACAGTAGCACAGACAAGGTTGTCCTACAGTTACTGGTGTTGAGAGCTACAAGGGAGAGACTAGAGTATGAGTCATGGCGTCAAGGAGTGTGAAATGACCCCCAGATTATGGCCAGAGAGGGGGCAGCAACAGAGGGCTCTTTTGCACTTTCTCTCTCTCCCTCCTTTTCTCCACTTTCTCCTTTCTTCTGGTAGGCAATATATTGGTTATCTATTCCTGTATACTGAGCTGTCCCAAAATTTAGGAGCTTAAAAAACACACACACATGTATAATGTCTCAGTGTCTGTGGGCTAGGAATATGGTCACAGGTTAGCTGGATCCTCCAGCTCCTCTCACACACTGTAATCCAAGTGTCAGCCCAGGGTCTGTGGTCTCATCTGATGGCTCGCCTGGGGTAGGATCCACCTCCAAGTCACTCAGTGCATTTTGGTGGGATCCCTTTTGCGTTATCAGACTGAGAGCCTCAGTTGCTCACTGGCTGTTGGCCAGAGGCTGCCCTTGGATCCTTGGGGGCCCTCTCCATCAGGACAAGCAGGCAAGAAAAGCGGGAGAGAGAGAGAGAGAGAGAACCAAACAGAAGATATAGATTTTTGCAGTCTGATCTCAGAATGACATCCCATCTCATTTGCTGCATTCTGTTTGATGGAAGCAAGGCCCTAGGCCCACACTCAAGGGGTGAGGATTACCCAAGGGCATGAATACCAGGAGGTGGGGTCATTAAAGACCACTGTAGAAGGCTGCTTACCACAGGCAACAAACATTGATTAACCCCTACTCTGCGCCAGGTTCTTGATCCAATGCTAAGACTCATTTAAAGATGAATGAGAGGGAGTTTCTGGCCTCAGAGGTATTCCAGTCTAGATGAGCTGATCCAGACATTAGGTGGTAGTTTCCTGATGAAAGTACGCATCGGAGCGTAGCAGCGAGAACTGACTTTGGAGCCTGATTCTACCCCTGTTACTGTGGGGTGTGGGGCAAGTGGTCTATTGCTGAAGAAGCTACAGGTACTGCTGATAATACCATGGTTTATTGCCTGGATTCAAAGTGGAAGGCAATGCTAAATTTCAGGTAAATGTTTATGAAAAGGAAGATACAATTTTTATCTCCATCCAAGTGAATAGATCTTCTGAATTCTGCCCATGGGTGATGGACACCGGGTCAGGTGAAGACGCTGTTATAAGCACCAGCCACAGCAGTAAGAACTGCACCCCACTCTCCAGTACATACATAGGTAGCGTTTCCCACGTGACTACTATCTGGGCAATCCCCAAAGACCTTTACAGAGAAGGGAAGAGCAGGCCAGAGTGTCAGACAGCTGTGGATTGACTCTTGGTTCAGCTATTTTGTGGCTATTTGATCTTTCTCAAGTCACTTCACCCCTCTGTACTTCAATTTCTTCACAGCTGTTGAATGCAGATATATTAATAGAAACATATAGAGTTTTTGTAAGGAATAGCATGCAATCTGCCAAGGGCCTAGTACATAGGAAACGGTAGGTATAATTTTTTTGATTATTACTCATCATCTGAATTCTATGTACTCAACTTTTAAGAACCATATCAATTCATTTTTCCCCTGTGAAAGCAACCCAGGCCATTCCAACTCTCATCTGAACTCCCTCTTTTGAATTCCTTTTTGTAAATCTAGATTGGCACTTGGATGCCAACTTGGGAGTGTAATTATATGTCCCATTACATTTGCCATGTTCTATCTGCTAGAAGCCAGTCTCTAGGTCCACGCTCCAGGGGCATAAACAAAATACTTGCCACATTTTTTGAGAGCTTAAAAATATTCAGAGAAGGTACTAGGAGTTTTACATACCTTAATTCACTTAAATTTGCACTGTATCTCTCTATTAATCTTCAGAGTAACCTCACGAAGCAGGTGGTAACATTATATCATTTTGCAGATGAGGAAACTGAGGCTCAGATGAAGTAATCTGCCCAAGTTTACAAAGCTAGTTGGTGGCAAAGCCAGGAACCTAACACAGGGCAGTCTGACTGTCAAGTCCTTAAGAACAGGGACCATGACTTATTTCTCATTAATTCCTGTTTTGTTGTTGTTGTTGTTGTTGTCATTCCATCAGCATAAAACACAGTTCCTGGTATATAGTGGATCAACAGTTTATGCCCCGTTGCTGGGGAACAAATGGGGAAGGAGAATACGGGCACTATGGCATGGTGGGGAAAGTTCTAGAACCAGGAGAGACCCATGAGTTTGTCCTGGGGTGTGTTCCTTTGCCCCTTCAGAAAAAGGTCTTTTGGCTTCTAACAACGAGAGGTTGCCCAGCTCCTACGTGTTGCGTGACTTTGGACAGAACCAGGTTAAATCTCTGAGTCCCAGCGCGTAAAATGGCTAGAGTACCCTCCTACCTTCCCGCGTGTGGGAGAGTGAGATGAGCCCATGCCCGTCTACCATGTAGCACAGCGTCACCTGGCTGGCACACAGTAGGGGCACCGTAAAGTAAGCTGTTGCTGTGGCTGCTGGAGCGGTTTGTGAGGATTAGAATAATTATTGTGATGGTGGCGGTGACGCTCTCCTGACGGTTTGGGGAGAGCCACAGGGGGGACGTCATGAGGAAAGATTAGCGCACTTAGCAAGAAGCAGGGAAGAGGAGAGGTGAGGCTCTGTTGCCTGGCTGCTCTGAGCGGACAGCGCAGCCCCCGGGGCCCCTTCAAACCAGTGGGTCGCCGTCGCCGTGGCTCAGATTACTTTCCCTTGAAACCACAAGAGGAGGCTGGAAAATAAGTTTCAGTCAATTAGTTTTTTGTTATGTCTACATGATATTTGGCAGCCAGTTCGATTTTTTTTTCACAGATTTGACCACATAAAATAGTTTAGGGAGGGGCATCTTGAAGGCATGAGCCACGAGGACAGCAGAGTGTAGCTGGAGAGGGAAAGACTTTGGCTTTAGAACAGTTTGCCTGCGGGTCCTGCCCCGATTATGTGCCAGCTGGGGGATTTAGGGCGGTTCCTTACCAAGATTGAACCTGTTTTCTCATCTGGAAAACAGGGAAGATGGTTCTCACTTCCTTGGCTTGTTGTGAGATTGGGCATACAGTTGGGACATAATAATAAACTTTCAATAAATGGGAGCTTTTACTACTGTAGTTAACTACAGTAATGAATGGTAGAGTTTCATCTTGGGCATATTTTGCCTATTCTGGAAACAATTAAACAAATTCACCTCTTAGGTTGCCAACAAGTACATAAGCACAGTCCAACAAAAGGAACAGGAGATGCTTTCATGATGTAGCATATTCTGTTGTAAAAGATATATTTTGGCCCTTCATCTGACCGGCCTTGTTATTAAAATTATAAGGTTGGTGATGCAAACCACATGATTAATCTCTTCCTATGAAAAGGTTCAAATAATATAATCCATGCATGAAGATGTTTGAAATGGTATCATTTTATCATCCAAATTAGCTTCGCATGAGTTCCTTGCAGAAACCCAAAGAAAAAAATCTCCGTTTATTCATGCCAGAGAAACTAGCAAAAAACATTAAAAATGTCTCTAAATGTCCAACAAAGCTCCATTGTGAATGGAAAACTGTATGGGCAATAAATAAACGTTATCCAAATCTCATAAAAACCATAAAGGTAACTGGCAGAAATACTGAACTGGCCATTCACTCATAAATAAATATATGGCCGTTTTAAACATCCTGGCATATCCTGTTTAGCTGATTCATGGCCGTTCACCAAAGACAAGGATTCCTGCCTTGGAAGATTTAACACCCTGCGCTATATGTCATTGTCTCGTTAACAGTTCTGGAGGTGGGATGCGCTCTGGTTAACTGGTCTTGCTGACACCAGTGTTTGGTTAGAGGTTCGGCTAACGATGCTTGCAACTATGTGAAAATGACCCCCCACCCCATCACGGTTTGCTCATTCTCCTGAGGAAAGCTCCCTGCCATAGGGAAGAAAATGCCCAGCAAAGCAATATGTAGAAAGTGTAGCCATTGTGGTTTGGGAATAGCCCTTCACACCTGGATTCCACAGCTAATTGCATCGTTACATCCAGATTTTGTTAGCACTCATGCAATGGGTTCTTATAAGCACTTGGAAGCTCAACAAGCCATCTTGGTTTATTCCTTACTGTGTCTCTCTGGCTGCCTATTCACCCTCTGGGGCTAGGCCACCACTCCAGAGGGCAAACATCTTTGATTTGGTAAATAGGTTTGCACTTGCACAACATCTCTGATCAATTGATGGTGTCTGCCTGGAGTGCTATGTGGAAAAGGCTTCTGCTGCCTTGTCTGGACTTGGTGGGGAAGAGTGCAGTGATTGATTAATGATGTCTGCCCCAGGTATAGGACTGGAGAGTGGTGAGATGCATGCCATCTATTTGCAATCCTGGGCTATGAGGTGGTCCGACAATGTGTTTCAGGTGTGACAGGAGAGTATGGTATGGTCTGCCAGCCAGCCTCCAACTTCTTCCTGTTACATAGTACAGGGTAGAGATCAGCATAGGAGGTTGAGGAATTTGGGGTTATACAAGAGCCCATTAGGTGTCAGCTGGAGGTGCTATTCCCTATTCTCTGCTGAGGTTCTGTGCAGCTTCACAGGTCCATAGCAGATCCTACTAGGTCCACAGCAGATCTTGCTCTAAAATCTCAAGCTTGTTTTCTAGCTTGTTTCCACTGCAAATTTCATACCAATAGCCAATGAGGAGCAGTAAGACAGTGAGGTCAATTTTAAGAATTTAGGCTGGGTGCGGTGGCTCACACCTGTAATCCTAGCACTCTGGGAGGCCGAGGCAGGTAGATCGTTTGAGCTCAGGAGTTCCAGACCAGCCTGAGCAAGAGCGAGACCTCATCTCTACTAAAAATAGAAAGAAATTATATGGACAACTAAAAATATATAGAAAAAACTAGCCGGGCATGGTGGTGCATGCCTGTAGTCCCAGCTACTTGGGAGGCTGAGGCAGGAGGATCACTTGAGCCCAGGAGTTTGAGGTTGCTGTGAGCTAGGCTGATGCCACAGCACTCTAGCTCAGGCAACAGAGTAAGACTCTGTCTCAAAAAAAAAAAAAAAAAAAAAAAGAAGAATTTAGATTGAATTTAATGACTTGGAAGATTCCAAAGTGTATGGGAGGGAGAGCTACAGAGATGCCAGGCATTCTACCCGTTATTTCATTTACCCCTTTTTAAGAACTCTATGAGGTGGATTTCAACAATCCCCATATTCCAGGTATAGAAACAGGAGCTCAGAGAAGTTGAGTTACATCCCCAGGTCACACAGCCAGTAGTACGTGCTGGAGCTGGGAGTCAAACTTAAGTCTCCCTACGTCTGTATGACCTCCAGATCTGGGCTTTCTCCTTTCTTAGTCACCCACTACCACATTAACCTCCAAGACCCTAGTCTGTAGGGGATGGTGGCCAAGGACATCCACAGCCCTGAGGCTGAAGAAGTTAATAGCAGATGCTGATTTCTTCCCCTCCCAAAGCTCTTCATTTTCCCCAAGTCTGTCCCTGCCCTGGGGCCTGGCTTATCCTGCCTCTCTGGGACAGATGCGTCTGTCTTCCATGCTGCATTCTGGACAGAGAGATTTCTAGGGTACAGTACCAAGGCCATGTTATGCAAAAGGCACCATTTTAGAACTGTAATAAATAGCTATTCAAGCCAGTCAGCCAAATTAGGGAAGAATCACTCTAAGAATGCCTGCTCCCTGCTGAGCTGATTTGAGTGTGACTGACTATCTTGCTTCGCAGAATCCAGGCTGAGCAGAGGAAGGAGTTGCTGAGAAAGTTGGGGATTCTCCTTCTGAAGAGGCCTCGGGGATTAAATTAGTCACTTCTGAGGTCTCCTGTCGGACGAGTGATAGAATTTCATCTACTTGTCACTGGAGCCAGCAGAACATGATGTGCTCGATATCTCCCTGCTGTTCCCCTGCAGACAGAGAGAGAGAATAAAAGATTCATGCTTTATACCCTCAGGAGGCCAGGAAGAGCAGGGCAGCCCTCTCAGCCACTCTGTCCTTTCTTCTGGAAGTTGTGACATACGGTCTAACCATTGTCAGTAAACTCTGCGACAAAGGCACCATGACGCATCAGCTTGCTCTTCTTGGAGAAAGCCCCCACCCCATGCCTTCGTGTTCCTTAAGAAAGGCTCACTGCTAGAACAAGCAACCCCTAGTCTCAGGGGCTTAGTGTGATCAAGGCTTATTTCTCACTCAGGCCACAGCCCAATGCTGGTCGGCATGGGGGAGAGGGGAAGAGGGACTCTGCTCCACTCCGTCACTCAGGGGCCCAGGCTCCTTCTACCTTGTGGTTCTACCATCCCTCAGGGCCACAGAGCCCTCCCCTGGACTGTCTTCCAGATGAGAGAAGAAAGAGTGAGGAATCACGAGAGAGGTTTGCCAGGGGCCAGGCCTGGAAGGGGTGTCTGTCACTGGTGCCCATCCACATTCCACCAGCCACATCTCGGTTACATGGTCCCATCTAACTGCAGGGGATACTGGGAAATGTGTAGCTCTGTTCCTAGGAAGAAAAGGAGATGGAATTTGGTGAACTCAAAGCATTGTTCTGTCTCAACCTCCACCTAAAATGGCCAAATCCCTACGTCAAAACAAATAAATCAATAGCAATAATGATAACAAAATAAATAGCACCAGCCCAGAAATACTTGCTTATTTATTCTTGAGTATGACAATTTTCCAACTCTATAATCTAGGCCACTGCTTCTCGAGACAAGTCCACTGTCTCCTGAAGGGATGTGGTGGGGTGCCGAAGGTTACATGGAACCACCGGGGCAATCGGACATCATGTAGGTACATTGGTTTTATCTGCAGTTTGAGGGAATTAAAAATATTGAAATTTGTCTAGACTCCACTCTGAATGGGAAAAGTGACCAAGAATTTGCAGGCCCCTCATTTAATTTTCACAGCACCCCCATGAGGTAGACATCATTTTATTCTCATTTTACAGTGAATAAACTTTATTTACTTGGTTGCTGACTCACAGAACCTCATAATCTATATATTATCCAAATAGAGTTAGTACTTTCAAAGTCTTACTCTAAATGACTACAGAAGAACCTATGTATAAAAAGTACCTTATGGCCGGGCGCGGTGGCTCACGCCTGTAATCCTAGCACTCTGGGAGGCCGAGGTGGGTGGATCGTTTGAGCTCAGGAGTTCGAGACCAGCCTGAGCAAGAGCGAGACCCCATCTCTACTAAAAATAGAAAGAAATTATATGGACAGCTAAAAATATATATAGAAAAAATTAGCCGGGCATGGTGGCGCGTGCCTGTGGTCCCAGCTACTCGGGAGGCTGAGACAGGAGGATCGCTTGAGCTCAGGAGTTTGAGGTTGCTGTGAGCTAGGCTGACGCCACGGCACTCACTCTAGCCTGGGCAACAGAGTGAGACTCTGTCTCAAAAAAAAAAAAAAAAAAAAAAAAAAAAAGTACCTTATCCTGCTAAGTAACTTAGAACTTAACACGATGGTACTAATATTTACGATAGCTTACTTTTTGAAAACTTACTCACTGCCCTTTACCTTCAATCCTCATGACCATCCTGTATGTTTGTGTGATAGGTTGCATTATGGTTCAAAACACTGGCCTCTCCTGCACATGAGAGGATTATCCTTTCCACCCTATGGCTTCAGACTTGGCAATGTGGCAAGTTTCGGATATGAAGCACGGGCAGAGTAATGTGTGCCACTTCCAAGCAGAAGCTTTAACAATAATCATGTGGTCGGGATTTCTTTTCCTCTGCTATGCCATTGGCAGTATCCCAAATCCAGGCTGCTATGTCAGTCTGCATCACGGAATGAAGACCCCATGGAATTGAGCCGACCCACAACGGACATGGGATGCAAGTAAGCAACAAACGTTTGTTGTTGGCAGCCACTGAGATTCTGGGGTTGTTTGTTACTGCAGCATAACTTAGCCTACACTGACGGGTACTATTAGTTTTCCCACTTTATAGATGTTGAAACAAATACAGAATAGTTAAATAACTTGCCCACAGTCTAGCACTTAACCTTAGGCTGTTTAATGCCAGAGCCCTTGATCTTAACTTCCAATCTTCTATATAACTGATGAAAATAAAGACTTAGACAAGAGTGGACACATGCTTGAGTTGTGTATTTGGCCACCTAATACACAAATTTTCTGATCTTTACCTCAGTGACAACAGCTTATCTGCCAAAGGCACCCCTGACTTTCAAGACAGAGCTACTGAGATGTCACATGGTATGGGGATGCAGCTGAGTGGCTTATTTTATCACAAGAGGGGCAAAACTGTATAAACATTTTTTGAGCATCCTACGGTATTTCATAATATTTATGAGGTTGACATCGCTTGGGATGATTTAGCCTTTCCTGGCCTGACATGTTTCTCTGCTATTTTGTCTCTAAGTAACAAGATAAGGAGAAAGTAAAATAGAGGCATGGCTGCTCCATGAATTACAAGGTGTCCAAGTATTCTCTGGAGATGCCCTCTTTCTCAGAGTTGTGCAAAGAATTGCACACAACTTAGCCTCTGGCTTTACTGGGCAACAGCAGAATAAAAAGAAAGGGGGAATGTCACAGTGATTAGGATGAGAGGACTTCATCTGGGATTGGAATGTGCTGGCTAATCACTTAAGTGTTGGGTTTCTGGAGGACACAGTGTTCTGGGCTCTTCCTTATCTTGGAGTATTTCCCTTTGCCTCCTACTGATATATAATATAAAATTAAAAATGATTTTGGCTGTAAGCAACATAAAACTCAACTAAAAGAAGTTTTATGACAAGGAACATCTACTAGCTGGCATAGCCAAAAGCCTAGAAGTAGGGCAGGTCTAAAATTGGTTAATTTAGTGGTTCAATGGCATCTTTAAAGACCCAGGTTCTTTCTAGCTTTTTGCTCCGTTGTCCTCAGACATTGACTTGTCTTCTTAAGCTGGTTCCCCTTGTGGTCCCAAGATGGCTGCTCGACTTCCACGTGTGGAAAGCAATGTCTGCTGGTGAAAAAGAACGCTTGCTCTTCACATGTGGTTTTACCCTGGTTCCTTGAGATGGAAATTTGTGTGCAAGGAACTAGGTTGGAGAATGTTCTCTGGAACAGCGACTGTTGGGGAGTGAAGGAGGTGGGGTTGGCCAGAAGGGGGAGTTGAGCTGTGACATGGTTGCAGCAGAGGCCTCAGCTGGCCCCTCAGGGCCCTCTGGAGTGTGGATGGAGCTTCAGAGTTTCCCAAACTGAGGCCAGACCTGCATACCCTGCATTGGCCAATCACTGGATGTGGGCTGATGCAGGGAGAGGCGGTAACCTTGGGCAAGACACTCCTGGCAGGTGGGGGAATAAGGACCTCTGTCCTGAAGGGAGATGGGTGGTGCACCTGGCACCCACTACTCATGTCTCTTTTTAGGAGTGAGGAGGTGTTTCCCACATGCCCCTTTGCGTCCCCTTCCCCGTCCCCCGAGCTAACATTACATATATCCATTTTGAAACCACGCATTGGAAAAGGCAGCAGAGTTGCCTTGGTGGATTTGGACTGAAAAAGATTCACACTCTGGGAATAGCTTGGGCTTCTCCTGAAGAATGAAGCTGCTCTGAAGAAGGTGAACAAAATTGGGGGACATTAGAGAGGAAGATAGAGTGTGGGATGGGCCCTCAGTGGCAATGGGGTCTGGTCCATGCAGGAACTATGCCATCTTGAGTATTTGTCTGATCTATGGCTGCTGAACACAATGGAGTTCTGAATCAGGGAATTCCAGATAAAAGGTATTTATAAATGTCCACGTATTTCAGTGCTTATGGGCAGAGTACATAAGGAGATGAAGGGCTACCTCCTGCAGTGAGCACCAAGCTGGAGGGGCAGTGACAGGGGAGGAAAGGCTTTCCTCTTCTATAGAAGCTGTATTCAAAGTGGTTCCCATGGAGGTTGGCTGGTGGCTCCATTGTCCTGGCTCTCATGGGGGCCAGGTGGCCCTTAAACATCAGTAAGATCTCTTGGTGTGCAGACATGTTTTGCTCCTGCTACGGTCCCCTGCATCTTGGTTTGAGACCCCCTCGCACAGACATGGAGATAAGGATTTGAGTACAAGCAGTGCATGTGGGAGATGGAGGTAGGGAAGAGGGGTATGACATGGAAGAGGGATGGCTGTAGGGCTGCCAGATAAAATACAGGACGCCAGTTAAATTGGAATTTCAGACAATGAATAGTTTTTTTTTAATATAAGTATGTCCTATGCAATACTTTTCAGATAAACAAAAGGTATTTTTTTAGTATTGCTCCAAATGTTGCCTGGAGCATACTTATACTAGAAAGGTATCAATTTTATCTGGAATACAAATTTAACCGGGGTTCTTGCAATTTTTATTTGTTAAATCTGACAACCCAGGATGACATCCAATAATGGGTGTGTGACAGAGTCAGCTGCTACTAGGGGTGACGAGAGTTTTATCCCACTGGGGGCTCTGGGCACCAGTGTAGAGCACATGCCCAGAGGGCCAGGAGGCGAGGGAGCTGGGGTATTTGTGTACTCGCTCCACCAGTCTTTGATTGACAGCTGGGGTGGGGACGGCATGTTGGTTCTGTAATAGTGATCTCTTGCTCTTCTGATTTTTCCCTGAGCACAGACAGAGCTGCCTTCCCTGTGTGGCTTTCAAGAAAGTCCTCAAGCAAAAAGATGGACATCCTACTAGTTGAAAGTCCACTGACATCCTCTGAAGTGGTAAGGCCCAAGCAACATGAGCAGGGCACCCACAGGGCCCAGGGGCTCAGGTGCAGAACAGATGTCCCAGCACTAGAACCTGGCAGAAGCACAGTCTTTGGAGTCAATAGATCTGGGTTGGAACCTTGGTTCTACCACTGAATGTGTGACCTTGGGCACATTACTTAACTTCCTGGCCCCTTTCCCTTATCAGTAAAATGGGGCTAATGATACCTACTCCATAGGGTTATTGTGAGGATTAAAAGCAAAAGAGTATATACAACGTCTGGCACCTAGTAAGTGTATAAAAAAACATCTGATTATGATGTTAACATGTAGAGGTTTTGAGATCAGACAGGCCTGAACCAGAATCGTAACTCTACCGTCTACCAGCTGGTGGCTTTGGACAAGCCGCATGACCTCTCTGTCTCCTTATCTGTAAAAGGCAGATGATACCCACCTCCTAGAACTGTAGTGAGATTGGAAAGGTGTGAAATATGTTAAGTGCTCAGTGCCTGGCACAGAGCAGACAATTGGAGCCATGTGTGCTCGTACTGTTATTCCTTACAGAGGCATGAGGAAGAGAGGAATTCATCACTAGGTGGTCCATGCCTAACCCGGGATGCAACTCTACTTCAGTCTATTCAAATACTTGACAGAATTCATAGATTGCATGAATTATGCATGGAATAGGGTTAGGATTTTGTAGGAGAGGGGAGTCAAGTAGTCATTAGGAGTTGCCATCCTTCTGGGCACACATCCCCACCCCCTTGAAGTTAGGCATGGTCACATGACTTGCTTTCGCCAATAAAATATGAGAGGTGGGTGGTCCTTCCTGGTAGAAGCTTAGGAACCAGTGCATGCTTGGTCTGTGCACTGCATGTGCAATTGTGCAATGCCTGCTGTGTACTTTCCTCTCCAGGATGACCAGGGAAGGTTATAATGGTGGAAGCTGGGACCCTGGGTCCCTAACTGGGGCTGGCGTGGCACAGCACCCTTAGACAACTCATGATGGACATGTAGTGTGCATGAGAAATAATCTCTGCTGTTTTGGAGATTATATTTCCATAGTACAACTGTCCAGGGGTCAGCAAAATAATGCTGGCTGATTGATTGGGGCACAGTGATGCCCATTCATTTACATGTTGTGTATGGCGGCTTTCGCACTACAAAGGCAGAGTTGAGTAGGTGCAGTTGAGTAGTTGCAACAGAGCTCATCTGGCCCTCGAAGCCTAAAATACTTACTATCTGGCCCTCTACAGTTTACTGACCCCTACACTGGCCTATCCTGGCTGACACACAGGGGTTATCCATCTTCTGCTCTGTCTCAGCCTGGGGTCTGTGTGGAGCCTGAGACTCTGCATTTCTAACAGGCTCCCAGGGGATATCAGTGCTGCTGGTCCTCGGGCCACCCTTTGAGGAGTGAGGCTCAAGGGCAAGGTCTCTCAACCCCAGCAGTCCTGACATTTTAGGCCAGATAATTCTGTGTTGCGGGGGGCTGTGCTGCACCTTGGTGGGTGTTTAGCAGCATCCATCCACTGGATGCCAATAGTTCCCCCCAAGCTGTGACAACCACAAGTGTCTGCAGACATTGCCCAGGTCCCCTGGGATGCAAACTGCCCCTGGATGAGAACCACTGTTCTCGGGAGTCTCCAGCAAGCTCACAGTCCTCTGGGGTCTTGATACCAAGCTCTTGGGTGACAGGGTTGGTGTTCCTCCTGCCTGTCTGCTCCCAAGAATGATGGAAATGGTACAAAAGGGGAGAACTGCTGAGTCAGGCAGGAACCGCCAAGGTCAAGGGAAAGGCAGCGGATGCCAGGAAGGAAAACAATGGAGTTATACTTTTCTGCTCTGCTTCGAGTAATGTGTACTTCTTAAATGTTTCACGAAGAACTTGGATAAGATATGGGGATAAATTTGACTGATTAGGAAGTTTGGAGCTGGAAAAACAAGTCTAATTTGTGGGCTTATTCACCGCTGGCTAAGAGCCTTCCCAGGTGTGTCTGCCGGCCAGACTTTGAGGTTTGGCCACTCCAGCCCCTTCTGCCTCGCTCTGCCCCACCACACAGCGCTGCCCCCCCGGAAGCAGGGGCTGACGTTCATCTTCACTGGATCCTCATTTCAGGGGAGAGAAAGGGAAACGTGATCACATCCCGCCCCTGCTGTGTCATTGTCCCAGGGAAACGCTGACTTCCATCTGCCGCATGAATGAACCTCAGACCAGATGAGTCAGAGGTGGTGGCCGTAGTGCAGAGTGAGGGTTTGAAATCTGGGGAAAAGAGTATTTAACACATCTCAGCTTTCACCATTTGCATCTGACCACAAGCAGAAAACCCCAACAATCTGTTTTGCTTAATTTTTTTTTTTGTAGGCCCTTTGACATGTAATACAGTTTATTACTCTATTTATTTTTCTAGTTTGTCTAAAATTACCAAAGCCGTGTATGATTGCTATTTTGAAATTTCAAGCAGTACAGAAACGGGTAAAGTTAAGAGTGAAGCTCTCCTCACTCCCCTCCAATCCCACTCTCCGGAATGAACCACTATGCACAGTTTGGGTGTGATCCCTCCAGACCTTTCTATGTATTTAAAACACATGTGTAACATTTACATGTGAGGTCATACTACCAATGTGTGGGACCATTCTGCTTTATTGTTTTCTTTTACTATCAGGATTTAAGGTGCAGGATTTAAGGAGGCACCCACTCTCAGGTTCATACTAGTGCAGAGTCACCATTTGCCTCAACCCTGACAGTGAGAGCCTCCTTAAATTTGTGTCCTAGGTGGCTCATCTTAAGGAAGTAGCAATTTTCAATATGTTCTAATCCCCTCCCTGTTTGATGTATCCTCAATATCCATGTCAGTTCACGTAGCTCTACTTCCATTTTTTCATAACACAGTTTAAGTTCCAAAGGTACCTACTTCCTTGCTTTCATTTCTATCTACCCTGTGAGTATGTGATACGAACAAAACTGTCTGGGCAGAGTTTTGGAGCCGTCTGGCCTCTGCTTCCTTCCAGAGACTTCTACGTTGACGTTGTTTGGCTCCATAGCCCCTTCCTTGAGCTGTCCAAGTTCAGGGGCAGACAGGAGAATCGCAAGAGGCAGAGAGTTGATCAGGAAAGGCTCAAAGCTGCTTGGAGAAAAGAGACAGATGACATGAGAGAAAGGGGCAAGAGAGGGTCTTTAGGAAGAAGCAGAGAAAGGAGATTTGGGGAGAGCAGCTGCCTCTGTGAGCGAGAACTTGGGACAAGAAATGTGTAAAGAGGAAATGTGGCACGTGTTCTGGAGTGTGACCCAATCTTTGCCACCCCTTCCAGTCCTCACGGAGGAGCCGCTCATTGCTCCTCAAAGGCTGTGGGGTCGGGTCTGTTTAATGGGGTGCACCAGGGCCCAGAGCCCAGCACCAAGGCCGACTGGCCATCACTGGGCTACCCGTGTCTATCTGGCAAAGTGCATATGGGGTCACTGGAGCCTGGGAGGGCAACTCACTTTTCAAATGATCAGCTCTCCTTCCCACAGGGACGTCTTAAGATATAGGGTCATAGGCCACTTCGAAAAGTTTTAGAAAGCTATGAATCTGTTCCTCAGAACAATGCAGGTGAGCAAATGCACACAAAATTTTGCCAACAGTTTTCAGGGGATCCTTGAACCCCAGAGGCCCAAGCTTGGCCTCTGTGTCAAGGATGCTGGGGAGGGTTCTGCCCAAAGCTGCGGTCCCAGCCACCTGCAAATCAACTCATACTGAAAATCGGCCACGTCAGTGAGCGAATTAGTCTCCAAGAGTGCCTTGTGGAGACAGTTATGAACATAAACCCTGAGTATGTCAGAGCCTTGGTCTCTCCCCCTTGACAACAGGAGGAACACTCAGGAGTCTGGTGTGAGTCTCTGACACAGAAATCTCACAGTGGGAGTTTGTCTCTGAAATCCCAGCAGAGACCATTAGTGGGGAGACTTGCAGCTCCTTCCTTTGCTAGGTGTGCCAAGAGCGGTTCTGTTTTTAGGAGGTAGCCATCCAGGACTAGGGAAGGAGCAGGCTAGAAAAATCTGAGCCCCAGCAAGGGCTCCCAGGTGGAAGATGAAGAAAAATGAAGATGAAAATCCTTGGTGGCCAGGAGAAACCTGAAGGCTAGATGCTAAAACAGCCTTGAAAAGATGTAACAGGAGACCAAGTGGGGTTTTCTCCCATTGTCTCAGACTGGCGGACAGCAGCCCGAAGCTGGGGAGATTTCTGCACCCTCGTGGGGGGCGGGGTGAGCAGGGAGGCAGCACTCTGTCCTCAGGCCCAGGGAGGTGCCAGAACTAGTCATCGTTACTGCCCTTCCACTCTCTGATGGCTGATAGGAACAAAATGGGGGGGGGAGGGTCCTGTGGCCTTGCAGGGAGTAGAGTATAAGTCTCCTTCCTCTCCTTCGTCTCTTTCTTCTTCTTTTTCTTCTCCTTTTGCTTCTTCTCATCTTCCTTCTCCTCCTTCTTTTTTTTTTTTTTTTTTAGCTATGCTAACCTTGGCCAAGCACGGTGGCTCATGCCTGTAATCCTAGCACTTGGGAGGCCGAGGCAGGAGGATCGTTTGAGCTCAGGAGTTTGAGACCAGCCTGAGCAAGAGCAAGACCCTGTCTCTACTAAAAAAAAATAGAAAGAAATTAGCCGGACAACTAAAAATATATAGAAAAAATTAGCCGGGCATGGTGGTGCATGCCTGTAGTCCCAGCTACTCGGGAGGCTGAGGTAGGAGGATCGCTTGAGCCCAGGAGTTTGAGGTTGCTGTGAGCTAGGCTGATGCCACGGCACTCTAGCCCGGGCAACAGAGTGAGACTCTGTCTCAAAAAAAAAAAAAAAAAGCTATGCTGACCTCATTGGGAAGGGGAAGGGGGTTCTTCTTTCTGAAGCCAAGCAACGGGGATTGCAAGATAATCATGGATCATCTTAGTTCGAGCTCCCTCAGAAGCAGGCCCTGAGACAAGGCATTTACTGCAATTAGCTTATTTGGGAGGGAATTCTGGGAAATACAGGTAGGAGAAATGGGGAAGTGAGACAGGGGACAGAAGGCAGCCTCTAAAAGAGTATACTGTAAAGCGAGATGTCACCATAGGCAGCTGGAACTTAATCCCATGGGGCTCTCCGAGAGTCAAGAGAGACCATGTCCTCAGAGACGCTTCTCGCAGAGGCTCGGGTGATTATTCACCATTGACTGCAGGCAGTCTTGGAGGGTGTTAATTTCCTGGTTCAATTCAGCAGGTTCCTTGCTTGGGCAGGGTGGGCTCCAGTTCTCAGAGAAGGCCCTCGGGCAAAGAGGCAAAGAGATACAGGTGCTGGCAATCTGACGTCAGGTGGATGCATTATTTGATTCCATTCCTATCAAGTTAAAAAAAAAAAATTCAAAACAGATTTATGGTGTTAGAAGCCAAGACACTGACTACCTCGAGAGGGGTAATGATGATGGGCAGATTTCTAAGATTTTGATCTTGTTTTGTTTCTTGATCTGAGTGGAATGTACACAGATGTGTTCATTCTGTGCAAATTCATTGAACTGTACACTTGTGATATATGTACTTTTCTATATTTGTCTTATACTTAAATATTTATAAAAATAAAAATTTTAAACAAAAATACTAAGTCTTATTTCTTGGAATGAGTTTTTTTCTAGTAACTAAAAATGGCTGAAAAGTTCCAGAATTGGACCAAGATGTCACCAAGGGAGCCGTTATCCAAAGAAAAATGGGAATTCAGCCGAGCAGAGATGGGGGCAGCAAAACCCAGACTGTGGATCCAAACACGACAAAGGACCTGTCACTTAAAAAAACAAACAAACAAACAAACAAAAAAAACCCTGGAAGACTCAAGAACAAAGAAAGGACATGGATAGGAAGAAGTCAATTTTGAGGTTACTTCCCACACCCCCCATGCCCAATAAACTTCGATTTCTTAAAAAACCAGTTGCAAGTGTTAGGCAGCACCTTTGCCAAGACGCAAGACGGTCCTCTGAGAAAGGATTCCAGATGAGTAGGATGTTTTCCCAGTAACTCTCTTGTCTCCAGGCTCCGGGGGGACCAGGCAGGAGCTGGCAGCGATGCAGCCCAACACATACGAGAAACCCATTCGCTTCTCCAAACTCCCCACGAAGTGTTGTGATTAACCACGCTGTGGTCCAATTAGACCAAATAAAAGCAACATGTTAAAAGAATAGCAGTAGGAGGTGATGTGCGTATCATCAATGAACAAGTTACAAATGTGAGTCTTTTGGTGCCCCCTAATAGAGATGTGCGACATGGAATTAATATGAAGGCCGAGTCTGCTAGTTTGAGGTTTCATCGACGTGGGTTTGCCGAGGGTTGGGGAGCTGGGTAGATATTAGTAAGAATGAAATTAAAGCTAATATTTTTAGGGCTTCCTATGTGCCAGGCACTGTGCTAAGTGCTTTGCATGCAATACCAATGAAGGTGGTTGTATTAATCCCATTTTATACTGAAGAAACTGAGGTCCTAAGCAATTAGGAGAATTGATAAAGGTTAAATAGGTAACTAGTGGCTGGGTCTGCCTAAATCCAAAGTCCACCTGATTCTTTATTTTTATTTTTAAAAACTGATGTATAATTTACACACAGGAAGATACATACATCTTAAGTGTAAGGAATCATTATTTATGTGCACATCATTGCACCCACCACCTGGATCAAGTTATGGAACATTCCCATCATTCTAGAAGGTTCCCTTGTGCCCCTTCCAAATCACTATCACCCCCAAAGAAAATACCATTCTGATTTCTCTCACCATAGATAAGTGTTGCCTATTCTTGAACGTCATAGGTGGCACAGTATAGTGTGGGCTGTTGTGTATCTAGCCCCTTTCACTCAACATAATGTTTTTGAGATTTGCCCATGTGTGTTCTGCCTGAATCAGTAGTATATTCATTTTTCATTACTGAGTAATATTCCATTGTGGAAATATACTGCACTTGGTAGATTTGTTTGGTTGACAGATATTTGGGCTGTTTCTAATTTTTAAGGCCAAGTGCTTTTAACCACACATATATCCCTGCAGATTGATGAAGGCAGCTGGGTTAGTTGTAATGAGGGAGGCACTTACATGAAAAAAAAAAAGGTTTCAGAGGTCATGCCTGTGAGCAATCACGCTAAGGAAAAGTGGAAGCTGAAGTGGACCTTCTTCCTCTTGGATTTCTGCACGGCTCCCTCACTGTGTCCATTCAGGCCTCTGCTCACCTGTCACATCCTGCATACGACAGCACCTCCCAACAGATTAAATGACAACACAGGGGTGCAATCCACACCCTCCAAACTGCAGGAAATTCTAGGGGGCAAATGGCCGGGTCCTTTCAACAAAAACCTGCAAGAAACAAAAACAAAGAAAATCCACGGGAACTTAAGACTCAAAGAGATTTGTTTGAATCTGAGTCTAAATAAGATTTATACTCTGATAACAAACAAAATATGTAAAACAATGAGGAGGTGTGAACACCGACGGACTATTAGAGCAAATTAAGGAATTCTAGTTATTTTTTAACTGTGGTAATGGCATTGAGGTCATGTTTTATAAAAAGGCTATCTTTTGGAGTTAAAATACATGATGCCTCTCCACCTCACACCCAGTCCGCCTTACCTTGTGTGGAGGAGGAAGGATTTCTTTCCTCACCCATCTCTAGGTTTATGGCCGAGGGCCCTATTAAAAAAAGACAGATTAACAAGAGAAAAGCATGCAAATTTATTTAATATAAGTTTTATATGACAGGGGCGGCTTCAGAAATGAAGACCTCAAAGAAACAGAGAAACGTGTTTTTATGCCAAGTTTGATGACGAGGTGGACAGTTGAGGAGAAGCATGGTTGGACAAAGGGGTGTGGTCCCCTGGTAATAAACTGGGGGCGGTCAGCAAGGCCTGTTTGTTTGGATTCTTCTCTGTGTCCCTGTGTCGGGGACTCTCCTTCCCTCTGGGTATAGGGTGGGCAGTGCTCATGTGAGGCTCTCGTGACATGCTTCAGAGGAAGGTAAGAGAATTCTTTCATGGCCTGCTGCAGGGAACAAGGGCAGGGGAAGGGCAGAGAGGCCTTCCTGCTTCTGCAATTTTCTCACATGCCAAGGTGCCACATTTTGGAGTGGCATGTCCTAAACCCCATCATCTGCCTAATGTAGCTAGCACCTATCTCTCCCTGGCATTTTCCCTTTTTGATCTTTTGCATAGAAGCTTTATAAAGTCAAGGCCTTTGTCTTCACGGCAGTCCATTCCAGCACCTCGTACAACGCCCGGCACATAGAAGGTTCCTGATAAATATTTGTTGAATGCATGGGTGAAGTGTTTGAGCAAGGTTCCCCTGCAAGTGAAACGCTGAAGAATTGAGAAAAAAGAAGGAAATGATGATGCCTGGGGACACAGTTTCTGAAGTCAGACTTTTTGAAGTGCAAAGGGCTGTGAAAGGCAGCTTTGTTAGAACTGTTCCTGAAACTGTTGCTTGTCCTAGGCACGGAAGAGACAGAAATCCACCTCCCAAGTTTGTGTCATGGGCTGCCACACTGCGGGCTCGTTTTGGCTTGAGCAGCTGGGATCCACGGTGAGCCTGTGGCAAGGGCGTGGGCTGCGGCAGTTGAAGACGTGCTCTGTTACTGTTTACCTACGTCACCTCGGGCACGTTCCTTAACCTCTATGAGCCTTGGTTTCTTCTACCCTAAAAGGGGGTCAATCATACAGCCACTCACAGGGGTTTTGAGAGAAGCAAATGAGGGTGTTAATGCAGGCACAGGCCCAAGGAACTGCATTCTATGAACTCCCTCTTCCTCCCACTCCCAGCCCAGGTAATTCCCAAGCTGGGGTCCCTGGGATGACCCTTTGAGAAACCACGCTGATCTGAGTCACTTGATATATGGCAGGGAAGCTTCTAAAACTGTGCTGAAGACAAACATTGTGAGTAGTCAAACTGCCCTTGAATAATCTTTGGGAAGGGACCTCGTGGAATAAGACGACCATCTCTGCACGAGTTCAACACAGTGTTTCCTTCAGTGCTGGGACAGACCTCGGGGCCTTCACTGGGCCCCAGAGGAATGGAGTGACGCAGGCTCACCCTCGACCTGAAGATGCTCTCACCGCGGGAGGGCTGGAGGAACTGGGCCTGGCTGGGGAGCGCCGAGCTTCCGGCACACCAGCGTTCGAACCCAGGCTGCCTGGTTCCAGAGGAGGGGTCCCTAACCCCTCTGTGGTATGGCCCCTAGGGGAAGAGGACCTCAAGGGACAGGGCAGTATTGGGTTAAAGCAGCATTAGGACAGTCGGTCTGGACACAGCACACTTGCTGAAGTGTGCGGCGCAGGGGAGATGCCACAGAAACCACGGTGAGGGGAAGGGTCTTCGCTGGTGGCCCAGGGCGGGACTAGGGCAGGTCAGCCCTGATTAGAGATTGGCTCGCCTGCTAATCCTTGACCCAAGCTGCTTTGAGTTTTCTCCTCTGTGCGTTTCTTCCCTTCTCTTTCTTGGTTGCAGGCACTGAGAGGTGGTGGAATAGCCCAAAACAAGACCCTGGGACGAGGAAAAGGCCTGGATTATCCCCAACTCGAACACCCACAGGGGCTGCCAAGGGGCTGAGGGGACGTGTCCGGACACGCCCACGCACCTTTGAGGCTTGCGAAGAAGATGCAGGATTCCTGGCTGCCTTCCAAACTCTTCAACCACTTCCCCTCCTGCTTCTCTCCCACTATTAAATTTAGGTCTCTTTCCAGAATGTTTTAAGCCTTTTAAAAAGCAGCAGAGCACTCTCCCTTCCTGCTTTGGCTGTTACCTTTGAGAAACCAGGAATGAATTGCCAAGTAACTGCGATGGCTTTGAGCCTGGACTCTGAGCCTGGGATCCTTCCAGGCCCCCCCATGGATGAGTCACAGCTCCCAGGAAGGACCCCTCCCTCCTAAGACCCCTGCACTGCTCCAGATGTGGCCGTAAAAGCTGGCATCAGCATTTCTGGTGTTGCCTCTTGCCTGACCACCCCACGCCCCAACCTGCCGTCTTCTGCAGCACCTCTCCCTGACTTCAGCTCACTCTCTCGGTCAGTCTCTGTCGCAGACAGGGCTCATTCCCGGGCAGGCTGATCAGATCTAATCGTTTCCAACAGTGTCTTTGCCCGAGAGCGTCCTCTGGCTGCCCAAGCTGGCCCAGCCCTGGCACAGGCCAGGCCAGAAGTTCTAGCATGTTACCCCCTCCAGCCCCAGCAGCCCTCGATGGGGGTGGCGGACACACACCCAGCTCCTCTGGCCCCCCTTGGGGATAGCTCTAAGGTGTGTTCCACACCCACACCCTGCACCTCCGTTCCCCTCCCACTCACGGACACACCCTGTGTGGCTTCCTTCCCTTCCCTGTCTCACTTCCCCTCCTCTACTGGGTCACCTCCCAAGTTCACCACTCACACCGACATCTGTGGCAGTGGGAACTCAACCCCGGAGCGCCTTTCAGATGCCCAACAGGCATTCATGGCACCCCCGGTAACTGCTTGGCTCTCTCTTGGGCAATGGAGGCAAGACAGCAAGCCAACAAGCCTGACTCCAGACACCGCGGAGGTCAGCATCTAACAGACACAAGGACTGTTGAAGCACTATTGCCAAATTCGCTAATCCACTCAAAAAAATATCTGAGTTCCTGCCATGTGGTAAGCAGTGTGCCAGGCACTGGTGATATGAGAACGGACAAATTAGACAAGGACCCTTCCTTTACTGGGCCATGCATGCTAGCAGAACAATCGAATGACTAAGAAAAAAAAAACGTCAGTTACAAGTGTCATGCAGAGAGTAATGCGCCTTTAAATTAGGTGTCCAGGGACAGTCGTGTTTAGACTGAGCTATGAATCATAAGAAGGAGCCGAGCAGACGAAGAGGAGACACAGGAGATCACAGGCAGAGGGAGATAACAGGAGCAAAAGCACAGAAGTGGGGAACTTTCTCAGAGTGCTGATGCTGGAGTGGTTTCCTGGAAGCTGGTCAGTGTCAACGGGTAGTGCCTGGTACAGAGTGTAGGCTTAACCAGGGGAGCCAACCTGGTGTGGGCAGGCTTCCCCGAGGAAGTAAGAGAGGGACATAAATCTAAAGGATCGGAAGAAGTAACAGAGGTTTAGAAATACAAAGAGATTTTCACGTAGAGAGAACAGCATATGCAAAGGCCCTGGGGCTGGAGAGGTCCAAGGACATTCAGTACAGCTAAATGGGAACTCAGTGGTAGGTGGCTGAAGATGAGACTGGAGGGGTAGTGTGACTGATTATATTATTGTTCAGCACACTTTCATTCTTCTTCCTGTTCCTTTAGGGAAGAGGACACTTCCCCTGCCCCACTGATTTGAGTCTTGTCCTTGTGACTTCCTTGAGTCCATGGAGTATGAGCAACCACAACTTGAGCAGAGATGTTAAGTGTGCAGCTGAACTTGGCCTCTGGCAATCCTGCTGCTCACCATGAAAAGAACATGTTCTGTCTGGTAAGCAGGTGGAGCAGATCGAGCTTGATCCTCAGCCTGGAGCTAACTAAACCTCGCAGTCCATGTAGAGAATCAATACTTATTTTAAACCACCAAGTTTTGAAGTTGTTTGTTACACAGCATCATTGTGGTAATAGCTGACAAATACAAGCGGGCAAGGGACATGCAGGGAGGCCGCCAAGAGGTTACATAGGAAGTCCTTGCACCCTGCTCAGGTCGGTTAGGGGGTCACTTCTCTGCCGTTGTGCTGCAAAGACGATGTGTTGCCCATGCATGAGTGATGGGTGGGAGGCTGAAAAGTTGCTTTTTTGGTGAGAGAGAGAAGCCAGGCTGCTGAGTATAAGCCTTCATATGACACAAATCCTGAGCTTGTCCTTCCTCATCAGTCCCTGGAGAGTCCCAGGAGCGTCTTTGTCTGTGCACGGTCTAGGATGTTTGTTAGGAGGCCTGGTCAGTCTCTCACCCCCAGGATGGACTCCCTGTGGGCAAGGATTTAAAGGTGGACGTAAGTGCAAGTACACATCCTGACAGAAATGGAGAGAGAAGCAGCTAAACAGAAGCATACAAAACTCAGGGGACAAAATGTCACACCTCTCAAAGTGACAGTGGAAGGCTGGGCTCCTCCCAGAGGGCCTGCTGCCTCTTGGGATGCAAACTGCAGCAGGATCAGCGGTTCTGGGATGAGAGCGCTTGTTCTTCAAGGGAATTGCGGGGCAGAACAGGACCCTGCAGTGGGGGGAGGGAGCTGGGGAGGAGAGAGAGGGTGGCTCGGGTGTGATCAGATGAGTCACCATCTGGCCACTGAAGACCAGGTGGACAAAGTCAGCCTTGGTCGGGGGTGGCGGCTGGGTGGCAGAGGGGGCGTTCAAAAGCCACGACTGCTGTGAGGACGTCTGGGGGAAAGTTACAGCCTTCCCTCATCAGCTCTTGGAATAACTAGATTTCCGTCATCATCTTAGAAAAATGCTTCTGGAGTCAACTGATAGCAATTGAAATAGTAGAAGAGTCCAGTTTTTGTCAAAATCCTGCTTTCATTACAGCTCTGAGTGATGGATCCAGAGCCGATTCATGCAGCTTAATGATCCTGCGAAGTCACACTTGGCCCTTCACAGCCAGGAGAGACACAGAGAGACAGAGAGAGGCAGGGAGGGGAGGCAGCAGGCAGAAGATACGACCGCTCTACTCAATTTGGATGAAAACTCTCCTTCTCCCTCCAACATACGCAGGGGCAGAAGTCCCCCCGGCGGAGGTACTATGGCCTGACTCTCACTTTGGGAAGATTCTTCTGCTGCCGTTGAGGACCAGAGCATGTTTTTATCTCCAAAGACTGGGCCCCTCTTTTACATCTCCAGGGCAAGCCCTTTGGAGGTTGGTCCCCTTAGACTCACCTTGATAACCCGAGTGCCACGCCTTTCTCTGTCTTCACGGGAGAACCAGACTCCCAAGGCACAGACACCCAGGGGCTCAGAGAAGTTCCATGGTCTCGTGTGCTCAGCTCTGCAGAGGTTCAGAGCATGAATCCATCGTTTCTCCTTTTATCCAAGCACCAGATATTTATTGATTATCTACCATCCTGTGCCACTGCTGGAACTACAAGGCGAATGAATGCACAGTCTGACAGGTGAGAACAACACCTCCCCACAATTTTGAGGCCACGGCACATAGTGAAAATGATAATTTTAGATGACGTAACTCAGATGCAGCCATGCTCACAGAGCCTCTTCCTTCTCTATTCACCAAAGACCCTCTTCTGTTATCCTTTGTACGAACTTCTGTTATCATTTTGCACGAACCACATACGAGTTGGATTCCCAAAAGAGGGTGTGGGGCTATAAATGTGCTAGAATCTATATTGGTGGCGAAAAACTTGAAATAATCCGAATGCCCATCTTAACAGAGCAGATCCTGAGACAAAGATCAAGTGTAATTGTTCCCCGGGGGAGGAGGTAGGCAACCCCAGGAGGGACAGGAGACGTGAAACAGAGAAGGGCAGGTAGCCAGTCAAGGCGTGTTATTAAGCCAAGTACCACGTGGAGGACAGGAGCACATTCCCATGGAGAAGCCTGGGACCCAGTATGGAGCACGCACCGGAGTGGTCCCACCCAGTGGGCAAGGGAGCTGGGGTATCTATACACCAGCACCCCGCAGGCGTTGGTCAAGAGCTGCTCCTGGCAGGTGTTCATTCTCTAGCACTTGCCCCCGCTGAATTCATAGGCAGCCTGGCCTTCTGCAGTTCCAGGACAAGACTTCAGACCCAGAAGTGCAGAGCTGCCAGTGGAATTTGGCTAGAGCACACAGGAATGTTAGAGAGAGGGTTGGGGCACAGGCAGAGCCTGCCGGACACATCAGTGGGCGATAGCCAAAGACGATGTAGAACTATATTCATTGACATAGAAGTGCTCAGCTACATGTTGCCAAGCGCACAAAAGCAGCTTAGAGGTAAAGCATTTGGACAGCTGATTTCTCTGTGTGTATGTGCGTCACACAGGCTGGAGGGCAAGGCCGGGACTAGCGTAAGTCAAGGGAGGCACTTGCTTCAGAGGCAAATTCTAAGAAGGTGCCTAAAAGCTCAGTCATCAAGATAAATGACATTTCAATGCAATCTTTAGAAAGTATCAACATTAGTGCAAAAGTCCCATGATGAACAAAGTCAAGAGCTGACCTTGTATTTGCAGAACTTGGCCTCATTCACCTCATCTTAATCCCAGCCCTGTTGCATTCTGTCTCCTTAAAGTTTTGACCATTTGAGGAAGAGAGAGACAGAAAGAGAGAGAGACAGAGAGATTCTGATTTTTTACTCTTTCGGCCCTCCAACCTCTTGCTAGGGCCTCTCTTTGCCAATTGCAGCCGCAGCTGACATTGGAGCCTGCAGGGGACAGCCTCCCCTCTCCTCCCACCCTCCAACCACACACACACACACACACACACACACACACACACACACACAGAGCAGAGCAGCTGAGGGGCGAGGGCCAGCACCGTTCCCTCGGGAACGTACACTAATTTGCAGGCAAAAGGAATTGGTTCCAGAGCAGACCAACAAAAGCCCTAGCAACCGAGACATTGTCGTGCTCCGGCCGGCAGTGGCCAGTGAACTGCACGTGTGATTTCACAGTCCTCTGGGGTGACAGCCTTGGGTCAGGCCGACCTGGCCAGGCTCCGGCTGGAGGACCGAGAGCACAGAGCCAAACACCAAGTAATCAAAGCCAGCTTGTTGAAACCAAGCCACCCTGACCCCCGTCTCCCAGACAATCGGGCCGCAGCCAAGAGCTTCCCCACCCCGGCCTCCGCCGGGAGTCTGCATGCTGCAGGCCTGTGCAGCCAGCCCTTTCCAAGCAGCCCGATTCTTGGCTCAAGGACCTGGTTTCTGCATCCACCTCCTTATAGCTCAACCTCGGGTGTTGTGCTGACTGCTTACACCTGTGGAAAGATGGAGAACGCGGAGTCTGTCAGGTCTTTGCAGGGCAGTGATCAGAGAGACCAAAGTAGCTTGGGGAGCAGGGCAAAAAGTGAAGGACAGGATGAAATTCTCTTTCCTTTGAAGATTCCATTGATCCTGATCAGCATTCTTTTTGGAGGGGGGGAGGGAAATGTTGGCCCATGCCAGTGTGAGCAAAGTCATGTTTCCGTCTTGACTGAGTCATTTAGCTAAAGCATTAATTTCACAGCCAGCTTTCAGACTGACACACACGACCTTTACTTTTCTTCCACGGAAAAGTAATGCACAATGGCTTGTGTCGGGTCCCCGGCAGCTGGCAATGGTGGGCTTTCTTTGTCTTGCTTTTCACGGTGGCTTCCATTCCCCTGCCCCTGATGTGTCTGTGATGGACACGTGAGGGTGGTGCAGAGGCAGAAAGGAAAAGAAAGGAGGGGAATTTAGCAATACTCCACAGTAAGCATCAGCCCCTTGTTAAAACCAGAACAAATCTGAGAAGCGCATCATTCCCCGGACCCCGTAGTCCAGTGGGGTGGAAGAGGGAGGGTGTGATCTGCACGTGTCCATCACGCTTCAGGCGCGGCACATTGGCAGTCACGGGGCCACAGCATGACCTCTGAGTTGGATTCCTAATGCCACCAACTACCTGTGCTGGGTATCTTTGGACAAGTGACTTAACCTCTCTGAGGCTCAGTTTCTTCAATCATAAAATGAAAGACAGTAGTATCTACCACTACCGCATAGTGTTGCTGTGGCGGCTGAATGAGACCAGACCTTTGGTCACAGTATCTGAAAAAGAGTAAGCGCTTAGTAGATGCTATCTTTTATTATAATATTACTCATGCAAAAGGCCAGTCCGGAAACTCCATATTAAATGTCTGCTCCATTATCTCCAGGGCTTCTCCAGCAAGCCCATAACTCTGAGTCTTGTTAAAACACTTGCAGTAAATGTTTACAAGTTTGATCTATGCATGGCATGCCACAACCCAAGAAGGATGTAGGGACAGCTGGAGACGATAACCCTGCCTCTGAAATCCCGGCAGCCTGCTTTGCCACCCTTGACTCGGATCAGTCCCCTGTCTCTGCATGGACCCTAACCTGTGCCCTTCATGATGCTGATCCACAGGGGGAAGCACACAGTGGGTGTTGAATAACCGGCATCTATTGTGTTTGAGGCAGACTCTGAAGCAGAGCTGTAAGGGCCAGTACTTTATTGGGGGGCTGAACCTGGAAGCCCCAGCAGGCAGTGGGGGAGGAGAAGGGGCAGGAAAGGCAGTCAGAGCAGGCGAGTTGGTGAGCAGGTCACCACTGTTGGCCCCTGGGCTCATCCCACCGGTGACCTCTGGGAGACGCTGTGGGACATGCCACAGAGCTGTCTTACGCAAGGAGTGAGGAAGCTGGGGACTTAGCCACCCACCCCTGTCAATCATTGGCTGAGAGCTGCTGCCAGGGGCACGTGTCCTGTGCATGAGTCTAAGGCGGCCAGAGGGAAAGGTGGCTGTGGTGGGAAGCCATCGGGTGTGGGAAAGCTGGTCCCTGGGACACATGGGCAAGGCACTGACAGCTTTGGCGACACCGTCCTGGGGTTGCTCAAGCTTTAGCTAATCCTTGGCGTTTGACTCAGGATATGTATTGTGCATTTAATTGGGGCCAAGTCTGATGGGATGATTTTGTGTCACTGTAATGCCCTGGGAGCGTGGGCCTTGGTCTCAGGGCCAATGTGATTTCCAGCCCCCTGGGCACAGGTTCTGCTAACAAATCTGCCTCGAACGAATGGTCCTTTCTTGAAGGGAGCCACAGAGACACAGTGCCAGTGGTCATTCCCTCTTTGAGACATCTGTAGAATGAGCCAACAGCTGGTGTTTTGGGTTTCAATCGTCCTCTTAGGAGTTCATCAGACCACAGCTTTTGGTCAAGGGGACCTGGCAGAGCTAGGGTGACAACCAAAGAAAGAAAGCAATGAGATGAAATCTGCTGACATGGGGCACCATGACAGTAGTCTCCAAGACCATGCTCCAGGCCTTTCTGTGTTTCCTGGTTCTTCTCACTTAATAGTAGCCAGCATTCATTGAGCTGCTCCCACACGCCAGCCACTGAGCTAAGCACTTCTCATATTTATTATGCCAAGAGGTGAGTGGTATCATCCCTGTTTTATAGATGAGGAAATGAAGGCACAGAAAAGTGAAGTATTTTGCCCAAGGTCACAGAATCAGTAAGTGACCATACAGTTGAACCCAGGTCTCTTGACTTCAGAACCCATAGTTTTCAAATTCTATATTTTACCTGTATAGGTTTTCTTTTCAACCGGAAAGTGTTATGTCCAGTAGTGTTGATGGTAAACTGGCCCCCTGAGAATGGAGTGGGGGTGGGGACAGCCTTGATGTGTAGCATCTGCCAATTTCTGTGGTGTAAATACTCCCACCATGACCAATTTCAAGCTACTAAGGGTTTTACAACTGGCTTATGAAATTCCTGAATGTCTCACAATGGGTCCTCGCAAGCCAGTATGAAGCAGCTCCAGCACACCACTGGTGATACCACACTCCCAGAGGTCTTATTGTTTCTAGAAAATACCATTGGAATAGTTTATTTCTTAACCATTGCATTCCTTAAGTCTTGCCCTAGAGCTCTAGGATTATAAACGAGACCTTGGTATCCAGTCATTCCACAAATACGAAGTGTCTATGAGGCATGAGAGGTGATTGAGGCAGTTTCAAACTATCTTAGGTCTAGCTCCCCAGAAGCAGACCCAGAGGGGAGGATATGAGTGATATGTTAGGAAGGGCTGCAGGGAAGTACGAGAGGAAGCAGGGAAGGGAGCATGCAAGGGTGTGTATCAGGCCAGGTTCCATGAAGTGTACTGTGGACTCAGTCCTGCAGGGGAGCTCTGGAAGCAGAGTGGGCTACACTCAAGGTGTCCTGATGAGGGGTGACATGATGGAGCGTTTAGACTTGCTGCTGTCACCATCAGTCATTGGTTAGGGGGAACACACAGTTTCAGGCACCGTCAGCACTCAGCTAGTGCAGCAAAGCAGGCTCCAGCCACCTGAGGGTGGCCCTCGACATAGAACAACAGGTGCAGCCCGGGGTGGGGGGTGGGGCAGAGCACACCAGGACCTGAGGTTCACAGAGATGGCAAAGGGATCTGAGGGGTCAGGTGCAGAGCTCTGGGAGCATCTGCTTCAGCCATTCATTCAAGGAGTGTTTACTGAGAGCCCTATGTGCCAGGCACTGTCCTAGGCTCGGAGGATACAAGGATGAGCACAAACAGCCAGGGTCCCTGTTCTCAAGGAACACGAGGTCTTGGGGCTGTTCGGGGCATGTTCTGAGCAAGCCAGATGACAAACAGATCATTACAAATTGGGACACATGGCATAAAAACACTCTGGGGTCATGGGAGAGCAGAGAAGAAGACAGAAGTTGGATTGAGGGGGTTGCGAATGCACCCTCACAGTTTGGCAGGGAAAACCCTGGCATTCGCCGAGGGTCTCAAAAGAGTGTGCAGGTGCACAGCTAGTCCTCCTGGTCCTTGAGTTCTCTCGGATACCAGAGGCCTGTGCAAAAACACAAGTACGCCAAGACCACAGATGATTTATGGTGATTAAAGCCTCATGGATACACAAATCAACTATCCAAACTGATCCTATAAGTGTGCCTAACAAAGCCCTATACACCACTCTGGTCATTAATAACTGCTCAGTGTATGTTTATTCATGGAGATCTTGGGACGTCAACACTTTGGGTTATTATGAAGCCTGTAGGCTCTAGAGTCAGACTGTCTGAGTTCAAGACTGGTTGGGTCACCTGATTAGCTGTATATCCTTGGGCAAGTAGCTTAACCGCTCTGTGCCTCAGTTTCTCTATCCATAGAATGGGGGAATAGTACTTATCACCACACAGGTTCTTTTGTGAAGACTAAGTGGAAATGAGAGGATGTATGCAAACTGCTTAGCAAATCTCTGGGCATATTCAAAGCACTTGATAAAAGATAGCTATTATATATATTATTAAATATTAAATATTATATATTGTATTTGACATGAATGGATGTCCTTGATATATTTTTAATTGAAAAAATGGGTTTATGCACAAAACTGTTTGACTCCATGTTCTAAAACTTTGGTCTCTCTTTATACCCTTAAAATTACAGGAACTCGGCCGGGCGCAGAGGCTCACACTTGTAATCCTAGCACTCCGGGAGGCCGAGGCGGGTGGATCGCTTGAGGTCAGGAGTTCGACACCAGCCTGAGCAAGAGTGAGACCTTGTCTCTACTAAAAAAAAAATAGAAAGAAATTATCTGGCCAACTAAAATATATATAGAAAAAAAATTAGCCAGGCATGGAGGTGCATGCCTGTAGTCCCAGCTACTCCGGAGGCTGAGGTAGGAGGATCGCTTGAGCCCAGGAGTTTGAGGTTGCTGTGAGCTAGGCTGACGCCACGGCACTCTAGCCCGGGCAACAGAGCAGGACTCTGTCTCAAAAAAAAAAAATTTACAGGAGCTCAAAGACCTTTTTTTAAAAATGTGTATTTAAAATATATTTATTAATTCATTAAAATAATAATAAATCATTATATGTTAACATATATATTTTTATGAAAAATCATTATATTTTCCAAAAAATTAGTAAAATAAAGTTGTATTGTTTTACATTTTTGCCAATCTTTTCAATGTCTGTCTTAATTGAAGACAGGCAGATTCTCATATATGTTCTGCATGTTGTGATGTATTGTTTTGGTTGAAGTATATGAAAAAAATCCAGCTTCACACAGTTGGAAAAAGAAGGAGAATATTAATACTCTCTTCAGATAACTGGGGATATTCTTCTTTGATACTACACCAAAACTCAGTAAGTGGTCATTTTTTTAATGGTTATTCGCAGCATGAAACATGAAATCCCTTCAGTGACCTTCTGTACTCTATCATATTAAAATCAATTGGTCTATGTTGTATTTTAAATGGATCTTTTACCCATATGTGATTTTGTTACGTTATGCATCACTCATTTGGAAAATATCGGTTCATGGAGTCATGCAGATCTTTCCAATGTTGTTCTATTTCATTATGCAATATCAAAAGGTCCCATGTGTTAATATCAATACTGATCCTATCAGAAAAGTCTTTAAACATGGGGAAGCTGTCAAGCACATAGTGGAGGATCCAAGTTTTCCAAAATTCTAATTTTTGTTTGAATGAAAGCTCAAATTTTTTATTGGCAGCAAATACTGTCAACTATTTTGCTTGAAATGACAGGCCAACTTTGTTAACTTTTAAGAAATTGTCTCTCAGCACAGTATTCCTGAAAAAAAGAAAAAGAAAAAAGAAATTGTCTGCCAAATTCCCAAGAATGAATCACCAAAGTTTGTCTGACAGTCATGCTTGCAGGGACAAATGGTGTCCCATGAAAAGGTGTGGCTAGTTCAGCTGGCCACGCGAGTCACATACATGCTTTTCCTTGGGACAGCCACGGTACATCAATATGCAGCAGACGTGCTTTATGTACATGTCCCTCTCATCACAAAGAATATTGAAAAGATGTGTACGCAAGGGTAGAGATTTAGTAAAATTAATAATTTGTATTGCTTTATCAAGGACAGACCTCAAAAAATGTGTTTCATTTGCCTACAAGTGCATGTTGGTAAAGAAGACAGCCTTGATTTATGCAAAGGTACCAGTTTTAGCTCTCATTGCTTTTGTACCATTGATGCATAAAAAACAAAAAACACAAAAACCAACACAGTAGAAAAGGCAAATAAAAATAGTCCTATTATGAAAACAGCTTTGACCTGAGGACTCTCTGAACATGTCTCAGAACGTTCAGGGTCTGCAACTCACGCTTTCAGAAATGCTGGCCCAGACGAATGCACACCAAACTATTGAAGCATTTATTTTGAGGAAGAGGCATATTACACTGGGGGTGGTGGAGGAAGAGGGGACAGATGTTTACTTCTGTTTTCATTGCAGTTTTGACATTGATCGTATGTTATCAGAAATACAAAGGAAGATATTTCCATCTTAGAAAAATGATTAAAGAGACCTTCAGTCTGGTCTCAGGTCTTGTTTATCCATCTGAGAAATAGACAGCTTTCCCCTTCTCCTTCGGGGGGCCATGAGAGCATAGGCTCCCCCAGAGTTGGAAGGGGGGTTAGACTTGATTATCTCTTCCACAACAGAGCCAAAGGGAAGGTCAGTGGAGGTACGAAGGCCTGACACTGATGGACTCCCCATGTCCTTTGATTTCTCTCTGGGACAGACCTCCCGGATTCATAATTCCAGCTCCAGCCTTTCCTAGCGGTGTGACCTTGGGAAGTTACTTAACTCTTCTATCCATCAGTTCATCCTTGGCAAAATGGGAATAATGTTACCTGTATCTCATGGGGCTATTGTGAGGACTAACTGAGTTAGAACCTGAAAAGGGTCTGATACAGGTGATACTTAACTAACGTCAGCCTTTATGAGGGCGGTCACTCCAACCGCCAAGCTTGTTTTCCTTGCTGAAGTTTTCAACACGGTCAGCAGTTCTAGTTTCCCTCCTTGCTGGTATCAAGCTAATAGAAAATATCTCTCTAGACCTGAGTCATGGCCATTGAGCACGAGTGCCCTTGTGGCTGTATATGGAAGTGTCCCCACTGGGCTTTAGGGGCTGGAGAGGCTGAGTAGAAGAGTAGACTATATCTCTTGCCTGCAGGTACCAGAGGACATCCCAGATAACTGGGTCCTGGTTCAGACCATTTGGACTTCTCCGGACAGTTGAGATGTGGTTGGGGTAAAGAGAAGGCATGAGATCTCCACGCAGCCTTAATCTCACATAAGCTCAAAGCATCTCTCCTGTGACTTCTCTCTTCCTCATTGTCTTTACCGTGCATCCAAGGTCAATGCCATCACTAAGGTTCAACACGGTCCTTTTGCAAGTGAAATGACACTATATTAGCTTTTGTGTGTCACCGATTTTTTTCTTTTACGTTTTCTGGAAAAGCTTGGATAAGGTCATTGTTTCTACATCCAACCCCCAGTAGCTTCAAATTACATCCTCCTCCTCCCTGTGGAATGGGAGGGAGAGGTTGTTCCTATGATCAGTCAAAGACAAGACAGGGAACAGTACAAGGTCACCGGCTGAGTAGCCCTTGAATCCATCATCTTCTCTCCCTTCTTGCTGCTGCAACTTAGCCGGAAACCACCATTTTCTTTGGCTGGGATTTTGGCAACAGCAGGCCTTGAGTTTGGAGGCCTCCCCCAGTCCATTCCCCTCACGCCAGCCAGAGAACAGATCTGCAGCAGCTCTGCCCCGGTGTGTGCTAGAGCCTGGGGGAAAGTACAAATGGAGGCTCAGACCTAAGACATTCCCATCTCCAGCCCTGCGTGTGTCACTCTGCAGAGGGCAAGTTCAAGTGCTGCCTGCCCCTTCCATCCACACAGCTGCCTCTCGGACTGGCGCTCTGTCTTAGGGCTGTAGACAAAGGCTGTAGCAGCTTCACTGGAGAAGGAAGAGGGACCAGAGAAGGAGGTCTGCACAGGCCCTAAAGGTTGGCTTGGGGGTCTTCGGGGCAGGAGTTCCAGGTATGTGAAACACAGTGCATACAGAAGGGGTGCAGGCCCCTGGTGGTGTATCCTTTGGAACCACAGATTTCTCGACCCATTTGAGGGTCACTGGGGGGCAGGGGACAGTGGTAAAAGCACACCCTAAGCAAGGACCTCAGGTCCCTTGACTAAAGGTGGAATAGTCTGAAAATCGAACCTACACGTCTGCAATGCATGACCCTGCACCAAGCCCCTCAATGTCTGTCCTCCATCCACAAGATCAAGTCCCCATTCCTTGGTCTACCAGGCCCCTCCCAGTCTGGCTCCTGCCTCCCTGTCTAACTTGCCCTTGGCCACGTCTGGCTGCAGCCTTACCCTTCCATGGCAGTCCCTACGTGCCCTGTGCTCTCTCGCCACAGGGACTTTGCAGGATGTTGCCTGTCTGGGCCGTCTCCTGGACGACGTCTCGTCGTTGCTGTGCTCTGCATGGGGATCGCTCTTCTCTAACATCCCACCCCAGCCCCCCAGCCCCAGCCCTGAGTTTGGGTCGGATCCTATTCTTCAGCCTTCACAGCTTTCGCCTCCTTGTTCTGTCCTCGACTGAGAACAGAGCGTGGCAGTTATCAGTAGGGAGTGTCCACTATTTACAGCTAAGCACATTGAATGCTTCCAGTAACCCTATGAAATGGGCACTATATTTACACCCATTTTACAGGTGAGGGAACTGAGATGAAGAGTGGGGCCTCATTTGGTCACAGGGCCAGCTAATAACAGCCGGGCTCTGAGTTCAGACACCCAGCTTTTAACCACTTGTGCCCATGATTCTTGATTCTTAAACTTGGGAGCACAATAGAATCACTAGTGGTGGTGGGCAGGGGCGGGGTCAGGGGAGGTTTGTTAAAAATGCAGACTCCTGGGCCCCACTACTCCAGAGGTTCTGATTCTGTAGGTCAAGGGTGGAGCCCAGAAATCTGCATTTTCTTATAAGCCCCCCGGGATTCTGATGCAGGTGTTAGGGGAACCACACTTGAAGAATCCCACGCCTCACTGCCTGACCGCAGGTCCTAAACTGCAGACTGCTCAATATAATTAGGCCTTCTGGGCTCAGCCAGGCCCACAGGAGGGGGAAGAAGACAGCTAGCTCTCTGCGGATGGTGGTTGTTGGAGTAGGGTGTGCCTTCCCCCAGGTGGAGGGAGGGGAGCTGTATAGACACAACACCAGAGTCATAATCTGGGGTGTCCAGAAGCCAACAGACCCTCCACATTTCCGTGACAGTGTTCAGCTCTGGCTTGGCCTTCGCTACCTGGGACCTGCTCTGTCTGATCACCCACCCCCTCCACTCTGCCCGCTGCTGCTGTTAATTGGAAACTGTGGCCAGAGGGGAACGTGGGCTGAGAACCTAATCAGGGAGCCCATCCCAGACCCACCCACAGGCGCCCTTTTCACCTTGCCCGTGTCTTCTCTGAGCCTCGTCAAGACACTTACGCAGTTGGCCAGAAGCCCCGACTCACGCACCGTAAAGTGTGGGGGGAAGGGAGGCAAAGGCAATTAAGCGACCATGTGCGGGCCTCATCGGGTGGGCCTCTCCTGCCTTGGTGTGGGGCTTCCCAGCTCCACCAGCAAGAACAGAGTGACAAGGCCTCTTCTTGGAGAGGGGGGAGCTGTATCCTCAACCCAGGGGACACCCAGGACAATTTAAGACACCAGGCATTTCTTCCGCCACAAATTATCCCTGCCCTTCAATTCCTTCCTCAATCATTTCTTCTCTCCTCCCCAATCCACTCCTCCTTCCGAGAGGGCTTGTTCCTTGCACCCCTGCTGAGTGGCCCGTGGTCTGTGATTCCCGCCCTCTGATCAATCAGATTTCCCTTCCAGTGACCGACCTGGTATTAGCACTCAGACTTACAGGTCAAGGAGCTTCATGGACTAAACCTTTAAGGTGTGCAGACTGGAGCTGGGGTGCCCGTGCTGGGGTGGGTGGGGTGGCCCTGCGGGGCAGCCATCTGGGACCACATGTTCTGTGTGCAAACAGAGAGGCTGGGGAGCTGGTCTGCAGCAAAAAGCAGGCAAATGCAGCAGAGAAAGAGAAAAATGTTCCCCAAGGACCCAAAGAGAAAGAGGAGGAAGAGCCGATTTGGTTCCTGCCAGCTTCCCAACTCCCATCCCAATCTCTTGTGAAGAATTTCTAGTCTTAAATGAAGGGACACCCACATGAATTCTTGCCCCTGTGGCCCACAAGATAGCCTAACTCTCCATGATGGCACCCCTCTTATTTAAGTTAGCTCAAGCGAAGTTTGTTTTTGCCAAGCGAATGATCCCTGATGAAGATGGCCCTGCCGGGAGGGGTGAGTTACAAACACAGGCTGAGCCCAGCTGGGTCCGTGCCAGGCACAGGATACGGGGAGGAATGCAAGGGACACAGTCCCTGCTTTCTGGGAGCAGTGAAGGCAGGAGAGGTCAGCAGTGAGGAGAAGCAGGAGCGGGCCTCGTCCTCCGGGAATGGTTCTGAGGGAAGCGAGAGAAGCAGATCGTTCCTAGGACGTATGATACGTGAAGCAGAGGGCCTGAGGGGCCGGTCAGAACGCCAGGATCCAAATCAGAGATCTGCCAGGGGCTAACTGCGTGGCCCTGCACACGATCCTTAAACTCTAGAGACCTCGGTTTCCTAAGCTGTGGTACAGAGACGGTAACGCTCAGAGTGTGTTTGTACTTAGGACGGAGCCCGGAATGCGGGGAGCACTTGGTATTTGTCAGCTATTATTTTTTACTCTGGGGGTCGGGAAGGTGCCGGCTAGAGCCAAGGTTATAGAATTAAATTGGCAGGACCATATCACTGAAGGTTTTATAGATCCAGCAAAGGAAAAACTATGGGAGACTTACAGAATTTTAAGCAAACAAGTGGTCTGATCAGATGGATACGGGGGGTTTGGACCAGCCCTCGATCTGAAGATGTTGCTAGTTGTTACGAACTGGCCTGGTAGGGGGTGTGGCTGCTACTGGCATCTGGTGGGTAGAGGTCAGGGATGTCACTGAACATCCTGCAATGCATAGGATAATCCCTCACAACAAAGAATTGCCTGCCCCAAAATGTCAATAGTGCCAAGGTTGAGAAAGCCTGGATTAACGTATTTTAAAGAAGAGAAATTAATCACTTCCCATCTCAGGGCCTCAGTTTTCCCATCTGTCAAAAGACGGACTCGGAAGGACTTGGAGGGGTTGAGGGACGTGTTCCAGCCATACCGGACTCGGAAGGACTTGGAGGGTTTGAGGGATGTGTTCCAGCCATACCTGACCTTAGGAGTCTGCTGCTTCTCCTGTTGCGATTGACCTCATGGTCTCGACTCTTCTGACACCAGCTATGCGGGCCTGGGCCTGGGCCCCCTGAGTCTCTCCATACCAATAATCCTGATGGGGCCAGAGAGTTTGCAAACAAGGCTCAGGATCCAGGCCACCTGTGGGATCACATCCCGGCACCACTCCTGGCCAGGTGTGAGACCCAGAGCAATTTTCTTTGCCTGTCTGAGCCTCAGTTTCTCCATCCGTCGAGTGGGACTGATAACACCCCCAGTAGCACAGATAGGAAGGTTTGAAAGCTCTGGGGCCAGCACCTGGCCCACCACAGGTGCTCCATCACCATCAGCCCCAAGGATGTGAGATTGATAAACACAATGCGAGCACATGAGAAATGCACCCAGGCCCACGTTCATTATCCTCGGAGAAGTACTGCGGACGGGCTCTCTCCGGAAACCTGTGACAACCCCCATCAGTCAGAGGGCGCACAGGGAACACGTGCTCCTTTGAATATTTGCTTGCACTAATCAGGGAAGGAGAGCAGGAAGGGAAAAGGAACCCTCATAGTGCAGCAGGACCCACAAACGCACTGCCCCACGGCCCAGGGAGGTGGCAGACTGCAGCGTTAATCATGATGTTTAATTAGTAATTACTTTACCTAACAGCACCAGAGACATGGAAACCAGAAATGCTTCCTCAGGCAGGATGGCAGACCCCGGGGCCTGAGTGCCTGAGTTCAAATCCTAGTTTGGCCACCAGCTGGCTGTGGGAGTTTAGCCAAGGTACTTTACCTCCCTGTGCCTCGGTTTCTCCATCTGTAGAAAGAGAGATATGCAGATAATAGTAACACCTACCTCAAGGGGTTGCTCTGAGAATTCTCTCTCTCTTTCTCTCTCTCTCTCTATATATATACTAGCACAAACATCAGTGCCCAGCACAGAGTAAGTGCTAGGGATGTCATTGCTTCTAGCTTCCGTGACCATTCGTTGGATGACAGCACAGTCCCCATTAGCCTCAGCATCAGGCAGCGTGATCTACAGACCAGCGGCATCAGCGTCACTTGGGGGTTTGTTAGAAATGCAAATACTCAGGCTTCACCTCAGACCTACCAGATCTGAAACTCTGCATTAATTAGCTGTGCGACCTTAGTTAGAAAAATCAGCCTCTCTGAGCTGTGGCTTTCTTATCTGTAGAGTGGGGATTATAATATCCCCTACCCAATCCTCTGTTCTCAGGCCTCTGGGATGGCATCGGCCTTCTGTCAGGTGCTACCGTGAGCCAAGCTCTTTTCTGCCCCCAGGGCCTTTGCACGTACTGTTCTTTCTGTACTACCTATGCCTCGGCCCTCCCCATGGTTGACGTCTGCTATGTTTTAGGCTTCAGCTTAAATGGCACTTCCTCAGAGAAGCCTTCCCTTCCCAGGCCCCATTACTCCATGTCACTACACGTGATTTATTTCTTTCAGGTGCTGACCATGATCTACAATTACCTTATTTTCGAGTCTACTTATTTGCTTCTTGTCGGTCTCTCCATGCACAATGCCTGGCACAAGGGTGAGTGCTCCATAAACATTTGTGGAAGGGATGAATGAGTCTATCGTATAAGAATATAGAGTATGCATCACAGCGCCGGGCACACAGTGAAGGCTTCGTAATAAAAACGGGATTATAAAATTATTATATTAAATAATAATGTAGGTCACTGGTGTAGCCCTGGGCTTCACAAACAGCTACGAGAAGCAGTGCAGAGGCCAGCGGTGGCCTTCCCGTCCCTGGCTCCGGCGCTCCACCCTCTCCGTGTGGCCCTCCTGCCCAATCACCTGCCAGGGCTCCTCCGAAGACGCTGCCTCATTCAAATATGGAAATAGCTGTCACGTCGCGATCACCCAGCCCAAGCCATCAAGCGCTCCAAATTGGTTTTTGCCATTTCATACGGCACAACATACATTTGTTAACTTTTCAAACAGTAAACACCACCTGCAAAGTGCCTTTAATATTTAATGTAACTATAAATTGTTTTGAAAATAAATCCAGCCATGTGGAAAAGCAGCAGAAGGAGCAGGAAGCGGATCCAGGGAGCTGCTCCACGTAGGGGCAAGAGCAGGGTACGGGACTCAGGGTGACTCCAGGGACAGGCCAGGCACTCCTCGCCCTGGAGTCAGCACTCCCGCGGCCGATGGGCGATGCTCACTCAAGGCTGTGCTGATTTTGGACTCATGACAGCGCGTACTTGGTTCCTCAGAGGAGGTGGGGATGAGTCTGTGGGGTCCACCTCGACCAGAACCCCCTTGGAGTTAGCCTTGACGAAGGCCAGCATTCGTCATGGCCTTGGTGGGGACACGGGTGTCAGCCGTGTACTCTTTTGGCCAAAGTAGCTTTTATCCCCCAACCAGCCACACTGTCCAGTGTCACGGGCGTGTGCATGAGGCTAGTGACCGGTCTGTTTAGTTTGTCACTGCTCACCATGTACTGTTTTTGCTCCTTCCCGTCTCTCTCTACATCCCATCCCACACACGGGTGTAGGACCTCAGAGAAGTGCCTCTTTGTGTCTTACTTCCCTCATGGGTCAAACAGGGAGGATAATAATGTCTATATCGTTGCATTACTGTAGGTTTGAATGGGTGACTATACAGCAAGTGGGCAGAGCAGTGCCCAGCATACGGGGCAACATACGAACGCTTGCTGTGACTTTGCCGCTGCTGACAGCCATCCAGCAGCCTGCTCCCCGCTGCTCTCCGCTTCCCGCTCCAGCCACACGGACGCCCTCTCCACGCCTGCTGTGCTCCGTGCTCCCTCCCGCCACAAGCCTTTGCAGGAGCTGTGTCCTCTGCCCGGAGCACTTTCCCTTCCTTTCTTTGCCGGGTTAACTCCTGTTTAACTCTCAGCCATCAGCACAGTCAACTGAAATGTCGAACTTTGGGGAAAGGCAAGCTCTCTGCTCCTGGCAGGTCAGGTGCTAACTAGATCTCTGGGGTGGGAGGCCGGGACTTCTCTGATTAGCCCACACCAGTCATCCGCCCACTTCTGGCCGGGACCAGAGAACTGGGGTCAGCAGCTGCATCCAAAGCCATGTGCTGGGGGAGCGGGGCTGAGCCACGGCCCAGCAGAAGGGAGCTACTGTTCTTGGCAGACAAAACTGTCATTGTCTGTTATAATGAGATGTGTGTCCTGGGACAGTCACCCTGGAAACCATGTGAGGACCAACTGCAGTCGGTGGGTGACCAGTTAGGCAGCTATTGCTTCAGTCCAGGCTAGAAGGATGAAGGCTGATGATTTGGGAGACATTTCAAAGAAGTGACAGAGAAACAGACAGAGGGGTGGGGTGAGCGGGGAGGGAGGGAAAGAGAGAGAGAGGGAGAAAGAGAGAGAGCATTAATTCTGAGACTTCTAACTTGATATCCGAAGGGATGAAGGACACTACTTGTGTCTTACCAGTGACCTTATATGATGTAACTCAAAGAAGTGGGTATATGCAGAGATCTGAGACAAACATATCCAGCTCAGAGATGGAGAGCACTTTGGGGGTGAAAGGGGAGCCCACAGTTTCCCAACTCTTACCATTCAAGCAGACACATAAAGATGATACCGGCACTAAGTCTACTAATTAGTAAAAGGATACTAACGCCACCTTAGTCCTTGGTTGGCCCTTCTGGCCAAATTCAAAGGTAAGGCTTATTATGCCTTTTTGTTCACTTGGTCTCTGAGCTTGGTGAGGGCTCTGGGGTATGCCTGTCCCCTTGATTCTTGACTCTCCCAGTGACCACGTTCCTCCATATGAGAGGGTTGGGTCCCTTATTGAGTGGCTTCCAAATAGCCACTGAGTTATCCGAATGGCATGAGAATCCTAGCAGACTGAAAGATGCTCTCTGCTCTGCTTGCTTGCGTGCTATTAGGCAGCTCAAAATAGCATGCCCAGAAAAGACTTCTTGGTTTTCCTTCCCAAATATGACCTTTTTATCTCAGTAACTGGCACCACCGCCCACCAAGATCCTCAAGCCGAGAGCCTAAACATTGAATCCCATCCTTCCATCCTTCCCTTTCTCCCATACCCAATCTACCAACCAATCCTGTGGCCCTACCTCCAAAATATATCCCAGTCTTTCCCCATCCAAATACGCTCTCGACTCCCCCACTTTCCCCTAGTCCGAGGGTTGGTGAATTTGCTGTCAAGGGCCTGGTCCTGCCATGCACTCTCCACGTGGCAGCTGACGTGGTCTGTAGCAAGCAGAGGATGTCTCTCTCTGCCTTGCAATCATCCACACCTCCCCCTGCACGTAAGTGAACATCCAGTCTTTCCCTATGTCTCTGCCCCTCCGTGACCTGGCCCCGGCCTCCCCTGTGGCCTCACTTCCCGCCCCCTCCTTGTCCACACTGCTCCACATTCACTGGTTTCCTTTCTGCTCCTCAGACACGCCAGTCTCCTGCCCCTCACTCTTCCCCTGGAACATTCTTCCCCCAGGTCTCCCCACATCTGGGTTCTTTCTCATCATTCGACTCTCAGCTCCCCAAAGAGAACCCCCTACTGTTGTCCCATCTTCTCTTCAACACCTCATTTGAAATGATCTTATTGGTTGAGTTGTTTCTTTGTCTTTCCACGTTCTGGAACGTAAGCTCCGCGGGAGCGGGGACCTCGTCCGTCTGTTCAGCACTCAGACCAGCTCGCAGCGTGCAGCAGTCAATCCTCAAAGGGTTGCTCACGGCATGAAGGGAGGTGACCGATCTGTTATTCCCAGGCAGTGCCGGATGTTTGCACGTCAGATTTCTCCAGCTTTCCCCCCCCCTTCTCACGCTGGCTCGGAAGAGGCTGCTGAACAGCTCATTCCCTGCTCGTGATAAAGCCTGAAAAACACACTGGCTGTGTGAGTCATGGTGCTTGTTCAGGGACCTCTGTGCAGACGGATTTGTCATTGCAAGGCCAAACTGGTACAAAGGCTGCTCTGCGACAGCTGGACTCCCCCCGGGGGCCCCTTCACCACAGCTGTGATGTTGTGGGGGGCAGTGGGGATGCTCGGTCCACATAAGCTCCGAGTCGGGAATCCTGCCTTCTGCTCCAGGTGCTCCCTGGCATGTGGATCATGCAAGTGCCCCGAGCGTAGTCTCCTTGTTACCGACGTGCCCTCTCCTAGGTGCTCTCGTGTCTCTCGTTCTCTCGCTCTCGTCCCTCTCCCCCTCCCACCATCCCCTTGTTCATTAGGACACTGGGATCAGAGGCTGCTAGCTGCCACCTAACCCACTTTTTTCCCTTCTTCCCTGGTCACAGAGCCCTGATTTTATTTGAGGTGGCAATGAATCCAGCAAAGAGACCACATTTGCCAAACTCTTTTGCAGTTAGGGGTGGTCATGTGACTATGGCTAATGAGATATAAACAGAAGCACCCATGGGACTTCTGGGAAGGATGACAAAAGGATGCTGACCCATCTACTACTTTAGTGTGCTTGGGCTGCCCTAGCAGAAGACCACAGACTGGGTGGCATAAACAACAGAAATTTGTTTTCTCGTAGTTCTGGAGGCTGGAAGTACAAGATCATGGTACCGGCATGGTCACGTTCTGGGGAGGGCTCATTTCCTGCTCTGCTTCTCACTGTGTGCTCACATAGGAAAGGGAGAGAGAGAGAAAGAGAGAAATCTTTTACTCTTTTCCTCTTCCTATAAGGCCACGAATCCTATCAAATTGGGACCTCATCCTTATGACCTCCCTTAATCTTAATTACTTCCTAAAATCCCTATCTCCAAACACAGCCATGTTGGAGGTTAGGGTTTCAATATATGAATTTAGGGTGGGGACACAATTCAGTCCACAGCAACTAGGCGACACCATTTATTCCTGCCTTTCCTCTGCCTTCCTCCCACCTGGAATCCAGATATGATGGCTGGACCTTTCGCAGCTATATTGGACCATATGGTGACCTTGAGAATGAGTGCCAGATGCTGAGGATGGACACTCAGGAAGATGGAGAAAACCTGGGTTGACATGTGGCACCACTATATTACTGAATTGTGAGGAGTTGCTTTATGTTAGATCCCTGGTTCTCAACCATGCTGTACATTGAATTAATCCGGGGAGCTTTGGAAAATACTGGTGCCTGGGTGTCACTCCCAGAGATTCTGATATAATTGGTCTTTTGGGGTGCAGCTTAGGCATCATGACTTTTGTAAAGCTCCCCTGGTGATTCTAATGTGTTAAGCTTGAAAACACTGTTAAAGAATAAATCCTTCACCGAGAACGGTGGCTCATGCCTGTAATCCCAGCACTCTGGGAGGCCGAGGTGGGAGGATTACTTGAGGTGTGGAGTTGAAGACCAGCCTGAGCAAGAGCAAGACCCCATTTCTACTAAAAATACAATTAGCCCGGCGTGGTGGCGCACACCTGTAGTCCCAACCACTCAGGAGGCTGAGGCAGGAGAATCACTTGAGCCCAGGAGTTTGAGGTTGCTGTGAGCTAGGCTGATGCCATGGCACTGTAGCCAAGGCGACAGAGTAAGACTGTCCAAAAAAAAAAAAAAAGAAACAACCCAAAAACAAAAAACCCTTTCGTAAGGGAATCATTTAGTTTTGTTATGTGCAGACTAACCCAACTCCAAACAATCAGAAATCCAATTTTGGGGGATGAATCACTTCTATCTTCTAAGATTTTCAGAGCAAGCACTACCCAAAGCTAGCGGGAGCCCTTGATTCAAGCCGAATGGTGACAGAGCTGTGCAATATTAAGTATAATTTTCTGTCCCTTTACCCACATGAATAAAACAGTGTGTATAACTAAAAATAAACTTCAGGATTAAAATAAACACTCAAATTCAAAATAGTCAGATGTGATGCTTTTGTCAACAAACATCTTTTCGGAAAGTGAGATCCACTGGAAAGGAGCATTAGAGGCCAATGAACCATTCCTTCCTGTGACCCAAATACCCTTTCCTGTACCCAGCCCAAAGGAGAAGAAATCAAGGTGAGAGAGCTGGCTTAACGTAAGCAGGGGCTTGGGTTCGAATCCTAGCTCTATCACTCACAAGCTGAGCGCTCTTGGGTAAGTCACTTAACCCCTCTGTGCTTCAGATGCCCCCTGTGCAAAATAGGGTTCGTGGTTCCATGCAGGACCCAGGGTTGTGGTGAGACCAGCGATGTACAGAGAAGCTCTTAGCATCGTGCCTAGCCCGCAGTAACTGCTCAGTGACTGTCAGCCTGAACTCTTAGGCGTGGCCAGCTGCTCTTCCTGAACTTTCTTTGGGGGGGTGGGTGGGGAGGGGGGTCTTCCTCCCCATTTCTTGAAAACAGTGCCAAAATGGGGCTGCTCTTATGAATAGAGTGCTAAATGAGCAAACACATGTCTGGAAATAAAGGTAATTCATCCCTGGGGAGATAGCATCTCCCAGGTTCAGGGGTTAATGGGCTTGGAGGATTCATAACAAACGGTGCCCGAGACAAATTGGCTGACGGAACCACGCAGCTATTGTTTCTCAGACAGCCCTTCAGCTGCGTCCCATTTATTAGCATGGCTGCCGGAGAAACAAATTAAAAGGCAAGTCCGCTCAAAGATAACAGAAATCGAGCGCGAGGGGCGCACCGCCCTGAAAGTTTGCGCCGGGGACGGAGGGGCCACGCTTCTTCCTCGGCTGCCAACCTCCGCGCGCCGCACTCGGGAGGGGGCTGGCCCGGCGCCAGCCCCTGACGGCGTGTGCTCTCCTCGGTAAATATGGGAGCTGCCAAGAGCCGAGCCCGTGGAAAAGCACTTACAGACTAGAGGGAAACACATGGCAAGCAGGACCCTCTGCAATCGTAAAATGCATCGTGGAGGAAGACGAAAGGAAACAAATCATTCTCTTTGGGACCGTCCATCTGGAAGCGTGGAGCCAGGAGCATGATTACAAATAAATGTGTCCAGCCCAGCAACGTCTGGGAGTCATCGAATGTTTTTATCCTCCCGGAAACCTTCGGAGGAGCCCTTTACACAAACACAGGTCCCTAACGCAGCTACAGAACCCCTGGTGCTAAGGATGCGGGTCCTGCCCTTCACCACCTGTGGATTGGTTCAGCCCATTTTCTCAGGAAGTCTGGGCAGTGGCGAGGGCTTCGTATTCCAGAAGCGTTGTGAGTGGGGGTGTGAGCTTGGGAGGGAAGACGGGAGTCCTTGCAGAGCATGGCATATGTGGCCAGACGGGATTTGGGCCTCTGTGGGCGATCCGCTTCTACAGGGTTTTTCCAGGTGGGGCCCTGGAACCATTTTTACCCTGGGGCGCTGACTAATAGCATAGATTCCTGGCTCCTATTCCAGACCTCCAGGATCAGATTTTCTGTGGGTGAGTGCAGGAATCTTGCGCTGAATACAGCTTCTTAGGTGATTCCTAGGCACACTAAAGGAGTGTGTCTCAAAGCAGAGCACGCATGCACCAGCGTCACCCTGCCGGCTTACTAACCAGATTGCTGGGGCCTACGCTGGCAGCCTCCCCTGATTCAGTAGGTCTGAGGTGGCACCCAAAGATTTGTATTTCTACCAAGTTCCCCTGCTGCTGCTGCTGCTGCTGCTGCTGGTCCAGGGACCACACTTTGAGTAGCACTGCAAGTTTGCAAACCCATGAACCGTGGGGCTAGCTCACAGGCTGACCAAAGTCTCATTTGTCAACAAAGGTGTTTGCAGGCCCAGCTGAATGACTGGGCATCACAGAATCTGAGACCCAAACCTTGAGGCCTTCAAAGGAGCCTGAAGAAGTCTGAGTTGATAAGGACTCCAGAGGGAATTTACACTAGGACTTTGCTTGCTGAAATGAGGGAACCTAAACAGTGGCTCTCAACTGAGTGAGATTTTAAAAGCACTCCAGTGCCTAGATAACAATATTCAACTAATTAATGTAGACACTCTGGGGGTGGGATCCAGGCACCACGAGCATTTTTAAAGCCCCTCCAGGGAGTCCAGTGGGCAGCCAGGCTAGAAAAGCCGGCACAGACGTTATTAACCCGGACTACCAGTAGAATCATCCAGGGAGCAGTTAGAAAGCACCACTGCTGGGCTCCACTCCTCCCTCGAGACCCCGACTTCATGATTTAGGGTGAAGCCTGGGCACTGGCATTAACACAAAAGCTCTCCAGGAAGTTCCCAGGGCACCCAGGGTGCAAGCATTCAGACTCGCCACCAGCCTAGTGGACAGGGACTCAGGCGCAGTGAATTTGGGAACGATGAAGGGGTGGGACAAAACCAGGGACTGGGACTGATGCATTTTGATCACCACCATAGGTGACAATAGTAAAGCAAGTCACAATAGTGTATAGCAGTTTTATGAAGTGTAATTGAAACAGATTTCTTGTTCTTAAACCAGAAACAACTGCGTGTTCAAACTTTTTTCCTTGCTGGCCTGGGCAGGAATTTGCTGGGGGGAAGGAAGGATAGAAACTTCCTCTGCAGACTTCAGACCTGCCTCCCTGGGACTCACAGCGTGGGGTGCGCCTGGCCAGATACGAAGCTCCACGCAGCTGGGTTTCTGTAGTTTTGCACCAGCGAGGAGGGTTTGCTAGAGTCACTGCCCCACCTGACTTTTTAAATTATTATTATTAAATTGTAGATCCCTGGGTGCTATTTCAGCTTTCTCAACCTGGAAGTCAGAGCCTGGAACCTGCATTTTGAAGAGACATTCTGGGTGACTCCAATGTGTATTATAATCAGGGAACCACTTACACGAAGGTTCTAGCTATCCGAGCAAAGGTGGAAGTTGGAAGAGATGGAGCCAGAGAACAAAAGAAATAGTTGTTTGCCATCTTGGGCTTACCTGATGTCTCTGCTTGGCACAGGATCTCTCAGAAAAACCTTTTGCCAAAGATAAAAGCCTGGTCATTTACCAAAATTTACATCTGGGTCCAATGAATGGAGCTGACGTTACCCACATGGGGCTGGTCGCCATTCTCGGCTGTCTTTGTTTTGATGCATTTTTAAGGCCTTTCTAAGAGGATGAGCTAGATTGCTGGCAAAGAAATGGATTTCTCCTCTCCCTGGGGAATTCTAAATCTCCTCAGTGGAGATTTAGGCTGTCTGTCCCATTTCTAACAATGATGAATGTGTAATGGCCCAACTTTGGCTAATGGTCCTGGCCTGCCATGTTTTCCCACATCGAATGTTCCCTTGTAATTTGCTCACTCTGGGCTTACCAAGGATTTCAAACTGGGGAAGAAAGAGAGAGAGAGAGAAACTATTTTAAGTCCATTACGACGTTGGCATTCAAATTAGCTCTTAAGTTCCAGGCATTTGCAAAGGATTCAAAGGTCCATGACCCATGGTCATTTCCCATCTTCATGAAGCACAGATTTGGATGGTGTGCATCTGTATCTCAATGCTGTTGGGGGAAAGTGGGTCTTGTATCTGGGGAGGGGCAGAGATGACCACCAGCATCCTAGCTTGGTGGAACTCATGACTGGTGGAAGTTTTGTTTCTTGGTGACAGTGGCTGTATGGTTGGACAGAGAGTTACAGAGTCTATAGAAATAACCATCAACTTGTGGTAGGAGAATGGCACAGGGTACTAATGATGCTTTGGAAGACATGTGAGTCAGGAGAAAACCAGGAATCCGTGTCAGCATTTCCAGTGTTCCAAATCCAGGATCCCTAGAGGTGTCAGAATCAGTCTTCCCAGATACCTGCAACCTCCTGCCTGCTGGGTCATGGGGGAAAAATGATAACAACTGCTCCCATTTATCAAGGGCTGGCTATGTGCCGGGCAAGGTGCCAAGAGCTCAGCACACATCATCTCCTGTGAGCCTCACAGCAATCCTCAAGGTGCACATGTTCGTGATCACTGTTTTCTGTGATCATCACTAGATGAGGGAACAGAGGCCCAGAGAGGTTGTCCAGTTTCAACAAGGACCCACAGCCATACAGTGGCAGAGCTGGAATTCAAATGGACAAACACTCTCTCCCTGACCAAGCATAAGTCAGGGTCCTCTAAGCCCTGTTTTTAACTAGGCCTCGACCTTGGCCCCTATCCTATTCAGCCCGAATCCTGCTAAGTCAGTTTAGAGAGAATCCCCTCACCTTTGATATTTGATCACTCTTGATACCTGATCAGTATCCTCATCCCCCACCTTCGACGACATATAAATGGTTGACCTGCCTTTAGCAAGAATCCTGTTAGGTCAATTTAGCAAGGGTTCCCCTACCCTGATGTCTCCTCTTAGTAATTTTCCATCGACTGACCCCCTTAATCTACTCATGGACTATAATTCCCCACTTATCCTTGCTGTATTCAGAATTGAACCCCATCCCCCTCCCCTATTGCAATAGTCTTGAATAAAATCTTTCTTACCATTTTAACAAGTCTCAGAATAATTTTTTCTTTTTTTTCCCCTTCTTTTATGTAAAGATAGGGGGTCTTGCTATATTGCCAAGGCTGGTCTTGAACTCCCAGCCTCAAGCAATCCTCTTATCCCAGCCTCCCAAAGTGCTGGGATTACAGGCACAAGCTACTACACCCAGCCAATTTATTCTTTAACAGAATGCAGGCAGTGGGACTCTGGCACCTGCATTCTTTTTTTTTTTTTTTTTTTTTTTTTTTTGAGACAGAGTCTCACTTTGTTGCCCAGGCTAGAGTGAGTGCCGTGGCGTCAGCTTAGCTCACAGCAACCTCAAACTCCTGGGCTTAAGTGATCCTACTGCCTCAGCCTCCCGAGTAGCTGGGACTATAGGCATGCGCCACTATGCCCGGCTAATTTTTTCTATATAGATTTTTAGGTGTCCATATAATGTCTTTCTATTTTTAGTAGAGACGGGGTCTCGCTCAGGCTGGTCTCGAACTCCTGACCTTGAGCAATCCACCCGCCTCGGCCTCCCAGAGTGCTAGGATTACAGGCGTGAGCCACTGCGCCCGGCCACACCTGCATTCTTAATCCTTACACTGTCCCATCAGACCAGCGCTGTCCAACAGAACTATGATGCAGGCTACATGTGCCATTTTAAATTTCCTGGTAGCCACATTAAAAAAAAAAAAAACCACAAAGAAGTGAAATGAATTTTTAATTTCTTTTATTGTTCATGGGGAGTGCCTGGGACAGAGAAAGCACTGGGACAGCAGGAGGGAAGGGAAAGAATGAGGAGAAAAGGAACCTGGCTGGGAGGCCTGGGGGACACAGGCCACTGCAGCTGCTGCTGGAGAGTGGGGAGAGTTTTAGGAGCAGGGTGTGGGGTGACCAGAACCAAGCAGAGCACTGGGGATGGACCCCCAGTGACTACATGTAACAGATGCAGTGACCACAGGGGTTGGGGCCTACAGCTGGGGTGGGGGCAGAAGGGACGTGGAGTGGACGGTGAGAAGAGGGGAAGTGAGCAGCCCAGAGGAACTGGCTCCGAGACTGGGCCAGAGGAGGTGCTGTCTGGTTGGGAAGGGCAGGTGGATGACGAAAGAGAACGGTGTCTCTCCTGCTATAATGGCACAGATGTCACTGGGGGATCCTGTTCAAATGCAGATTCTGACTTAGTTGGTCTGGATTTGGCCCAAGATTCTGTGTGTCTAAAAAACTCGCAGGTACGGTGATGCTCCTGGTGCGTGGGCCACACTCTGAGTGGGAAGGACTACAGTTAGCAAGGACTAGGACATAATTCACGCTTTGAATGGTTGACAAGTGACATGGAAGGAGAAGAAGTAGAAACTTAGCCAAGCAGTGGAGAGCTTTTTGTTTGAGTTCCTTCTAACCTGTGGAATAGTAACTGCAGCTCGCACCCATTGAGCACCTACTATGCACCAGGCACTGTGCTCTGTGCTTTATACCAGCCGTTAGCAAACTGGCCGATGGGCCAAATCCAGCTGCTTCCTGTTTTTGTCAATAAAGTTTTATTGGAACCAGCCACACCCATTCATTTACATATTGTCTTGGCTGCCTTCACCGCACAATAGCAGGGTTGAGTACCTGCAACAGAGACCGATCACAAAGCTTAAAATATTTACCATCTGGCCCTTTACAGAAATAGTCTGCTAATTTCATGTTTACACATTATCTTAATTATAATCAGAGCTTGTGAGGTAAGTAGTATTATTGTCCCCTTTTACAGATGAACAAACAGAGGCTCCGAGGCATGAAGGGACTTGCCCAGGGGCTCACAGCTAGTAAATAAGGCAGAGATGGTCTTCACACACAAGGCTGATGGATGCCAAAGAGGCCAAATGCCCAGGCTGTCTGCAATGCGCTAGCCTTGTGGAAACAGGAGTGGCCTCAAGAAAGCAGCAGAAGTCAGAGTGAGAATAGGAAATTGTTTTATGGCACGGCACAGGCACATGTATTCCTTGAGCCGCTGCTGGGTGCCAGCACAGACCTGGGGTTTTCTGTCCTTTCTTTCCATGTCCCCTTGCCTGCCTCTGGATTAACCTGCAGCAGGGACTGCCTCCCACCACAGACACTGGCATCTCTCTGCCGAGACCTCTCTCCCTGCCGTGGGAGGGCAGCTGTGAGATAAACTCCCCAGCCTCCCTGTCCCTCGGTGGGACAATCCAGAGGCATGTTCTACACAGTACTCCGAGGGGCCTCAGTGGGCTTGAGCCCCAGGTGCTGATGGTGGGAACCTGCTCATTGCTGGCTTCCCCCTTCCTTCCCCCCCCCACATCGCCCTCCTAGCTCCCCACTGTGTTTCAGGGTCACCTCCCAAATAAACTGCCTGCACCCAAACCCTGTTTCTAGCTCTGCTTTTGGGAAAATGCAAACCAAGACATACCAGGAGAACAATGTATACTGACTGTTTGGTTCACCTTTTTTTTGTTTTTTTGAGACAGGGTCTCACTCTGTCACCGGGGGCTAGAGTGCAGTGGCGTCATCATAGCTCACTGCAACCTTAGACTCCTGGACTCAAACCATCCTCCTGCCTCAGTAGCTGGGACTAAAGGGACATGCCACCATGCCAGGCTAATTTTTCTATTTTTTAGTAGAGATGGGGTCTCACTCTTGCTCAGGCTGGTCTCGAACTCCTGGCCTCAAGCAATCCTCCTTCCTTAGCGTCCCAGAGTGCTAGGATTACAGGCGTGAGCCACTGTGCCCCGCCTAGTTCACCTTTTACAGTTGAGGACACTGGGGCCCAGAGAGGACAGGTGTTCGTCTCAGTTATGCAGGTTGATAGCCAGGTCTGTCTGACTCATTTGTTGATGAGTCCTACAGCCCATTCTTTGAATAATACTAATATCATCCTCATGATCATCATTGAATGCTTACAGTGAACAGATGAGGAGCCCGTGGCTCAGAGGAGTTAAGTAACTTGGCCAAGTTTTGCCCACATGTCAGAACAGGGATTTGACCTCAGGAAGCCTGGAGGAAGAGGCAGAGACCTTCGCAAGCAAGGCTGCCATGGCATGGAGCTGGCTTCTTGGGGGTTGGCGCCCTGGTGTGTCACGGCCCTGCCCACTGGGTGGGATAAACATCTTCCTCAATGACTGCTCCCACTGCCAGTTGCCATGGTTACCACTGGGTACCGTCTGAATAACGAGGACAGCGGAGAGAACCGCAGCCACTGTCACTGCCTCTTTCTGACATTCCCACCCACCCCCTACCCCACTTCCTCGTGCAGCCTGGGGCGGGAGAGTGGGAAGCGGGTAGGCCCAGTTGCTGTGAGAACAAAAGGAGCATCTCTCCATGACCTCATCTCTAGAAATGCAGGGAGCTTCGCTGCCTGGGAGTTATCATTGCTCTGCTCCTTCCCTCCCCTTCCCCGTTCCCCAGTCGGAGCACAAGCAAGAGGCTGCCTGCCAGTGTGGATGCTGCTGCTCCTGCCCGAGCTGCTCATCGATGGGATTATTCTGGACCCCCATCTTGCCTGTCTCTCTCCCTTCCTTCCCTTCCTTCTGCCCTCACAGAGGGGCACTGTCTCATAAAGGATCAGTGCTTCGCCGGGGGTGGGGGGGTGTTGCAGTGAGGAGGGAAGCCTGTGGAGTGCAGGCTGCCCCCAGGAGCTTCAGTGATTACCCCAGTCCCCCATCTGTGAAATGGGGACAAGGGCTGTGGGGAGGATTAAGTAAGGGCAATAGCAGAGAAGGTAAGAGCTTGATCCTTGAATGTGACAGACCCACATCGAATCCTGTTCTCTTGCTGCGCCACCTGAGGCAGGTTAATTTTCTGAGCCTGTTTCTTCTTCTGTGCCAGGAGAATAATAGTGTGTCCACCCTGCAAGAGACGTTCGTATGCGAATGATTCTAAAGCACAGAGCCTTCCTTTGTGCCTGTCCCCCTGCCTGTCCCGTGACTCTCGAAGGCTTTGAGTCTGCGAAGGGCAATGACTTTGTTCGCTCAAGTGCAGTGACACGAAACTCTGCCCTTCGCTGAGAGAGAACAGCTCACCTTCCCTCCAGATGCAGGCAAGGGAGATAAGACACCTCCGGTTCCTCTCTTGACTCGCTGTGGCTGTCACCAGCTTCTGATAAGATAGTACCAGCTGGGTGGGCCCCAATAGCTCCAGAAGGAGATTAAGAGCTTGGAGGTGACAGGGATGCAGTTCTCCTCGAAGCCCCTGGCGGTGGCACCCTTCATCAGTCTGAGGCATGCGGCAGGGGTCACAGAAGTTGGGGATGGGGAAGAGGGGGGTAAAGGGAAAGATCTGCAAAACTCCTTTCCCCAAACTCAGTTGATCCTTCCTTCCCGCCTCCCCGCCAGCCTTCGAGATGCACTCACAGAGCAGGAGGGAATCTGGGGGACAGGGATCCCTCCAAAATCCATCATGGGCTTTGGGATATCTTTAAAGTCCCCAAGAATTTGGATAAAAATGTGCAGGTATATGCATTTTGCTAGGGAGAGAGAGACCAGAGTGTTCATCCAACTCTCGCAGGCAGGATTCTTCAAGCAGGGTCCCTGCCATGGAGTGCCAGGGTCAGCCAGTGCTCATTTACAAGAGCTGACTATAAATTTGACAACATTAAATATTAAATTATAGAAACTTACAATTAAATACATTTTACTAAAAATGAAGGTCAATACTCACTTCCTAATTATTAATATTTTACTTCTTGTTACTTTTATCTCTGCTCATGTATCTGCAATACTACACTATGATATGTTACTGAACGTCTCTTTCCAACTCCGCATTTAGTGAAGTCACAGGGATAGCTTGGAATTGGCCACCACGGGGAGTATTCACACAGCAGGAACTGAAGAATTCTACAGAGCAGCCCTCCCCCAGGCCCTGAGCCCTTGTTAAACGTTTACCAGCACATCACAGCCCTGAACCACCCACAGCAGAATTATCTAGGTGGTCTGTTAAAAATACAGATCTCAGAGCCCCTCTATGGAACCACTGAATCAAAATCTCTGGGTTTGGGGCCCCAGAATCTATGTTTTTAGAGAGCTCCCCTGGGATTCATAAAACACACTGAAAACACTGGGAGGTTGGGAGGGAATGAGAGATGGAAGGAGGAATGTAGAGGGAAGAGAATAAAAGGGTGAAGAAAGGGTTCCCAGGAGAACTTCCCCAGGATCACCATAGCTAAAAAGTGGGTGAAGGCTTGATTGCACTGTCTACCCTCTTTTTTGTCAATATGATTGTATTGTATTATTACCGCCTGGAGACAGACATCTGTTAACCACTCACTGTGGTTCAGGCACAATGCTAAGTGCGTTAAGTGTATGCTTCATTCCTACTTCAACTTGACGTAAAAACTATGTATTGTTCCCATTTTACAGGTGAGGAAACTGAGGCTCAGTTTAGCACCTTGCCCACGGTCGACGCATAAGAGTTGCCCAAGAGTTAGAGGCAAAATTCAAAGCACAGGAGTGGTCTGACTCCAGAAGTGGTGATCTTACCCAACCCCAGTGGCTGGCACAGAGGTTTTCGGGAAATGTTAGTGGAGGGACTTCTTCAAAAGGTGCCACCCTGTAAGAGCAGCACTCCCTCTGGAATGGGTTTTAAACTCTTGATGATTTCTTGACTGCCATTAACTGTCTCACGTAAGAAAGCTCATCCTGAGATGTGAACGGTTCAGACGGAGCACCCCCATGCAGACATCAGGCCTCAGAGAGATGTCCCACACTGTGGGTCCTAGAGCAAAGGGCTCTTCTTACGTGGTCCTCATCAGTCCCTTGACTGGGCCACAGGACTGCGCTCAATCCATGCTGGTGAGAATGAAGATGAAAATGGCAGTGGCCAGGAGCTTCCCACCATGTCTGGCAGATGAAGACAAAATCAACATGAAAAATTAGAAACCCTATGGGAGCCAAATAAAAAACCCCGATGACAAATTTAGTTTGCAAAGATATTTAGTTCAGGAGAGCATGGGTAAATCTTGTGGGGTTGCAGGAAGCTCAAGATGGAATAGTGAGAGATGAAAGTGGGGAGTTAAGTTAGATCATATTGGAAGGGAGGGCAGAGATGGTGGACTGTAGAAGTCAGGGAAGGATGTTGCAGTCTCTAAGAGCAGAAAGAACTTTGAAAGGGCCATCCTCGGGAGCCTGACTGTCTGTGTGACACTGTGGTGTCAATTCCGTGGGTGCCCTGCACTAAGCACCCAGAGTGGAGCCCAGAGGTGGAGGTGGGCTAGGAATGCCCCAGTCTAGTGGGTTCCCCTTGGCTTTCAAAGGGCAGAGTTCAGCTGCGGCCAAGAGGAACACTTTTCTTCTTTCCTTTCCCCACCTTACAGGCCCCTAAGAGCAGGGGTTCTTCAAACTGAGATCTGTAGACATTCCAGAAAAAAAGAGAGTCTCACAGTCAGATGGGTTGGAGAGTTGCTACATGTCCTGTACTTTTCCATAGAGATTGCAATGATAGTATGAAAGGCTCTGAAAAGTTCTGCTGATGAGAAACACTTTCAACTTTGTAAATCATTTAGAACTGCTGGAGGTAGCAGACAATGGCAGGACTCTACCCAGATGGCCTCAGATCCCGTGTTCCTGTTTCTTTCCCACCCCTGCTTTTAGCATGCTTTCACCAAAGTGCTCTGGAATTTACTTCCCCCGGGGACAACCCTCCACCAGTGACCAATATGGTGTCCTAGTTGAGACAGCTCTGAGGCATCGTTCAGAGTCAAGGTTCCCAGCCTAAAGCTATCCTCATGGACTTTGCCTGGGATCAATCCTTCCCACATGAGTCCTTGGCTCAGGATCAGCTGCTGGGGAACTGGACCTAAAACACCTGACTTCTCCCATAGTTGGACTGTTCGTTCCCAACATACCTTTCAGTATCATTTGGATCTAGTATTCTTTGGCACATACTTTGAAAATCTCTACCTTGGAGAACAGCCCCCATCCCATAAATTGATTTTCTAGAGAGGAAGAGCCTTAATTGGTTGAGGGAAAAAGCCTCCTTTGGGTCCTATCTCTAGCTCAGCCCTCTCTCTTGGGGGACTTTCTGTGCTGTCCTCAAACACCAGCAGGGTTTGCTGTGGTTTCAGTGTGGCTTGTCTCCACCAACACTTATGTCGAGGTACGACAAAGTGACGGTGTTGAGAGATGGTGGGACTCCTAAGAGGCATTTGGGTTGTGAGGGGTGCACCCTTATTAAGGGATTAATGCCATCTCTCTGGAGTGAGTTCTGGCTCTCACAGGACTGGACTAGCTACTGCCAGAGCCGGATGTTAGGAATTGATGCTGTCCCTGTGTGTGTCCTCTTCTGCATGTCACTTCCCCATCCACAGCTCTGCTGAGTTACAACGCAGCGTGAGGCCCGCATCAGAAGCTGACCAGGCATTGGCGCCATGCTTCTTGGACTTCCCAGCCTCCAGAACCATGAGCTAAATAAACTTATCTTTCTTTATAAACTACTCAGTCTCAGGTGTTCTGTTACAGCAACACCAAATGGATGAAGGGCTGAAAAGAGATTTCCTTTCTCAGTGTTTAGTCGGCATGGGGATTGCAGGAGCATAACTTGGGAATTCAGTAGATTTAGTGAATGAATTTTCTAGGAAAGCATAATTAATCTTTACCACAGTGCACATTTGCTTTTGGGGAATGTAGTCACCATATTCCTTTCCTATTGTCTTGATTCTACTTCTTTGCATGATGAGATTTACCTGGGTCAGAAAGTCACAAATTCGAATGCCGGCACTGGCCAGATTGCTAATGTAAATGAGTGAATCAGACCTGGTGTAAGACAATTGGGAGTGATGGGGACTGGGACAAAATGGGAAGCACATGCTCCATCTAAGGTGACAGTGGCCAGTAGCAGCAAGCCAACCGCCACTGGGCAGGAATTGGACCCTGGTGCTGGGACGTTTTTTAAGAGAAGCCAGAGATACAGATTTTCTTTGAAATCTCTTGATTTTCTAGTATTGGCGAATAGTTCAAAAGTTTTTAAACTCTGTGCAATCAAGTAGGATGATAGGCAGGCTTGGTGAGAGACACCAGATTATGATCTTGGTCTTGATACTCTACAAAAGGTCAAAGGAAGAGCAGGGAGAGACATGGCTGTGGACACGAGACCTGCAGGCTCACCCTGCCGTCCACTCCCTTTGCACACACTGGTACCTGCCTTTCATCCTTTAGCCCCCAGCTTCCTCCTGACTCCTCAGACAGGCTGAGCTCTCCATGAGAGCTCCCTTGGCCCCTGAACTTCCCCTTTTGTCATTACTTGTTCAGAGTTTATCTTCCCCACGATTCCGCAAGTTCTATAAAGCCCAGAGCCGTGTCTGTCTTGTTCTCCATCATATTCCCAGCACTGGGCACAGTGCCTGACACATAGTAGGAGCTCAAAACATTTCTTTTCAATGAATGAAAGAGTAGAGCACCCAAAAGTTTTCCCTAAGGGAAAAGGAGCATTCTAGACTCATCACAGAGGAGTCTATTGCCTTCTTGAAAACTCTCTTCCAGGATGGTGTTAGGCAATCATCAGGATTCTTGCCGCTGTCTCAGAACCAAGGCCCAAAGAGCAGATGGTGCCAAGCAGAGCCGCAGCTTAGGGCTGTGCAGGTTGAGCTTTGTAGTCGGAAAGTCTACAGTGAAGCACGGCAAACTACAGCCCTTGGGCCAAATCTGCCTCTTCTATGTTTTAGTAAATAAAGTTTTATTGAAACATAGCTCTACTCATTCATTTTTATCTGGTCTGTGGCTGCTTTCTTGCTACAACAGCAGAGTTGTGTAACTGAGTCAGAGTTTGTGTGGTCTGCAAAGCCTAAAACATATACTATCTGGTGTAGCACAGTAAACGTTTGTAGGTCCCTGCCCTTGAGTTGTGCAGTGCCCAACCTGCACCAACACATGGCAGCCACGGTGTTACATATTCCTTAATCCAAATTCTAAGAACCACTGACTGCTGGGACAAGCCACTTCCCTGCAGGGTTTGTGGGTGGTGACACTCTGGCAGAATCCTCAATATCATCAGCACCCTCTCTCCATCCCCACCCATGGGTGGAAGAGAAGCCAGGCAGAGAGAGGTGGGTAGCAGCCTTGTGGGCCCACTGCAGTGTGTGGAGCAGTGACCTCTTTTCCCCTGTGCCTACCCTGCCTCTTACAAGATGGGGGGTGTGGGGCGAGTCAGGGACTAGTGATGGTCTCTTTGGCCCAAAGGTGTCAAGCTCCAGCCTCGGAGCTTCTGGGTGTGGAGAAAGGGCAGGAGGGAGAAGGAGGAGGTGAGACAGTGACTAAGAGGGGCGGGGCAGTCTGCAGACCCGCCTACGGGACTAGCAAGGGTATGTTAGCCTCCAGTGCGTCCGTGGATGCCAAGGAAGGTGGCTGGGCTGGTCCCACCAGCAGGGCCGACCTCTGGCCACAAGGACCCTGGCAGCAGGAAGCTATGAAGCAGATGTCCCGGAGCAGAACCCAGGGGTGGGGGAAAGAGGAAGTTGAGCCTGAACCAGATTGCCTGTGTCAGGGTCTATGCAGCAGGGACATCCTTGCTGGGTTTTCCAAAGAACAAACAAATTTTGCTGTGGTTATCTAATGCTGGGTAACAAGCCACCCCAAAACTTGGTAGCTTAACCAAACAACTCAGCGTTTTGTTCGAGAGTATGCAATCTGGGCAGGTCTCAGCGAGGACAGTTCCTCTCTGATGACTCACTGTCAGCTAGAGAGACTCTGAGGCCAAGAGCTGGGATCTCCTGAGAGGCCCATTGCTCACACCTCTGGTGGTGGCTGCTGGCTGCTGGGGGGACCTTAGCTGGGGCTGAAATACCTGCACATGGCCTTTCCATGCTGGGCTTCTGCACCGCATGGTGGCTGGTCCCAAGGGCAAGTGCCCCAAGAGACAGAGCCAGGTGGAATTGGCATCACATTTTCTAGTCTAGATCAGAAGTCTCACAAGCGTAACTTCTGCCACATTCTGTCCATTAGGAACGAATCATTAAGTCTGACTTGTATTCAGGGGGAGGGAAACTAGAAGTCTATGGGCATATTTTAAAACCTCCACAAATACGCATCACCCAGAATGAGCCTCTGGGGATTGTCCCACAGACAGCCTGGAAATGATGACAAAGGAAGAAGAGGGCACCTAGACGAGGAAGTCTAGGGACTTCAACCCCCGTGGGCTGGGGGAAGGGAAGGACAACTTCTGTGGCCACTCGCGTCCCTCCCTGAGGAAGAGTAGGCAAGCCTTTAACTCAAACATGAGACTCAAGCTTCAAAATGAGTAGGGCTGAGCCCTAAGATCCAAAGTGAGACTGTTTTGAGGATCAGAAGTGACAGAGTGACAGAATGAGAGTAAAAGTCACTTAAAGCATCTTTTACCACTTGGGAAGCAGAGCTGGCTGGGGTGCGTGTCCACAGAGCGCTGTTGGCAGCAGCAATCACACAAGTGACAATGGCTCAGATTTATAGCCCAATATGGACAGGCTGGGACCCCTCCCAAATGGCTTCATTCCAAAAGCCTCACCGGTCGTCTGATCCCTCCGCACTTTCATCTTCAAGCCCTACATTTGGGGAGAATCGAAGGAATTGGATAAACTGATCCCTAGGGGCCCTTCCAGGACTAACAGTCCCTGATTCTCTTGCTAACAAGGAGCTTGGTGCTGAGAGTTTATGTAGGAAATGGTCTCTGAGAATGTGTTTACCTAATTAAAGCATCTTTCAGTACAGAAATCATAATAGTAGCTGGAGAAATTAGCTCTGTTCTCTGGTTTCGCTGAAGTAGAAGTGGTTACATGTGGTCTTTCCTCCTCTCTCTCCCTCTGTCTTCTTTCTTCCCTCGGATCCTCTCGGCCTTTGTCCCACACATGCCCTGAGTGGTGATGTGACAGGAGACTTTAACAAGCTTCCAGTGCTGGAACCCAATCTCTGCCCCTGGTGGCTTCGCTACTCGGTTTCACAGCCCTGGGACTTTAAAGCTTGGCTGCTCCGCGTGTGGTCTGCGAACCGTCAGCATCACTCGGGCATGTATGAGAAATGCTGAATCTCAGGCCCCCTCCCCACCCCCTAAATCAGAATTGACCTTTTAACAAGATTCCCAGGGGATTCAAGTCACCGCGAAAGTTTGAGAAGTGCTGTTTAAGGATCCCAATTCCTCGGCTCTTTCTTCTTCTTCCTCTGTCTTTTTCAAGACATCTCGAAGTAGATGGTCTCCTCGGTTTACTCCTCTCTGTTTCTGACCCCGCTGAGTCCCTGGCAGCCCCTGGAGAGCTTCACCTGCTGTTTAGAGAACCACAGTGGCTCACCTGCCATCGGTGTCTAACGGGAGTCAAGCCCCCGCTCCAGCGCTTGGGTTTAAAATATTCTTGACTCAGTATCCGGAGAAATGTCCATGGGAAATACGTACGGTAAATGATTTAGATTCAAATGGCGTGTTGTAGAACACCATTGTCATTTCTTTTGAACCCAGGCTGATTCCGGAGCAACTACAGGAAGGTTTCCTAACACCCTGCGGCCATCTTCATCTCCCTGGCACCTCAGTCTTTAGTTAATGTCAAAAGGCTTGTCTCATTGCGAATCTCAGAAACACTCCTGTTACAAGGTCGCTTGCCTATAGCTATTTGTATAAAAGCTAAATGAGCGTGGGAAAGGGACGGTCGCAACCCTCCGTGCACTGGAAAGATCACACCATTGTGTCTGGCTGTTGCGCAGACTTCTTTTTTTCCTGTTTCTCACCTTGCATTGAGGACATAAAAGTTAATAGGGTGGTGGTTATAATTTTAGGCACCCACAATTCTATATAGTTGAGAGGGTGAAGCACCTTCATCCAACAAGCTCTTCTGGGCATTTTCCATTGGGAACACATTTCAGCTTAATCAAGTGGTATCAATCTATGGGTGGACTCAATCCATGTTTAGGGCAGTTACTAAAAGTGTACTGGCCCCCTTGGAAACTGCCGGGTCCCTGAGGTGGGCCACCATCAAAGCAAGGTTTGCCAGCAGCTGTGAGCTCTGGACCCCAGACCAATAATGATCACAGTGGGCATTTTTATTAAAATGGCATTGGCCTGAGCTGGCTGTGATTTTTAGTCCCCCTGTCTAAGTTTGGCTTCCTCTGGGAGCAGATCCTGGGACAAGGGTTTGGGTGCAGGGGATTTACTTGAGAAGTGATTCTAGGAAGCAGGAATGAGGGGCTGGTGTGGGAAAGTGATAGGCTCATGTCACAGGGCTTCTCCAGGCCACGGGGCCATTGCCATGGGGCCTCTGAGAAGCATGAGGAATGCCTCCAAGAAGCGTTCCCAAAGGTCAAGGTCAAGGAGGTTGGACCATGGATCCACTGCTTCCAAACCTAACTAGTGGAAGATTGCACTCAGGGGCATTAACCCCTCTGCTGTTCCGGTCTGTGCTTTAGCATCAGCCCAGCAGGCTGCTTCTGCGTAGAAAGTTCTGGAGCTATGTAATGCAGAAAGATGCTTGGCTTCAGCTGAGGCAGGTATGGGCACTGCAGGTGAGTCTGACCTCAGACACAGCTGCTCACTGTGGGCACATCCAGGGGCTACCACCACCTCTCAACGCCTGTATGAAGTAAGTAGTAGTAGTATCTCCATCTTCAAGCTAGGGAAACTGAGGCTCAGAGAGGTTAAATAGCCTGTCCAGCTAGGAAGCAGGGGCTTGGAGTCATGGCCCAGGCTGTCCAACTCCACAGTCTCCCCTTGGAACATTGTGCTGCAAAGGACTGGAGGGAGACCAGCCATCTGGTTTGCCCAGGACAATCCGAGTTTTAGCACTGCAAGCTCCAGATCCCAGGCAAACTGAGATGCTGGCTACCCCGGTGGGGTTTCTGCTTCTGCAGCTCCCGGCTGTCCCAGCGGCCCCTCCTGAGCAGCGACAAGCCGGGGGCTCTAGGCAGTCTTTCTCCCTGTCTCCCACTCCGCTTCCACATCCTGCTTAAGGCTGTTTCCAGGGAAAACCCAGATAAAATCAGATTTCATGTGGTAGTTTCCCCCGAGTGAACCTTTTATGTAGAAGGTGGGAGACAAGGAAGTTTTTGGTTTTTACTTCCTTTAAATGAAATATTCTAATTCTAATGGGGGAGAGGAAAGTCATGACTATAAATGAAATTTGGTTGATTTATTTGCTAAGCATCCATTATCGTTTTATTGTTTCATTAGCAGCTATTTTAAAAAATGAAAGGACGTGTGTGGGGAGGCAAATACATAGCAAATCTATGTCCGTGAGTTTGTTAGGGCTGCCGTGACAAAGGACCACAGACTGGGTGGCAAACAACAAGAACTTACTCTCTCACTGTTCCGGGGCCTGGAAATTTGAGATCAAAGTGTCAGCAGGTTGGTTCCCAGGCCGCTGTCCCGACCTGTCCCACGCCGCTCTCTCCTTGGTGTGCAGATGGTCACCTTCTCTCTGCGTCTTCCCATGGTCTTTTCTTATGCTTGTCTCTGCGTCCAAATTTCGCCTTTTTATAAGGACATCAGTCACACTGGAGTAGGGCCCACCCTAATGGCCTCGAGTTAACTCATTGTCCTCTGTGAAGACTGTTTTCGAACACAATCACGTTCTTAGGTCCCCGGGGGTTAGGACATCAGTATGTGGATGGGGGGGACCCCGTTCCATCCACAACACTATGTGACATAGAGCAAGAGAGAAGGTGTCAGCGAGGTGGGGACACAGCCGTCACTCCCCCTCTTCCCTGCTCTGTGCCTTCATCTGCCAGCCGGGCTGGGGGGCCCAATAACTCAGCTGTATCTGCTTCCCGGAAATCCCAGGCAGAGAAGCCTCGCGCCTTCCCAAGGAGCGGCGTTCCTTTACTCACTCACTCAGCCGACATTCTGAGCACCTCTGGGTGCCTTGCAGAGGGCCAGACGCCGGGGGAGAACCGGAGATGAGCAAGACTCTCTCCCCGCCCCCACCACGCTGGCCCGGGATCGCGGGAAGACTCTGGTCTTTAGAGGTGAATGGCCCTGGGTTCCAGTCCCACCTTTATTTATACCAAGCCGTGTGGCCTCAGCTTGTCACGGGCTGTCTCTGAGCCTTGCTTCTTCCATCTTTGGTGTGGGGGTGAGGAAAGTGCCCACCACCCGCAGCGCTGACAGGAGGAGTAAGACTCGGTCTAATTGCGCGCCCGGCACAGTGCGGCACACAGTAGGCGTTTGATCAATATTTGCCAAATGAATGAAACGTGTGTGTTCAAGTCACAGAACGGAGGCAACTGTAACTAATAGCTAATGCACAACCAGACACAGGAACATACAAAGCAGAAAGCGCTGTTCTGCCTGTGGAGCGCTGTGACCACTGTGGTTTTGGTCTGTTTGCCATGGTTCTTTGAGGGTCCCCTCTCCCGGGCCGTGGGTCCCACTGACTGAAGCATCTTGTCCCCTCACTGCGAGGCTGGACCTGTGGCCCAGGGTGGCCGATGACAGAGAACTTTATCCCCCCTGGCCGAAGGGGTGCTTTTAGCAATGGGTAGATGATTCCTCCCGGGACCGGCACTGGTGTGTCGGGAGGGAGGGTCCCATCTTCCCCTGGGTTTGCTAAACCGGGGTTATCTGCAGATGGCAGTCATTGCTTCACGCTGCAGAGGGGCGGGCACGTGGGAAAGGGCAGAACTAAGATGCAGAGAGACGTAGAGAGAAGGAGAGAGGAGACTAATAAAGCTGAGAAGATTGGCGCAGACCCTGGCTCCACCTGTGCTGGAAGCTAGATCCACTCCCGAACGTCAGCTACATGAGTCACTCAGTGCTCGCTGGGCTTGGGCACTTGTAGCTGAAGAATTTCTGTCTAAAAATGAGAATAAACAAGGATCAGGAGCGCAGAGGGCAGTGCCCCTAACCCTAACAAGGGGAGTCAACTTAGGTTTTCTGAAGGACATGCTATGTGCATAGGCCATTTTCAGAGATAAGTCAGTTCTCACCCAGAAGAGGAGTTCGGGGACCTTTAATGGTGTGTATGTTTGTGTGTGCGTGTGTGTGTTTGTGTGTGTGTTCACGCGCGCGCGCGCAAATGCAGTGATCAGTAAAAGTGCCGTGTGGGGCTGGAGAGGAACTGGCTGTGGCTGGGAGCTGGGTCATGTGATTGGGAACAGGGGCCATGGCTGGAAGTCAGAGTCAGACCACAAACTGAATGCCACGGCCAAAACTTGCCTTTCATCCTTCATACCCCTCTCATGTTCTTCTCCCCTCAGGGCGCACGGCCGTGGGAAGAAGGCATGGGATGGGGGGGCTGTGTGAAAGGAGGAGCCATCCAGTCTCCAGACTGTAGAATAGGGGTGTGTCCATCTCCCCCACATTTCTCCCAAGTCCTAGTGCCCAACCTGAAGAAGACAAATGAGTGAGAGGCACCAGTTCACTGGGGGGCCCATTGTTCTGCTCAGGGCCCATGTTTCCTTGGTGAAAAACACTGTCTAACAGGTGCAGGTGGGCAAAGGCCCAGGAGGGAGACCTGCCACTGGGCGAAGACCTCAGAATGCTCCATCACAATTTCCTCTCCAAAGGAGAAGGTGAGAACAATGGAAGAGAAGAGAGGTAGGTGCGCTGGACAGAATAATAGTCTCCCAAAGACCAGCTGTCCACATCTTATCCCTGGAAACCATGAATGTATTTCCTTGAATGGTGAAAGGGACTTTGCAGATGGGAGATGGGAGATTATCCTGGAACATCCCAGTAGGCCCAGTGGAATCATGAGCATCCTTATACAACGGAGGTAGGAGGGTCAGAGTCAGAGAGGGAGATGTGAGGACAGAAGCAGAGGCCAGAGTGACGTGACTGCTGGAAGGGCCACAAGCCAGGGAATGTGGACACACTCTAGAAGCAGGCAGGGGCAAAGGATGGATTCTCCCCAGAGCCCCCAGGAGGAAGGCAGCCTGGTTGACACCTTAATTTTAGCCCACAGGAACCATTTTTGTACTTCTGAACTACAGAACCATAATATAAGGTAAGAAATTTCTGTTGCTTTAACTCACTAAGTTTGCGGTAATGTGTTATAGCAGCAACAGGAAACTTACAGTAGAGAAGAAACACAGATCATAATTATGAAATTGTAGAATGACAGGTTAAGTGCATGGGCTTCAGGGCCAGGGAGCCCCTCGGTTTGCAAACCAGCTTGGCCACTTCCTAGCTTGACAAGTTACTCGTCTCTCTGGGCCTCAGTTTCTCCCATGCTAACGTGCATGTAATACCCACCTCTTATGAGAGTTGGAAAAAAATCAAATGTGATAATGTATACAATAATAATTACAGTGTCCCATGTATGGTATGTGTTTCAGAGATGTTATACATTTTCCTTTTTATCGATTTTATCATGCTATGCATGAAAAAAATTTTAAATTTGGTGGCTAGAACTCAAGGGGGAAAAAAAAGACACTTTTTCTCTACTTTTAGATGTTTATCTTCCAAATCCTTTTCCCCAGGGTGTTTTGGGATGTTATTTGTTACATAAAACAAGAGAACTATGAAGGAGGTTTTATGAGCACTTTTAATAACAATTTTTACATTTATATGGTGTTTCATGGGCTATGCCTAAACACATAAACTGATACCGAAAAAAAAAACAAAAAAAAAACAAAGCAAGGACAAGCAGAGTTGTGTTAAACACAATGAAACGACAACTTATTTTTATAACAACTGGTTATAAAACATTCCAGTTGACTGGGTAAAGGTAATCGGTTGTTTCAAAGTATAGTACTTACATTTTGACGCAGAAACAAGGGACTATCTTCCATTTACAAGGCATTGCATGAAGTCCTATGTACTTTTCCCTACATGTTCGCATTTTACAGATCAAGGAACTGAGTTTTGGGGGAATCGTGTCCTTGGTCCCAGAGTTGGTACATATTGGAATGTATCAAGGTTTTGTCCTTAGCCTTTCTTCCCTGCTCCCCTCCCCTCCCCTCTCTTTCTCTCCTCCTCTTGCATCTGTGTCACATACAGGTGATCTCACCCAGTTCTATGGCTTTCAATAGCATCCATGTGCCCAGGAAGCCAAACAAATATGTACCTCCAGCCCTGACCCTGCCCTTGTACACCAGACCCGTCTATCGGCTGCCTATCCGAAGTCTCACTGGGATGCCTCTTAGGCACTGCTAACTCATCCAGAGAAGAACTTCTGATTTTTCCCTCATTGGGGTGCTCATGCCCCAGCCAATTCTCTCTCAATGAATGGCATGGCGTCGCTGTCCAAAATCCTCAGGCCTTCCTGACTGTGTTTCATTGTATCACACCCACATCCAAGTTATCAGCAAGTCCTGGTGGACTAAACCCACAGTATGGCTCAAGTTCAAGCCCATCTCAGCTCCTCTGTTGCTACTACCTTTATCGCCTCTCCCTTGGAGTGCTGCATGAGCCTCATATGTGGTCTCCCTGCCTTATGCTTGCCTTACTATCATGCATTCTGCCTCCAGACTAGCCAAGGCGGACTTTTAAAGACACAAATTTGATCATGTCACTCTCACACTTAAAACTTTATAGTGGCTTCCCATGATTCAATAAAACTAAACTCCTTACCGTGGCCCATGGGGCTGCATGAGCACACAGTTCTCACAGAGCGCACAGAGAGCATGCTCTGGCTGGGCCGCCATGTAAGAGGCAGAGCAGAGACTCTGTGGTGCCCTAATATCTGCTCTATTTTTCTTGAGTAATAACAGCCCTGACTTTTACTGGGCACATGACTGGAATAAAGACTAAATTTCCCAGTCTCCATTGCCAACAGGTATGGTCATGTGACTAAGGTATAGACAATGCAATGTAAATGTTTGGTTTTTGGTTTTCTTTGAGACAGAGTCTTGCTCTGTAACCCTGGTTAGAGTACAGCGGCATCAGCCTAGCTCACAACAACCTCAGATTCCTGGGCCCAAGCAATCCTCCTGCCTCAGCCTCCTAAGTAGCTGGGGCTACAGGCACATGCCACCACATCCAGCTAATTTTTTGCATGTTTAGTAGAAATGGGTCTTGCTCTTGCTCAGGATGGTCTTGAACTCCTGACCTCAAGCAATCCTCCTGCCTCAGCCTCCCAGAGTGCTAGTATTACAGGTATGAGCCACCCAGCCCGGCTATCAATGTAGATGTTAGTGTGTACAATTCTGGGAAATGTCCTTTAAAGCAGGGGGCATGATCGTCTTCAACCCTTTTCTTCATCCCTGCTAGCTGTAATGCAGATGTAATGGCAGGAGCTCTAGCAGTCATTTTGAACCATGAGGTGACCTTGAAACGGAAGCCACATAATAGAAAACAAGAAAGGAGAAGGCTGGGTCTCTGCCAGTTTCAAGGGATGCCATGCCAGCCCTGAATTGCTAACCTCCACACTTCTTACCCTTTTATTTTGAGTGTGTCAATTTCTCCCGGCAGAAACTAATGATAACTACTGTGGAAGAGGGCCGTAGTAAGAGTAGAAGGAAGGAAAACGGTGTGGAGGTGGCTGCAGCTAGCTCTCCAGCAGGAGGCCTGAGTGGGGTGGTAGAGATGGAGAAATGTGGAAAAAATTGAGAACAATATATAATGTAGAAGCTTTGATAATAACTTAGAAATGGAGCATGAGTGTGTGAAAGAGAAATGTGGAGGGTGTCTCCCGGTTTCTTGGCTCAAGCAACCGCATGGTTGCAAGTGCCAGTTTCTGAGTGAGGGAACCAGAGAGCACACAGAATTAACATTTCTGTGAAAGAGCTGTACAACGCTATTTAAGTTTGGCATTGTGTCATCTGAATCAGTGTATTTATGTCACAAATTCACAGTGAAATGACCTATTCTTTAAATCAATGCTTATGATACTGCTATTGTATAAATTTCAATGCTTTTTAAATATCTCTGTAATTTCCATTTCTCATGAAGAGAAGTGCTCTTGTTAGAGTCTATTTTCGGGGCTGATTTCTCAGGTAACAATGTTATTCTCCCTCTGAGCTCTGGGTCAGTACAATCTATGACACACACACACACACACACATCAGACCCTGGGCTCCTGGTAAATAAAAAGAACACCATGAAAGGTAATCTCCCAGGCTCTTATCCCCAGGCCTCACTAACAGTGGATTTATGATTTGGTGGGGGGAGGGGCAGTTCTAAAACGTGCTTGGCACTTTAACTCATTTGGCCTTCCCTCCTATTTGGGTTGGCAGAGTCACTCATCTTTATAGAAGCTTGGCACATTGAAGATGGTATTTTATATTTTTTATGCTAAGCTGGAATTTCCGGATTGGGTTCTGCAGCATATGGCTCTGTTTTTATTAGGTTCTGGTGGGCTTACAAAGGAATTTTTCCCTCTTTTGTTTACTTCAGCTGGAGTTTAGGATCTGATCACTGTGGAGGAGGCGGCAAAGAACTGGCAGGGGAGATAGTGTCCAGACACAAATCTATCCAACACAAGTCACACTATGGCTCCAGCTCTGGCAACTTGGTTGTCCTCAGACTCCAGCCCAACACAAGTGAAATGAACTGCATTGATGTCCTTCTTTTTGCAGAACAGAACAAGTTGACCACATATGAAACTGTTACCCTAGGCATCTAGTTGTGGATCAACTCCACAGTAGAAGTGTTCATCGGTCAGTTTCATAAAGACATCGAGAATAGTTGACTTTTTAGAAGAAAATGGGTACTGCGCCAGCCTCTAAAATGATCCCCAATAGTCCCGACCTCCTGGTATTTATGCTGTTATGTAGTCCTCTTCCACTTGGAACAGGGCTGACTTGTGTGACCAGTTGGGTTCTGCAGAAATGAGTAATGTGACTTCAGAAGCTAGATATCAAAAGACATTGCAGCTTTTGCCGTCCTATTCCTCCTGGACCACTCACTCGGGGAAGCCAGCTGCCATGTTGGACGGACACTCAAGCAGTCTTACGGGGAGGTCCACATGGCGAGAAACTGAGTGGCCTTCTGCAACAGCCATGTGGGAGCACCAGCTAGGAAGCGGATGCTCCAGCCTGCAGCCCCAGCTGACAGCCTCACTGTGACTTCACGAGGGATCCCAAGCCAGAACCACTAACAAGGCTGCTTCCAAATGCCTGACCCCAAAAACAGCGAGACAATAAATATTTATTGTTTTAAGCCACTACATTTTGGAGCAATATTTTACACAGCAATAGATAACTAATATAGCTATACTTCTAAAAGACATGATGAAACAACTGGAGAATCTTACTCTATTTGTCTTGAAACGAAGTAGCAAAATAGCTTTTAGAAGGCAACATCTGTAATTTTTTCACCTTTTAAAAATATTTTTAAAAAATTTTTGTTGCTATCATCGTCAATGGATGTGATGATTATTTGTCACTTGTGGTTGTTCCTCGTCAAATCCCTTTACTTCATAGCAGCCCAATTTCCTATCAAGGGACTTGACTCTTCCCTTTTGTGTGGAGCCCAGGTAAGTCATTTTAGTATGGGTTCTCCTAAAGCAGATCTTGAGACAGGGATCGGGCTGCAAGTGGTTGCTCTGGGAGATGATCTCAGGAAGCACTGAGAAGTACCACGTAGAAAGAAGGAAGCCAGTATCCCCCATCAGCATTAATGCACAGATTATAGCTGTGGGGAACTCCGTGCAATGACACTGAGGATCTCCCGAGAGACTGTATGGAACACACTTTGGAATTTCTTCCTGAGGAGCAAGGAAGCTGGGCTATTGATCTTCCGAATCCGGGTGCTCACGGGTTGAGGGTAGCCCACTGGCCAGAGAGATGAACAATTTGTGTATAGTCGAACCTGGAGGCAGCTTCCGGGGTAGGCCAGGGGAACATGCATGGGTGTCGACGGCATCTTCTGCAGAGGGCAATTCTTGGTGACCGCTTTCAACCGGGAAAGCCAGATCCCCTCTGTCTCCAGTCCAGAAGTGGGAGAGAGAGGGCAAGACCCCAGCTGAGTCACTCGGGCACTTTCTCTGCACACGCTGAGTCTTGGGCAGTACAAGCGGAGGGACTGGTCAGAAGTCTTTCTCGGCAGAGTCAGAGGCATTTGGAGCAGGCTATTCCAGCTTCCAGACAGTAGCTCTCTTCCCTGCTTCCTTGGCATTGTGAAGCTTCCTTGGTTCCTACCCGTCCCAAACATAATCCCCATAAATTGTGCAAGTCTCCCATAAATTCTGCAACCCCTTGACATCCTTTCACTAAATTCCGCGTCGCTTAGATTAGCCAGAGTTGGATTCTGTTGCCTGCAACAAAGAAGCGTAGCGGAGACAATGGATCTCACTGAAATTAACGGTAAAGTTCACGCAGTTCCAACCCAGATCCCAGCGGGATGGGACAGATTTAAGAAGTTGTTAAATGGAGTCTAAAGGTCATCTGTATGTGCAAGATATTCAAGAAGCTTTTAAAAAAGAAATGTGAGGCCACAAAGATCTGTGACAGCACTATGTGGGGACTACAGTTTATAGAACCACCAGTGTAAAGATAAAGGGTCTCTGGCTGGTCTAATTTGGCAGACAAAAATTTCATCCTCTAGTGCACATAAGCCTCTCACTCTGTTGGACTGAGCTGAGATCCTGTCTATAAAAGCTTGCTCTCGATTTCAAAGGTCAGCCCTCACAACGTGTGCGTCCGCCACCCTCTCATCGAAGACCAAAGCGGGGCTGGGAGTGATTTGATATTTAAGCATGACCTGCCTGTCTAGACCTTTTTCATTCTCTCTCCCTCTCTCTTGCTCCCACCCTCCCACTCACACTCCACCACTTATAGACCTCACAGACTCCAAAATTTTTTTAGCCTCTGGAAAAAGGATGAAGAAAGACCGCTTGGAGTGAGTACATCTAAAAATTGTCAGCAATAAGGCTGATCATTTTCACCTGGTGTAGACCAGCGACTAATCTGCTTGTATCACAAGTTAGTGCTGGAGGGTCGGGGCGAGGGGAAGAGTTTCTGAAAATATTTCAATGGTCAGCTGAATTTTGCAGAAATCGTGAGGTTTGACAATCATCACAGCAGCATGGATAGTGGTTAAAATTGGAGTTTGCACTCAGACAGCCTGAGCTAAGTTCCTGGCTTGTTATTTTCTAGCCATGTGATTGTAATTTCTCTAAGCTTTAGATTCATCATCTGTAAAGTGGACTAATAGTACCACTTCATGGAATTCCGGGAGGGCTGAAACAACACAGTGCTTGCAGAGCTTACAGCAAATGTTTAGTAAAGTCCAGTGTTACTGATATCCATGGGGTCGCGGCAGGAAGCAAATGACAGACTGAAATTGGGTGACTTGGGGAAAGCTAATAAAGAGACAATTTTGCAAGTGTGAGCAGGGTGCAGGGACACCAAAAGCGACAGTGCAGTTGCCAAGGGTTGGAACCACCCCTGGGCCTGACCTGCTTCTCTTCTCTCCTCCTACTGTCCTGCTGCCGCTGCTCCCAGTTGGTCAAGCCCACGGGAGTCAGAACACACGGGAAACTGGGATGAGACCCCCGCAGGGCAGCGGCCGGGGGCGGAGCAAGTCGGGAAAGGGCACAGCGTGGGGCTGCAGAGGACAACAGGAAATGTCCAGGCTGTGACTGTCACTGGAGTTTCTGAAATATCTAAAAGGAACTGGTAGGAAAGCCAGGGGCTTCTGGCTAATATGCCAATTGAACGGCCGTAGAATATTTTTCTTCTGAAATGTCTCTATTTCCTACAAGTTTTCTGTGTTAAATTGTCATTGATTTGGAATTGCTATTAGGGGTTCTCTTTTTCCAACCTCCCCACCTTATTCTGGAAGAAGACCATATTGGTTGAGGCAACTTCTCCTCCTCTTTCCTTAGGTCTTTCCAGAAGTTTCTAAACACTGGTTCAATTCCCCTGGTCACCTTCCCACTGACCCTGTGGAGACATGTTCAGTGATACTGGTGAGAAGGTGAGTATGATCTCTGCTAGTTAGACCTACAGGAGGTGGCAGCTTGGAAGCTAAACTGAGGATATACAATTTTATGTCACAGTTGGGCCTTAGCAGCCAGCTTTGCCTTTGAGGATTAGCTAAGAGTTTATAGGTGTAGCTTACCTAATTGACTGGACTCCAGAAATAGTTTCCTCCTTTTTTTTTTTTAATATCCTCATGTTATTGTTATTTGACTGGGTTCCTGTGATTTTTTTCCCTAAATAACCCCCTCTGAAAATATATTGGTTTATTTTTAATAATTTAAAAGACTTACTTGATGAACTTGATGAACTTATATAATTAGTGACCTACAGTGCATTTTGAAAAATTTATTATAATCCTCAACTCCCTCCAGATATTGGATGACTGGGTATTTCTTATGACTTTACAAAATTATTTTGAAATACCCACCACCGTGCTTCTCCAATTTTTAAAGTTCAGAGTGAAATGTTCGCAGGTAACTGGAAATTTTGGCTCTCAGCTCTCAGCTTTTTAGAAATGGCGGGCCCTTCTACCCCGCACCTTGATCAGACATAGATGTGCACCCCTGTCCCCAGGGCTTTCTGCAGCGGAGATAGTCCCTGTTGGGCTGACAGACAAAGGCCACCCACCTGCAGCTCCTCCTGCAGTGTGGACATCAAGGCCCTTCTTGAAGGGGGATCTGGGAGGAACATCGTCATGTCCTTCACATGACTTTATGAAGGAAGATATGATTTCATACCCATTTTATAGATGGTGAAACTGAGATTTAAGGAGCTGAAAGATCTTGCTCAAGATCATGCAACTGCAAATCCACAAGCTCGAATCTGAAGCTCTTAGGACAAAAGTTTTCCTATTCACAAATTTTGGATTTTAGAAAGGAAATTGAGTGCATATATTGTAGTACACCTGTGTATTAGTTTCTATTGCTACCCAAACAAATTATCACAAATTTAATGGCTGAAAACAACCCAATTTTTTTATTTTACAGTCCTAGAAGTCAGAAGGCCTAAAATCGAGATGGGCAGGGCTGGGCTCCTTCCTGAGGCTGCAGGGGAAGATTTGTTTCCAAGCTTTTTCCAGCTTCTGGAAGCTGCGTGAGTTCCTTGGAGCGAGCTTCTTCCTCCATCGTCAAAGCCAGGAGCAGGGCATCTTCAAACCTCTCCGACCTCTGCTACTCTCATCACATGTTCTGTGCGTCTGACCTTTCTGTGTCTTTGACCTCTGTGTCCCCCTCCTACAAGGATCTTTGGGATTACACTGGGCCCAGCCGGATGATGCAGGGACAACTCCACATCTCCAAGCTCCTAAATTTGATCACTGAAAAGTCCCTTTTGCCATGTAAGGTAACACATTTACAGGTTTCAGGGATTAGGACATAGACATTTTGGGGGACCTTTAGTCTGTCTACCATAACACCAAATGAGTCTGAGACAGCACCCCCTCATCAGAATCATTCATATTTCTGCAGCGAAATGTCTGAATTGTTCATGTAAAATAGTATACATCAGGGGTCAGCAAACTACAGCCTGTGGGCCAAATCTCACCTGTTTTCATAAAATCAGGCTTTAGGGAAACCCAACCATGCTCACTTATTATGGCTGCTTACCTGCTGCAATGATAGAGTTGAGTAGCAATGACAAAGACTGTGTGGCCCATAAAGCCTAAAATACTTACTATCTGGCCCTTTACAGAAAAAAATTGCCAACCTCTGGTGTAAATGATCTCTATAAATACTTCAGGTCAGTGTTACCACCAAATGAGTTTTCTATGAACCTACAAAAATCTTTTGGTTTTCAAAGTTGTTGAATTTCAGTGGTACAAACAATGGAATGTGGGCCCCTAGTTAGTGACGGAGCAGAGGACTCAACCCCAGATCATTGCAAAACACACACTCTTCATCCAAACAGTTTACAGCCCCATTTCCTTTGTATTTAAGGGTGTGATATGTGTCATTACTAGACCCGTGTTAGGATCACAGACACCTGGAAGCTCAGGGCAATATGTAGTCCTGGGTTTCATATAATCTGCAGGCCAGGTCAGAGCAGACGTATGTTCATCAGAGCAGTGTTTTAGCAACAACGCACCTGAAAGCCTGCAGCCAGGAGCAGGCACTCTTTGATTAGCCACAATCACCCACACTCCCTGCCTTCTTATTGTCTCACCCAATCTCCTTCACACATGGACATTTCCAGCCTGGTCCTTAAAAGCATTTGAGATTTGACTGCTGACCTAATCTCCCCCTCCCATGCTATAGAGGAAGACAGTGAGGTCCAGCAAAGCCTCTCCTATAGGGCCACATGGAAAATAAGTGGCCAAGCTGGGACCAGAACCCAGGTCTCCTCCTCCCCTCCCCTCCCACGAGTTCTCTTCTACTTCACCCTCAGGTACTTGATCTTGGCTCAGAACCAGTGGTGACTCATACAGTCAGCCTTCACTGGCTTGTTCTCCCTGCCACATCAGTCCCCTTCTCCGCTTGACTTTGTTTTCCCCGCAGGTCACTAGTAAATCACTCGCCTAAACACTCATCACCTTCAAATGTTCAGCACTGGTCCCAGATGTTGTAATCTCTCTTGGCTTCCTTGGATGCTCTGGAGAGAAGTTGCCTTGGAGATCTTCCAAATTCAGAGCTGGGAACTTGTTATCACATGAATGCAGGACTATGTCAGAGTTCGGCTTTCAAAATCATCATCGCTTACCTTTCCTCCAACTCAGGATGGAATCGTGGCCCGTGGGTGGATGCACCCAAGTCTTCTTGGCTTACCCCTTCTAGATGGGGTTCTGGTCTTGGTTTTGGAGGGAAGAACTTTTGGCCCCAGGATGATGATCCACTGACATCATTCTCCCTGAGGTCATTTCTGAAGGAGTTCCAGAAGAAAAGCAAAGCATCCACCTTAATTACAAAGGGTGTAAAATCTCTTCCAGCTGTTGGACTTTTGGGAGGGCAATAAAGTTCCTCTTATTGAATACCTTTCCTCCGGTTTGAGCTTAGCTAAACCTCATCCATAAAGTATCCACCACAGGGATACAAATCACTCTTTAATTAGAATCCCTAACAATAGGTTCAGGGATAAGGGCCAAGGACAGTTAAGTGTGCTCCTCTGCATCTTCCTTTTAAGATATACTGCAAAGATCTAGAAGTTTTCAGAAGTTGAATGTCTGTTTTCTCTGCATTTGAATGTCTGTTTTCTCTGCATTTGAATGTGGCTATTATTTTCATCACTACTTAGTTCCTTCAACAAGTATATGGTCATTGATGTAGACCGAAAGTTGTACCTGGAAGAGGTCTGGCACAGGGAGGAAAATTTTAATTCCCCCATAATTTCCATCAACCACTCCTCCTCCGGCCATTCCCATGAACATATGATCTAAATAAAAATAATGAGCTTCTCTGCAGATGCACTTCCACACCCAGGCACCAAGCCCTCCCTATTCCTCCCGCCATATTGTTGCCAAGCTCTTCTGGTTGGAAATTTTGGAGGAACCACTGACTGGGCATTCTTAGTAAAACTTTAATAGGACAATCTTATTAAAACTTTGAGGTTTGTGTACTTGGATAATGAGCACACAATCTCCACTATTTAACCAATTCTTTTTCTTGGATACATACATAGATATCTTTTCATAGACTAAAGTTAAGGGAGCCCAATAATGTCCTGTAGTCCCTCAACTATTTTATACAGCATATCCATATGGATGGGAATTCCATCATATCAGGCTTTCATCTGGGTTAGCCCAGAGTTTCTGTGAGGACCTTGTGAATCTTATTTAATTTGTTCATTCATTCACTAAATGTGGTTGCAGACCTGCTAGGTATGCTAGGTTCTAAGAGGAATAGTCTATCACCACTCCTGTACTAGTATATAAAGCTGGCATTGGATTGCTTCCTATATACCAGGCACCATTTTAAGCACCTTATATGTGTTGTTTTATTTAATCATCACAAGACTCCTATTAAGTAGGTACTACAGTATTATAATCCACATTTTGCAGAAGGGAAAACTGAATCAAGGACAGGATGAGTAACTTGCCGATGCTCACACAGCTAGGAAGCACCAGTGCTAAATAGCACCCTAAATAATTTGGGCCTAACATGCACATTTTTAACCATCACACCATTCAAAGATGAAGAAGGGATACTTTCTGCTCTCAACGCTGTTGCAGCAGGGCTGCAGGCTCAAATGCTGATGAGGACCAGGCAGAAAGCATAAAGGAGAGAAATGGGTCAGGTGGGAATTGTGGGGAAACGGAGAGCTCGATCCCCCTCTGTGGGGGGACGAAGCTGCTTCGTGGGTCTAACCCATGGTAACCAGCAGAGCAGATAGCCCAGTACGGCCAGGTTTGCCCACACTTCAAGAGAAGCTAGAAATACAGAGTTTTGAAATTTCTCACTAACAATAATAATTTCAGGTTTAGCACGTAACTGCAAGCTGAGTTGAGTCTATGGGTTGTCAGTTTGCAAATCTAAGTTATTATCTTAGGAGGAGAGGTAACACATACATGCTGATACCCGTAATGTGATGTAGACCCTCTGTGTCCTCACAGTGGCACACCAGGGAAACACTGTGGGGATTTAGAATAATAGAGAAAGGTGACTTCCATATGGCACTCTGCGGGAAGAGTGGCAATGAAGACGGTCTATGAAGAAAGGGCCAGACTTACAAATGCAGAGAGGAATACAAAGGGCGTATTAGGGGAGTAGCATATTCTTCTGTTTGGCCAGAGGGAGGTCCGGAATCCATCAGGTGTGGAAATGTGCTGTACTGCTTGACAGAGAGCACTTGCTTTCCCAGGTATCCTCCAGCAGACCTTCCCCTGCACCAGAAACTAAGGAGTTAATGCCTGCACCACTGGCTTTCAATCCAATGGGTCAGTGCCCGAGGCTGGGCCTCAGACACAGTCATGCACCCTATAAGGACAGTGAGGTCACTGACAGACAACATATATGATGGTGGTCCCATAAGATTATAATGGAGCTGAAAATTTCCTATCACCTAGTGACATCATAGCTGTCATGGCATCATAGTGCAATTACTTTATTTTTTATAAATTTAGTGTAGCTTAAGTGTCCAGTGTTTATAAAGTCTACAGTAGTGCACAGTAATGTCCTAGGCCTTCACATTCACTCACCACTCACTCACTGACATACCCAAAGCAACTTCCAGCCCTGCAAGCTCCATTCCCAATAAGTGCCCTATACAGGTGTACCATTTGTTATCTTTTATACTGTCTTTTTACGATACCTTTTCTGTGTTTAGATATGTTCAGATACACAAATACTTACCATTGTATTACGATTGCATATAGTGTTCAGTGTAGTCACATGCTGTACAGATTTGCAGCCAAGTAGCAATAGGCTACGCCATATAGCCTAGGCGTGTGGTGGGCTACACCACCTGGGTCGTGTAAGTACAACTCTATGATATCACACAATGACGAAATTGCCCAATGGTACATTTCTCCAGAACATATCCCCATCATTAGGCACCACATGACTGTATTTAAATACCACCCTTGGCCATTGTAAGGGCAGTGGAGTCCCGCTAGCCAGGGAAGCTGGGGCCACGTTGTGGGGACGCTGGGTGCCAAGCTGAGGTGTTTGGACTTTGACTGGAGAGCCATGGAAGGTTTCTGCACTGGGAGTGACCTGGCCAGAGTTGGATCTGACAGCTGGGTCAGGTTGCTTGAAGAGGGGAGAAAATTGGAGGCAGAAGATCAGTTAAAAAATGGAGTCCAAGACTCTGAGTGACAAGAATTGGGGCAGAGAAGAGAGGCAGGGCTTGGGGAGGGGCTGAACATGGTGAACAAGCGAGAAGGCAGGGCCAAGGGCCACTTCCCCAGTGCAGCCCAGTGAGTGGTGCTATCACTCGGTGCCTGGGTTGGGGGGATGGGAGCAGGTCAAGGGGAAAGCGTATGAATGACCTTTGGGACATTTTGGTTGTAAAGAACTGGTGGGGACCTTCAGGTTCACAGTCAACATTAGATGTCTTTCCCAGGACAGTACGCCCTCAGAAGTAATTATTATACATTCATCTCCCTTCCTGCTTCCCCAGGAATAACTTGTGGGAAATAGAGTATAGCTCTGAGGGACTGGAACACAGGACCTGCCGGTTTTGCTTCAGAAAATAAAGCACTAAATTTGGGAACATCATGATAAAAAGCACGTCCAGGCAGACATTACCTGGGGCAGCTCAGGACTGAAGGAGATGACATTTACTGAGCACATTGCTGTGTGTCCAGCACATAGCAAGACCTTGTGCAGATGACCTCATTCACTCTTCAGAACGACCCTGTGAGCTAGGTACTCTAATTTTTTGCATTTTACAGGTGGGGAAACTGAGGCCTAGGAATGTTAAGTAATTTGTGGGAACTGTCAAGAGGAGAAATGAGGACTTTTAAGGCAAACTTTATTCACTTCACGACATTTTTAGGAGATGGCCCTGGCTACAGGCGATGCGGTCTTCCCTGGCCGCAGTTCCAGCGTTCCTGCGTAAGTGATGGGCAGTGTTGACTTTATAAGATCACAGCACTGGTCGGCTTATCTTAGAGCCTTGTTTATACAGCAAGCACACAGCGCTTCTTAGAGTTAAAGGTGCAGTCTTTCAAATTTATATTCTGTTCAGAAAACATCCATATTAAAGAATATTTTTATTTGACTGATATATTAGGGTTCTCTAGAGAAACAGAACTGGTAGCAGTTATAGATAGATAGATTTATTATAAGATATTGGCTCACACAATCGTGGAGGCTGAGAAGTCCTACAGTCTGCTGTCTGCAAGCCAGAGATCCAGGAGAGCTGGTGGTGTATTTGAAGACCCTAGAATCAGAGAGCTGATGGGGTAAGTCCCCATTCAAATCCCTAAAGCATGAAAGTCCCAAAGGCCTGAAAACCAGAAGCACTAATGTCTGAGAGCAGGAGGCGGATGTCCTAGCTCAAGCAGAGAGAGCAGAGGGTGCAAATTCACCCTTCCTCCGCCTCAACGGATTGGAGGATGTTTGGCCACATTGGTGAGGGGGGATCTTCTTTACTCAATTGACCAATTCACATGTTAATCTCATCCTGAAACACCCTCACAGACACACCCCGAAATGTTTAACCAGCTATCTGGGCAGCCCATGGCTCAGTGGACACATAAAATTAACCATCAGAACTGGGGCAAGAAGTTACACTGGGGCCTGTTGACACAATTACTTCTATCAGTAGAATAAAGTTGAGAAGCCTGAGCTTTGGAGTCAAAGAGAAATGGGTTCAAAGCCCAGCTCCATTATTTACTGACTATATGACCTTGAGCGAGTTATTTAGCTCCCTTTGCTTCGGTTTCCTCATATGTCACGTCAGTCTTATTGCATTGCTATTAGGATTAAGCCGTGCTTTAAGTATATATTCTTTTTTCCTCCTATTCTCTCCTATACTGTTTTCCTATTCTCTCCTATAATGTCTTTTTTCTCTCCTATTGTCTTTTGGAAATTATGTAGAGCAGGGCTCAGCAAACTTTTTCTTAAAGAACTAGATAGTAAAATTTTAGACTTTGTAGATACTACAGTCTCTTTTGCAACTACTCAACTCCTCTGTTATAACCCATAGACATATGTATAAACATATGCATAAACCCATGTATAAGCTGTGGACAATGTATAAACAAATGGGTGTGGCTGGTTCCAATAAAACTTTATTTATAAAGCCAGGCAGCAGACTAGATTTGGCCTGTGGGCTGTAGCTTGCCAAGCCCTGGTCAAGACTCTTTGAGCAGTTACAGGGACTCCCTGGAAGGTTTGGGAGTGAGAAGTGGTCTGCAGGTAGGAAGCACAAACTAAGAGGGGAGGTTTCCAAATGCCTCCACTTACTTGTAGCAAACAGCAGCAACTCTGTCTCTAAGAAAATACACACAAAGTCATTGGGGATGTCTGAAACAGCCTGTAGATGATGAGATTTTAATCAATTTTAATGGTTCTGAAATTAATCTCATCAGATTTACTTTCAAATGCACATTGCTGGTAAAATATATATATATATATATATATATATATATATATATATATATATGAGGGATTTCTGCCACACTTAGAAGACACTCCACTGTGCAGTTTGCGGAGGGCAGGAGAGCCACTGCATCTGGACAGGCTTTGTTCACTGCCTGCTTTTTTGCCCACAGACCAGGAGCAGTAATGTGGTCCTGGGGGCCTGAATCCCCCAGCTCTCATCACACATTATATTTTTTAAAGTACTGGCTTTCACAGATGTGCTCTTATTTGAGCCGCATAACAAGCTTTCTGGGGCTCCAAAGGGTGAGACAGAACATCTTAGTTCTGAGCACATGTGGGACTTCTTTCATTATATATGTGGCGACCGTGAGAATGTGCCCTGCAGACTACAGGGGTCGTAACTGGCCAAGGGCCCCAAGCTGCTGCACCGTGGGATCCATCCCTGCATTGCCAAAGCCATGCTTCCCCCAGGCTGCTCCCAGACAACGAGCAAGTGGGGAAACTGAGGCAGGCCCATTTCTGGGAGATATGGACTCCTTTGATGGCCGACTTTGGTGTTCCATCTTCTTGAAGTTTCCTTAGTCTATACCCATTCTAGAACATGTCCACCCAACCTTCCTCCCCTCTCTCCTTGGCACAGAAGTAGACCTGCCTGGGGTTCCAGCAGCTCTGCCAGCCTTTCCAGCTCCTTTTCTGTTTTCTCTCATGAGTATTTTCCATAATAAAATCCTTACACGTTTAAGCCCATCTTGACATCTGTTTCTCAGATGTGTGCTTTTAAAAGTATATGAAGCCCTAACGCTAGGGTAAGAAGTGCATCTCTATGGCGGCAGGGCCTCCTACAGACAGTTTGGTGGGAGAAAGCTTCTTGGGGCCCAGCATCCCTGTCCTAGCTTGGATTTCTCCAGAAGACACCCAAGACTAGGATTTGATCACCGTGGTTTATTTGGAAGACAATTGCAGGACACACCAGCGTGGGAATGGGAGAGTGAAATAGGGAAAAGAGGAAAGCCAATAGAAGGTGTGTTAGGGAGCAGGTCACCACCATGGGCCACTAGTGCTCTCGGTGTGCTGGGGACCTCTGGGAGGCAGTGTAGAGCACACCTTGAGTTGTCCCACCTGAAGGGGGCAGTGCGGAAGCTGGAATATTTTCCCACCAATTCCTAGGCGTCGTTGGTTGAGGGCTGCTCCGACACTTCTGCCCTGCCCTGGGCATTGGGGGAACATGCTCTCTCTCTGGTGGAAGCCCCAAGCCCAAGTCACAGCTGCTTCCACTAGGAAGCCAGGGCTGCAGGGATGGCGAGTGCCAGGGCTAATGGGTGGGGCTTGACCACATCTGCCCCAACCCCCATTTCAGGTTGTAAGAGTCAGGTGGAGCAGACCTACGGGTGTACACCTGACCCAGGCACTGTCGCCTCCTGGCCACAGTGAAGGGCTCAGGGTCTCAACCCATCATATTCGTCCATGTAACTTTTGCTGGCACTGCCCAAAAGGATGCACTCACCCCTGAGACCCCCACGACTGAGCAGCAGCAAGCTGGATGTCTGGTAGCCGCCTTGCCCTGAGAATGAAGCCAGTGCAGATGACAGTAAAGCCAAGGGATGGAGAGAGGCAGAGAGAGACTAGAACCTACTGATGACATTGCTGAAACACCTGGATCCGGGTGTGCCCAAAGCCAGAGCACCTCTGCGTTTTCTAGTGATACATGCTAATGAATTCTATTTCTCGCTGAAGCAAGTCTGAATGGAGGCTCCATCATCTGAGAACAAAAGAATTCTAACAGATATGGGTAGACATTCAAGGGTGTTAATATAGGATCCTGAAGCATGGGTTTGAAAAAGAGAAAAGAGCTGCTTCATTAGTGCGGAAGGTTGTGATTCATCGACAAGACACATCCATAGGATACAGTGGCCGACTAGCAAGACAGAAGTGGTTCCCGCCCTCATTTTTGAGAGCACAGCAGGAGCCTTCAAAAGACATCACTAGCCACAGACTTTGAAAGGACCCCCACAAATCCCCATTCTTCTCGAATAAAGACTTCATGGAATCACATAGTAAAAGCTCTTAAATGTATCATTTGAACTTTTTCAATAATCATAAAGCAAAGAAGCACCTAGGGCTAGATTTCCCAGTAGCCACGCCACAGTTGTGTATGGAAAAACTATCATTCCAGCTGTTGCTGAGGAATTCTCTGAGCTTGACTTGATTGCTCTTAGTACCTCTCCCCTAAAAGGTCTTGATTTGCTTTCATGGTTCAGGTCTGTGGTTAAATGCTTCTCAGCCTGAGCTCTTGACTTTGCATGAAAAAGGTACAGAATAATTTACCCTTTCTGCAGAGTTCAAATAGCCATTAAGCAGACTTCCCAATCAGGCTGCTATAAACTCAACTGTGTCCCCCATAATTTGTATGTTGAAGCCCTCATCCTCAATGTGATGGCATTTGGAGGTGGGGCCTTTGGGAGGTAATGAGGGTAAGTGAGGTCAGGAGGATGGGGCCCTTATGATAGGATTAGTGCCCTTAAAAGAAGAGACACCAGAGAGTGACACCTCTCCCTCTCTTTCCCCTCGCTCCCTCTCTCTCCTCTAATGCATGCACAAAGAGTTCATGTGATCACACAGAAAGATGACAGCCACCTACAAGCCAGGAAGAGAGCCAGAGAGCCCTTGCCAGGAGCCAGGCTTGATTTGGGACTCCCTCACCTCCAGAACTGTGAGAAAATAAATGTCTGGTGTTGAAGCCACCCAATCTGTGGTAGTTTGTTACGGCATCCCGAGCAGACTCACACAGAGGCTAAAGAGTCTATCTCGCTCTACCTGGAAAGCGATTCCAGGAGTGGTAAAAAGGTAGCTCTGTGTCACCATCCCTATAATTAGTTCTGGCTGCAGCTGGTCAACACAGCACGTGGCCAGGTAGTGACTATGGGGAGGACTTGGGATCTGGAAATGTCTGTCATGGTTTCTCAATGCGGTTGCTAAGGGTATTTGGGGGTGGGACTGTCACAGGCATTACAGGACGTTTAGCAACCCTGGCCCCTGCCCACTAAATGCCAATGGAGACTCCTAGTCACTGGGACAATGAGAACCACCTCAGATATTTCCAAACACCCCTGCAGCAAGGGCAGTAATATCCCTAGTTGCAACCAACTGGGACCCCCAGGATCTAAGCTTTTAACCTCCTTGCTTCATTACCAGTCTGATGATTGGTGTTTTAAATCTTCCCCAGTGGTCAGAGCTGCCAGTGAGTGGAAGGGGAGAGCATTTCATTCCTTTGGTATCTGGTGAGGTGTCCTTGTGCTGTAAGGTTTCCAGGGCCACAGGTAGTAAGTAATGTGTCTGAACTCCAGGCCCTGGAGAAGCAGAATGTCACGTGTCCAGTGGGTTTTCAGGCAGTATTGTACCTTGAGAAATGATTTAATTGAATTCTTGCCTCCAGACAAAATACCTTAAACTTTATGTCGAATGTCACCATTTTCCCTGGTTGACCCTCTCCCATCTGTCTTGGTCTCTTCTCTCAAAAATACCTCCCTTAACTAGCCTTGCTGCAGTTTACACCAGCTTCTACTTACCTTGTACCCACATTTATTCCCCTAAGAGATAGTAGAACACACAGTGGTTTCGAGTTTGAGCTCTTGAGTTGGATAATAGGTTCAAATTCTACTTCTGCCCTTATTAGTTGTATAAGGAAAAGCAACATTTTTTTCATTCTATAAACCAGGGGTGGCAATAATAGTTCCTATTTCATTGGGTTGACTGGAGCATAGAGTGAAATTGCTGAGACTCAGGGGGAGCAAAAAAACCTGTCTAAAGTATCTAAAAGTATTTATACAATACACTCCTTGGCTTTACTGAGATGCAAGAAATTCACAAATTTCTCCTCCATTTTGGGGTTAAATTATGTAAGCCTCCAGTTTAAAATGCAAATATTGGGGAACTCCTAGAGAACAGAGGTTATGTGTTACTTATCTTTGCATCCCTGACATCTAACCCACGGAAGGTGGGCACTTCATGGTTGTTGAATGAACAGGGTCCAACGGCTGTAGTAAGTCACTGATGGTGCTAACAACAGCAAATCCTGAACAAGCGCTTACTAAGCACCAGACTGTGTTCTAAGCATTTTACATACCTATTTAATCCTCACGGCAACATGTAAGGTAGGTAGTCTTACCACTGCCATTCTATAAGGAGGAAACTGAGGCTACAGAGAAATTCATTTGCCCAAGTTCACACAGTTTGCAAAGGTGACCTTGGAAGAAAACAAAGTAACTTGAGAGGGGAAACCAAGCTCTGTCCCAGGAACTCTTGCCGGATATCAGCTCCCCAGAGCTGGAGTGGGTGGGCGGGGAGTGGGAGATGAGATGATGGTGGTGGTGGTGGGCGGTGGCTTTTCTCCAAAACGCAATTGCGCAGGATATCATCTGTTCTCAGTTTCCACTCTGGTCGTCCTCCATGGCAGTCCTCCAGCCCAACACATGTGCTCAGGCTGTTGGCCAGGAACTAAATTTATGTGTGAGCCCAGGGTTCAAGCAGGTACATAAATCACGCGTCCACAGCCTCATTCCTCAGCTCAGCCTGACACGGCTGAGTGGCCATCAGGGCTTTATAGGCTATTCACCCCTCGTCCTAAGCTGTCTGGTCTGGTCGGGGTGCTTTCAGCTGCGGCCCGCCCTCCCACACACAGCGGACACCTTATAAAAGATGACTCTGCCACGTTCTCCCCCTGTCCGCAGCCTGAGTTCTGAACTCTGCCCAGCGTGGTCCTGGCACCCCACTTTGTCACAGTCTCACATCCTCTGGCCTTATGGATCGTCCACCTCACCCCCTTTAATGCTGTCCATTGCCCTTTGGATAAAGTCTCACCCCCTTTCAGCAACGTACTGAGCTCAACCCTCCAGGCCACCTCCCCGCCCGCCCCGCCCCCTCGCACCTTCCTGACCTTGCTTAGTGTCTTACAAACCAGCGGGATGTTTTGTCGGCTTTTTCATCCACACTGCCTTAAAGACCGGAGACTGTTTCTTTTTTTTTTTTTCCTTAAATATTAGACATCAGTGCTCTGGTGATGGAAAAGGTTGTGTCCACTAATATAATTCTTATTTTGCTAGGACTGGATAAATACCAGCCAACTGCTCAACAATTTAAATGACTTTCAGTTCTCTCAACCCCAGAATTGATTTCTGCTTTTATGTTTACTTTAGTGGCATCATATGTATGCCTTTCGGAGGAAATTTCAGGGAAGTCCACATGACAGAAGTTTCACAGACTCCTTAAACAGATTTGAGGAAAGACCTTACCTCCCCAAACCATGCCATTTTTCAGGAAGTAAAAAACCCAAAGGCTGTAGCATCTTGAGAACACGGCCTCATTTTGGGGTCTTTTACAGAACCTGGCATTTGCTGAACTGAATCAAAGAGAGTGGAGTCTGCTTAGGGAATTTTAGGGAATGAGAAAAGAAGGAAGAAATGAAGCTAACATTTATTGTGGACTCACAGTGGCAAGTGTTTTACATTCTGTTATTTCCTTTAATCCTCCCAACAATTCTATGAAGAAAGAGCATCCCCATTTTATGAGGAAGGAAACCAACCAGAGAAGTTAAGCAAGTTGCCCAGGGTCACACAGCTTAATGAGCAGCAGTGGCCTCTTAACTCTGGTCTCATTTTCCTTCCATAATGCTGACTTCCTAACTATGGTTAGTTAAACCATCGCTGTGTTTCAGCCTATGTAGGTCTACATGTTTTTCCCTGTTCCCACAAGACCCTTTTTCTCAAACCTCTACTGAGCGCCTCTTGATGTCTCAAGAACTCGATCAAACTGCAAGTTTTGTCAGCATTCAGAAGTATTAGAGAGCTGGCAGATATACAGGTTTTAAAAATGGAATAGCAACATTAGTCACAGTTTGGAATCCACTATCTGGACATTCAGGAGAGTGTCAGAAATCTAATTGGGGAATTATTGAAGTTTCATTCAAATGTGCCTGCAATATGAAAATACAGTCTTTCCTGCATTTCAATTATGGAAAATATTTGGGCTGTTGAACTATTTCTAACAAGAAACATTTATCTATTTTTTTTTTTAAAAAAGGAATTTAATTTTTTGTTAAATACTGAAATATATCTGGGGGATTTAATTGCTGTAAATATATGGAAATAGGACCACTTGGGTTATATGTTACCAGTTGCCAATTTCTCATGCACTTAAACAATCTGTCTCCTTTCAAAATATGACAGTTGGCAGAAATTCTTGGGCATATGAGAAATTGTGATTGTTTTCAGACATTAAAAATCAGCCTTCAGACCATCGTTGCTGTGCGGATCTGACTTGATCTTCCGCTTGCCTTTAACCTAGTGATCTAGCTCACTGGCATCCTCGTGCGCAGAGTAGACTCACTTGGGTGTGTGCACCAAGGGAATTGGATTTGATGCTTTTCTACCTTCATTCTGCGCTGGGGTGCGTAACGCCTGCCTTCCCCACACGTAGAGAATCCTTCAGCTGCGGGGAGCAGCCAATGAAACATGTGAGACCCAGGAACTAACTCTATTTCCTAGCAACCAAGGAAAACCATTTCTCCTCTGTCAGCAGGAATACCCAGATTTATGTAAGCTACAAACGCCCGTTATCACCATAATAAACCATATATTTGCAGGCAGTATTTACAGCCAGCTAATCATGGCACTCCATCCTGGCAGCCCCCAAGCTGGCATGCTTCCCATTTGGAGCCCCCCAAAAAATACGATTAGGTGGACGCTGAGTACTAATTTAGTTAACATCAGTGCCTGACAAAGCGACTAACCATCTAATTATGAAGGAGGATTACTGATACCATTAATTGAATGGTTGTAAAACTCTGGTAAAGTCAGATGGTAGTAAAGTCCATTTTCAATTTACTAGGCTATTAAAAGTATTTCCGGCCATAAAATAAACAGACACAAAGCATACTAAACAGGCTAATATGGAAACATAAAAAGAAAAGGGAGAAGCTTGTCGTGGCAATTAGTGGTCGTGATTAGTTGTGCCACAGACTCAGCGGTGGAAATTAAAGATTAATTTATGGCAGTGCTCTGGCGAAGGCGCTTTGCTGGCGAGTGCTCTGCCTACAAACCCACAGGTGGGCGAGGTGCTTGTCACTTCAATTGCCAAAAATCATCTCCAGCTTAGGCTGGGCTTCTGGCTTCCTTGGGACTGTTGTTTCCTTTACCTGTAACTGAAAGAAGCTTAAATTGCACATTTCCTCACAGCCTCAGTTTCCCTACAGGAATGGATTGGTTTGGGGGTTTTGCAGCACTAAAAGGCACTAGAATCATCTGTTCCAGCATCTCATCCTACCAACCTGGATCCTCGCTGACCCTCAAATAGAGCTTAGCTGTTGATGGTTTCATCCCGTTACCTGGAGGCTCTCCTCTCCATCCACTCCTGGAAGCTCTTCTTGGTTTCCACACTCTAGAGAGTTCTCTTATCGAACCCAGTCTCTGCACCACTCATTTGCCATCCACCCTCACTGCCTCTTCCCTGCTCATGCTTTCCATTCACCCAGATGATGAGTTTCTGGACAGCCCATAGAGATGTGTGGACTGACTCAGGGGAAGGCATTCCAGGACATTCCAGGCATTCGAGGACATGCCGCATGCCACCTCTTGGTCCGTTACACCTGGAAGATGGAGGAAAATTGGGAAGAGTGAAAGTAAGAAACTGCCCATATGCAGAAATAACAAGAATAGCTAGTGTGGAACTTTGTTATCAGAGGGACTTTCATGTTGAGACGTCCACAAGCAGCTGTGAAGTAGACTAACAGACATTCTGCCCATCTCACCACTGAGCACACAAGGCCCAGAGAGAGAACCGACCTTGTCCCGGGACTCGCAGTCAGCCAGGGATGGACCCAGGAAGAGAAACCACATTTCTGGTCTGTGTTCTGATGGGTTGAGCAGAAGATCTCTTCTGGGGAATGAGTAGCAGCCTTCTAAACCCTAGACATGTGCTGAGGTCCTTATCCATAGAATGAATGGAGGTTTTCCAGGCTCCACCTTGAGAATGAGCTCTTACATACAGCTTCATCAAAGTGAAACGAATACTTCACACACCAACAGAAGCTGGGGCACATTGCCTTTTTCCTCAGCTTCTTTTTGGACAGGACAGTTGAGGATTGCTTCGCCAAAATGTTAGTCACCGCATTACCTTGTTTCTCTAGCCTAGACTCAGGCTACTCAATGTGTGGTCCCTGGACCAACAGCATCAGGATTCCCCGGGAGCAGCTGAGAAATCTAAATTCTTGGGCCCCAGCCCAGACCTACTGAATTAGAATCTGCTGCCTAACAAGATCCCAGGTGTTTCCTATGCGCAACGTGCAAGATTGAGAAGTGCCACTGCAAACCATTTTTCCTAGATGCGGCAGGATAAGAATCATCTGAGGTGCTTGCTGAACAGACAGCCCTCCTTGGCCCCTCTCCGGAGATTCCCCAAAGCACTGGGTCTAGGATGGGGCCTGGGTGTTTGGGTAGGTAGTAATGCCCACTGGGTCTCTCTTCCTGAGGGAAGTTTAGGATTCTTTGCTCTTACCTGGTGGTTTGTAGTCCTGCACGTACATGAGAGTCACCTGGTGAGCTTTGAAACCCACTGACGCGAAGAATGGGCTTGTAGCAATTTAATTCGATTGAGTGAAGGTGGGGCCCAGGCACTTTGCTTTTTTTGGGTTCCCGGGGTGATTCTAATGTACAAGCAACATTCACATTCATGGTCTTAACCACTGGTTCTCAAAATGTGGCCCATGGACCAGTAGGACCAACAGGACTTAGGAACTTGCCAGAAAGGCAAGTTCAGGGGCCCCTTCTCCAGATCTACTAAATCAAAAGTTCTGGAGGTGGGCCCAGTTATCTATGTTGTAGAAAGTTCTCCAGACAGGACTGGCTACATAATTTGCTGGGCCTAGTGCAAAATAAAAACACAGCGTCCCTTGTTTAGAAATGATTAAGATGTTCAAGACAGTGACAGCACAGCACTGAACCAAGCCTGGAGCCCCCTAAGCGTGTGGCCCTGTGTGAGTGCACAGGACATCAAGCTGACTCTGCTTCCAAGTGATTCTGGAGCATGCTGAAGTCTGAGAACCCCTAGTCTAGAGTCTCCCACCGGCTTATAGCTTGTGCTTCTGTTTCTTGACATGATCCGAGGGAAACTCTCAGGAATTGTAAGCCACTGGCCCTGGGTTGATAATAGTAATAGTAGCATTCATTGATCATGTATGATGTACCAGGCACTGGGCTTAGCACTACCTGTGCGTTATCTCATTTAAGTCTCACAACAACAGCAGGAGGCAAGTTCCCATTTTACAGATGGGAAAACTGAGCACCAAGGTCAATGTTGAATATTTTGAATATCAACCTCCTACCCCTCCTTCACCCTCCTTCCGGCTGCAGTAATTATCAGCCCTGAGACCATCCTTACTCGTAATTCTATAGGTGGGGATTTATTGGAACAGAACTGCCTGAAGGGTCTCTAACTAGGGGCCAGGCCTTTTCTCAGGCAGGATAGAAGGGTTTCTAATTACAGGTTTTCTATTTATTTTGCTGATTAAGAACCAGAGGCTCAGACCGGGGCAGAACTAGCAAGTGACAGTCAGGATTTGAATCCACGACATTGTGATCTCAAGTGCTTCCCTCTGTTCTGGGCTACGACAAGTCCTAAATGCTCATTTGTTGACAGGACAGATAATTTTCCAGCTTTTGTAGTTTTGAAAGGGAGAGGAGGATTCAAAGACCCAGCAAGGAAATTGAAGTCCCCAGTGGGCTAGAAAAAGAGACCAAGAGACTGTAATACACTGGGGAAGAGACGGAATGCTAAAGTGAAATTGACATCATGTCCTGTGGGCTGGGTATCCCTAAGCAAATTACCACTTCACTGAGTCTGATTTCTCTTCTGTAAAATGGATATAATAATACCTACCTTGATTGGATTATTCTGAGACATCAATGAGATTATGGTTTAAAGGGCCAAAGTGCTTAATCTGACTCCTGCCACAGAACAAGTGCTCAATAAAAGGTGGCCATAGTTATCACTGTTGAAGGGGCCTTTGCCCCATGCCAGTGGGATTTTGAGTGCCCTTGTTCTACCCCTTCCTCATGCCCCCTTTCCCATAGGTTGGAGCTGGGAAAATTAGAAAATTCAGGTCACAGCTGGGAGATCTGGGGTTCTGTCCCAACTCCCTCACTAAGTTATTTAGACCTTGGACTTATCTCTACTCCATTCCAGGCTTTGGTGTCCTCATCTGACAGTCACAGGTTTGAACCAGTGATCCATGAGGCTCTCCGAGGCCCTGCTTCACTCTGAGCCTCACAGAATCCATGTGTTATCGAAGCCCCATTCCTGAGCACTCAGTTTCTTGTAAGATACTGGAAAGAAGTCTGGGAAGGGAGAGATTCCAGGGGCAAGTTGCCTTGAGGTTTGAATGTGGCATCCACCAGCAATTATTAACTGGAAGAAGCTTGGGGATGTGGAATCCCTACCTCTCTATGTGCTGACCCTCGGGGTCTGGCTTCAAAGGTGGTCCTGGCCCTGCCAGGAATCCCACACCCTCCATAAGCCCCAGATCTGAATTCTGAATAAGTTGTGCTGCAGCTGGGGGAGGGGGCGGGATTCAGAACACACTACTCCAAATTGTACCACCTTGGCACGTTAAATATTGTAAGCTAAAGAAATTTGAGAAACAACAGGTGCAGGAAATGCTCTCACCTTCCCCTGAAGCAGGTCCTAAGACCCTCATATGAGAGGGACCTCCTTATACTGGGAGGCAAGGAGTGTCCTTATCCCCAAAGACAGAGGGACACCGAGAGGAACCTGAAGGAACAGGCCTTGCTAGGTTTCCCCCAGTTTACTAGCTGTAGCTCATCCTCTTTTGTCCGGTCACATTTTTCTATAACTTTCCACTCTTCACCAAACCTAGTGTGAAATCACTCAGGTTTAACGGTTTCTTCAGGTCCTCATCTCCTTCTAAAGGCTCCTGCGTCATGCAAAACTGAAATAAATTTGTACGCTTTTCTCTTGTTAACCTGTCTTTGTCAACTTAATTCTCAGACAGAGCCAGGGATCCTCAGAGGGTTGAGGAAAGGTTTTTCCTCCCCTACAAGCTCAACTTTTCTCTTCCTTCCTTTTGCAGGTTGGATTCCCCAGGAAGCAGACTCTGAAGGAGATTAGAGAGCAGGAGGTTTATTAAGTAGTGCTCCTGGGATCAACATCTGGCAAAGGGAAGGGAAGGAAGTACAGTTGGACAGAGGAAGAAGTTGAGTTACCATGCAGTCACACAGAAGGCCTCAGCCAACTCTGCAGGGAATTCTCTAATGGGGATACCCTTCCCAGTCATCTGAGTTAGGCCTGAGGGCGTTGGAACTTTACACCCTCATGTCAATCAGCCATTGGATGCAGCGCCCCAAGGAAAGGGTGTGACCTTTGCAAGAGGCTGTTCTCTTCAGCCAAGGCAACACCCTAGTGCATGGACAGCTGAGGGCTACCAGCAGTCAGCACTCCCAGCAGCTGGCAGCCTAAATGCCCGACTCCTTAAGTAGAATCTTGGGAGCTCATCACAGTCTCCACCCCGACTCCTCCCTATTCCTAATCATGCTGCCTGGGAAAAACAAACCTCCTTTATCTCAGCTTTGGCAAGAGATTGGGTGGAGATTATACAATGGCTTAGTTTTTCACCAATTTGGGCTATGCTTTCTGAAAGTAGATTATATTTGGAAAGTTAGGGGTGGGCAAGGGATAGATGTGGTGGGGTGGGATGGTCCTGTCTAAGAGCTATCAGTTACTATTACCGAGTACCGACTATCTTCTGGGTGTATGATGTCTCTGATTATCTTTCAGGTCCTTTAGCACAGCTAGTGTGATATTATGAGTTGGCTGAATCTATAACCCAGTAATGCTGAGCAGCTCAATCAAGGGCAAATGGTCCAAGGGAGACCAGAAAGCTCCTTTTAGAGCTGACTTCTGCAAGCTCGTGTTTCCCACATCTTGCATAACAACCAACGCTTGCTAATTAGCACCCATAATGTCAGAAATTAGGGTGCATATATCTGTGTAAATATTGGCCTGTTAACCAGCTTGAAGAATATTAGCAATAGGCTCTCACTGGTGAAATTTAAGGGATTCACAATATATGGGTTGTCTGAAATCTTTGAGAGATGCCACATGTTTTTATGAACACTATGTAAGAACCCAGGGAGGTCTATAGACTCTACCCTAAAAGAACCACTAGGCAAAAGCATGTAATGCTCCCATGAATGAACCTTTTCACGCCAAGCAGTAGTTGCAACAAGACAGGTCATATGAACTGTTTTTTTGTGCCCACTTGCTATGCTAGTTCATTAATAAATTGATAAACTTTCCTACGTGTGGTAGAGAGTTTCTTTCTTTAACACTCAGAAACAAAGTCATGTAGACAGTGGCTAATCCTCCGCACCTTGAATGTCTGCAGTGGCTGCTCCGTATGTACCACAAAAGATCCTAGGAGTTGTCCTCCAATTAAATTGTCTCTGGTCAGTTTGCAGCCGGGCACTGTTCCAGATGCTGAACGCACGTACTTCGTTTAATGCCCACAACAATCCTATGAGGTAGATGTTGTTGTTTATACCAGTTTTATTAGCAAGAAAACCAAACCTCAGAGTGATTGAATAACTCGCCTGAGGTCCTCACAGCTGATATACCAGGATTTGGACCCAGGCCTGTTTTGTTTTCCAAGCCTGCGTTCTTCACTCCCGGCCCGTGCTGCCTGCCAGAGGGCCGGCCGTCTGGGGAGGAAGGAGGGGAAATGAGGTGGGCCCGGTGCTTCCTGGCTGGCCGTTCTCTGGTCCCACGTTACCACGGCTAAAATAATGGTGAGGAAGTTGCCTGCTGGCACGTCTGTGTGGCATATCTCTACAAGGTTTAAGCCAATCCATGTGTCTTGAATTCCTTTAATTTCACCAGTAAGAACCTATGTCTAACATTCATCAGGCTGGTCAACAGGCCAATAATTTCACACCCAGAATAAATACATAACGATAAAGCAAAACGATAAAGCAAAATTTCTGACTCTGCGGATGTTCAGGCCCAGAGACTGCGCTGTCATGAGCCATCCAGGTGATTCTCAGCAATGTTCTTCAACTCTTCCAGGCTTTGCTAACTTCCTGCAAAATGGAAATCTTCCCTCCTACAGATTTATGTTTGTGGGGTGTGTGTGTGTGTGTGTGTGTGTGTGTTTTAAGAAGTATAAATTAGGACACTAGCGTGATAGAAATAATAATGAGAATAAAAATTGGCTAAAATGCCTGCCGAGAAGGCATCTGCTGCTTGACCAGAACATCAGAAAGTGTGGGCTTTCTGAGCCTTTTTCATGAGCAGAGCTGGACTCGGGGCTGGCAGGAAAAGGGATGCCTCTGGAATCAGCCCATGCTGGTGTAGACAATGATGCTGCCCCCTGCTCCATGCCCTTGGCACTCACCATTACTGTGTGCAGTGCCAGCTCCTTACTGCGAAGACCTGCGACTCCAGGGCTTTCTATGGCCATAGGAACATGCTCAGTCCATGCACTGGCCAGGCTGGGAGTGCCCAGGGGTGATGCCCCCAAGAAAAGCCCCAACCAAAAACGAATGAGAATTGATGGGTAAACACCCAAGCTTCTTGCCCCTGGAATGAGGGGGATGGCTCACACACATGTTCTGTTAACACAAAGTCTCCTCACATTTGCCTGTGGGATTGAGCTTCACTTGCCCAAAGAGATAACCTGCTCACAAACACTCTCTCATCTGGCTTCCTTCCCTTCTGTTCCACTTCCACGCCTTCTACCAGTGCTCCCTGGGATGACTTCCCAAATTAACTATTTGCACCGGCCAAATGAAGAAATGATGAAGTTCATAAATTTGGAAAGGAGAGCTTCCTTGCTTATGAAAGGCTGCAGCCGGAAAGGATGGCCATTCTCACAGGCTGAGAAGCAGAGCCTCGGGCAGAAGCCGGGAGCGTGTACTTCCAGGGAGGGACAAGGGAAACAGGAATTTATGCTGAGCAGGGTGGCCAAATATACATATTTAATGAGAAATAGGAAGAGTCATGAATATTTATGAAAGGAGAAACAAGCATGTGCACAATTGATCTTCACGCTCCTTCTTGGGATCCGAGGGTGGTGTTTTTGGCCCTCTGATCAAAAAGTGAAGCAGAGGACATAAAAAACCTTACTGCACAGCCTTCATAGACTGGTCAGAACCGCTCCATGGTTTGTGGTCTCTTACCAGGAAGGAATGCTGGTCAGTTGTCATAACGAAACTGCAAAAAGGGAGGAGCGATCACAAGATTGGTTTCTGTGTAGCCCTTAGGGAAGAAACCCTGATGGCCATTAGGGAGGGAGGGGGTATAATGAGGCGTGTCTGTCCTCCATCCCATCATGGCTGGAAAATTTTAAGGTTTCTCTGGGGTCCCCTTGGCCAAGAGGGAGTCTGTTCAGTCAACGGGGGTACCTAGGATTTTATTGTAGTTCACACTCAAATATTTGTTTCTGGGTCTGCTTCCATGGGAACCAAGTTACTTAGTCCAAATCCCTACTTTGCCATTGACCAGCTGTAGGTCTTTGGGCCCATTATTCCACTCATCTGAACCTCAGCATCCTCAGCTGAAATCGTGAGATGATAAAAGAACACAGCCCACAAAATGGTTGTGCTGTTTCCAGAAAATATTTTGTGTAAATAGTTTAGAACAGCATCTGGCATACAGCAGGTACTCAATAAATGCTATTTATTATTATTATTAATAATTATTATTATTGATAGCTCCTGAGATTTCCTTGGCTGAGTCCAAATTCATTCTGAGAGTTCTAAGCTCTCAAACCTCAGACATACTCTGGCTGAATCTCCCTGGTTATTTCAGAGAATCTAATTCATTTATTTGCCTAATGTATCGTTAGCAAATATTGACTTAACACCTATTATGTTGAAGACACAGTGCTATGGTGGATACAAAGAATAAGAGGAGGTCACTGTCTCCAGAGAGATAAGACATATCCTCACATAGCTACGATCTAAAGCAAATTGTGACAAGTGCTGGAGTGTATGTGCCAATAAAGAATAAAGTGACTCCAGAGGAGGGTGAAGATAATTGTGTCTGGAGTGGGGGAGCATTCGTGTTGGGTTTGGAAGTTCGGGTAGAATTTCAGCAGAGGAGCTGGAGGGGAGAGGTACACTACAGAAAGTGACAAAGGGTAGGAGGAGTCCGGCAACCCTGCAATGGCTCATCTGCATTTCGGTGGGAGACCCAGTAGCTTGATGATCCTCCATCTCTCAGAGCTGAGCAGACAGCAGATTCTCCAAAAAGTTATTATCGTTGTTGTTCTTACTTACATAGCACTCACCATGCACTGGGAGCTACAGTGGACGTACCGCATACATGAACTCGCTTAATCCTCACCTGCAGGGCAGTACCACTATTATCTCCACCGGCTGACGTGTCCTGCCCTGGCTCATGCAGATGCTAAGTGGCAGATGCTAACTGTCATCTGAACCCAGGCTTCTGGACTCCAGGCTTTCATACTCTACACTGCCTCTCAACAGTGGCACCTTTTCGGGACTTTCAGGGAATGTGTTGCCCTGACGTTGCCAAGACCTAGAGGAGAGACTGAAAGAAAGCCCTGCAGCCCCATAGAGGAAGAATCCCAAGGATGGATGGTTCTGGAAGTTGCAGGTTACCGTGACAACGTGCTCCCTCAGCCTGGCCACAGCCCCAGGCTCACTCTCACTGGTTGTAAAATGTGGTTTTGCTGCTGCACAGGGCTCCCCTTCCCGGGGCCTGCCCGGGAAGTATCCACGGCTTGTGGTGGCTGTGGTTTGGCGCTCCGGTCCCGCAAGGAAGAAGAGCTCATTCTGAGGCAGGGGCGTGTGCTGTCCCCAGAACGCAAACCCCAGAGTCCCTCAAATAAGTGTTAACGTGGCTAGTTTGATCCTAATCAAAACAGGGCAGGGTTTTCCTGTTTGTTTTTTACCTCCAGCGGGGAGCAGGGCAAAGGAATGTGCAGCAGCTGCTAATTGGATAGTGAAGTGACCCATTTATTATTTTCTTATCCATGCTGAGCAGAGCTATAGGGAACCTCTGGGGCCGAGAACAGCACAGTGGGGAGTCTCAGGGTCTCTCCGAAAAGGAGGTGACAGTGGGGACCAAAGCTGCCAGCTAACATGTTTTATTTGGCCTCCCCGGTGTTTAAAAAATGTTTTTAAATAGATGCTGACATTTTTAAAAGGGGAAGATTATACATACACTTCTGCATTTCTGGCTGTGCCAGAAAATGGGAAGATCTGGACCCAGGTCCCCACAAGTCAACAATCAGGGGCGGGGGCAGGGGGACCAGGGCAGGGCTGCCCTGTAGACGGGTGGCAGAGTCGCACCTATCAGCTTCGCTCACCTTCATCCCCTCCCTGGCCCCTGCCAGCGTTTGAGTTTGTGACCCCAAAAGAAAGGATGCCATTCTTCCTAGGACCCTCACCAGGCTGCGGACGGGGCGCCACCATGCAGCCGCGGTGACTCAGCAAGCAGACCAAGGGCCGAGGAGTCCTGGCCGAGGAGGGGCGCTTGGCCAGTGGGTTTAATGGCAGATTAAGTTGCCCATTAGGAAGCCATTAGAACACAGCATGATGCATCACTGGGTAAATGAGAGAGGCTGAAGTCAGAGACAGGTTCCTGGAGAGCTCCATCCAATTTAATTCTTCTACGTTTTCTTTAAACCCTAGGCAGATGAGAGTGGAGGCTGTAAATCACCCTCTCTGCAATGGCTCATCATAAAGGATACGGAGGGAAATTAGAGGAGGCAAGAGAAGGAAGGCAGTGATGAACGGGGCAGGGGCTGCTACAGCGGGACTGAAGACAGGCGGGTGGTGCCCAGAGGTGACTGGAAACCCGGCTTGCTGCACGGGACTTTGGAGCTGATTTGGGCACCCCCCAGCTAGAAAAGCCCCCAGCCCAGCCTTCCGCTCTGCCTTGGGGAGTTTGATGGGGGAATGTGTGGGAACTTCCTGAGACAATGCCTCCTAGTACCATCTATATGGAATTTGAAGTCAGTCAGAATGTCTCTAAATCCTGCCTCTGTCGGTTCTTGGCTGTGTGACTTTGGGTAAGTTACTTAACCTCTCTGTGTCACATTTTCCTCATCTGTTCAATGAGGGGACTATCACAAATGCAAAGGGTGATGCCGAAAGTCATAGCGGGCTCCCGCTAAGTGAGTTTTCTTCTGTTTGATGTAAAACTTATAAATGACATGGTGGCCAAATGAGGGTAGATTTCTCTCCCCTCTAGCTCAGGTGGCAGCTGAGAGGGGATATCACCAGGTTCTGTTCCTCGGGGGAAAGGCAGGAGGGCTTTCCCGTGCAGGGTCCTCTGAGTGTCCTGAGTGCTGGTGCGGGGAGGGCAGGTTGCCCACACAGGTTGCCTTGAGGCCAGGCGGGCAATGTCCCAGTGGGAAAACTCCGTGCAGGAGGAGGACGGCCCTAAGTACACAGGAGACTTCCGGGGCTCCAGGCACTGATTATGAGCTGTGTTGTCGGACAGATGTGCTGTTCCCCCACCCCCCCCCAGATCTGTTCTCTGCCCTTCTCTGCCCAACCAGAGCCCTGGGAAGCTGACCCTGGCAGCGCCTCACCCAGCGCCTTTATTTGGAGTCCCCAAGAGCAGAGCCTCAGATGAGGACTTGAGTGCAGCCTGTTCTGGGGGAGGTTGCAGCGCACACGGAGATCTCAGTGCAGAGCCCCGTTCCGGAAAGGACCTATTGCTCCACTGTCGGCTCCTTCAGGATCTGCCTCAACTGCAGAGCAGCTGTGTCACCTGAGGACACGCCTTCCAAGGCTTCTTGCATCCTTCTCTGTATCGGCGTCCAGAGACCTAGCGTGGAGGTACAAAAGCCTGGCCATTTAGCCTGATGGGAGACGCTCAGGACATGCTCCAAGCTCCCCTCTGGGCTGCCCAAGGCTTTGCTGCTCCTGCATCCCCGCATCACATCTGAGCTTCTCCCTCTGCCCAAATCCACCTCCTCCCCCTGCCTTTCTTTCACAGGTGTTGATTTCCTAATAAACACCTCGCACCCCAGTTCCCTCTCAGAGTCTGCTTGCAGAGAACCCAACCTGTGGCAGAGCCGGTCCCAGGACTGGGAGCAAGGGAGCAGGGAAGGGGGACAGGGAAGGAGGGCAAGGCAACTTAAGGATGTGTCGTCTAAGACCCAGGTTCTGCTAGGACCTCCGAGAAGGGTACAAGATGTCCATGGGGAGGCATGTGTCCATCAGCGCCCAGGCCCCATGGCACCATAGCTGCCCATGAGGACTTTAGCCGCCATGCAGATCTGGGCTTCACATAGGCACCGGCTGTGAGGGCTCCCCATCTTCAAAGAAGACCCTGAGCAAAAGTGGGTACATTTCAGATGGAATGCTGTCGTCTGAGCTTATAAGGAACTTCACTGCGGCTGTGGCTGAACTCAGAGGCGGCCCGAGGTGGGGGGCGTGGCGCAGGGCACCCCACAGTACCTGCTCTACGATAAGCACGTTGACCTTGGGGAGGCACCAGCAGGAGTTCAGCAGGCGGGAGAAGAGGAAGGTGGGGTTATTTCTTCCCCGTTAATTCTCTGCCTCAGCACCAGGGCTGGGGCAATAGCCCTGGCTTCACACAGCTTCCCCCGGTGCCTGGTCTCCCTGGAAACAGAAACACCGCCCTCCCCTTGTCCCTTCAGGCTGGGGAACCCAAGGGCTTCCTGTGGTTGCTAGTCTCTGGGTGCCTCAGCCTCCCCTGCGGTCATTTCCCTGTCCCAGCCTCTGTTGGCACTCTGCTCACCTCCGTCTCTAGCTGAGCAGTCTGTGGGGACACTGACCGATGCGTCAGACCAGGCCACCTCTTGTGGCTTAAAGCCCCAAGTCTGAGTGACCCCTCAGGCCCCCTCGGCCCACCTTCCCGGAACCCGCCATCTCTCCTCCCGCCCCCCCAGGCCAGGCTGGGTTCCCCACAGCGCCCACTCGCTTTTGAATCTATTCCTTGTAGATAAATTTGTGTCCTCCTCCTTCACAGCATCGCCTTTTGATTCGACGGAAGAAAAAACCCATTTCCATAGAGCTATTAAATGTCTTCCTTTCACAAACAGCAGCGCTGTGCGTCAGAAGCGCTGCCTTTCATGACTGTTGAATTCTTGGAAATGGGCTTCAAGTGCGCGTCTGGGGAGCTGCGATCCGAGCATCAGCTCTTTGTCCTCTCTGCATCCCTGCCACACAGCCCTAATCCTCCTCGGCACAACGGGTCCCCAGGCCGGGCAGAAAGGAGACCACTGGAAGGAAATGTGAAAGGGAATAGTACTCCATTTCAAGAGATTTTCCTCCTAACAGTTATGATTAACAGGTGGGAGGTATCGACAGTGGAAACGGATTCCTCCCTGAATACAGAGCTCTTCCCCACCCGCCTCCAACACACACACGTTCTCCAGAATACTCCAGAATGCCCAGGGAGCATCTGCTCAACACATAGTAACCGAGTGCCCACTGCGTGCCAAGCAGCCAGGTGCCGAGAAGAGGTGTGTGATTCCTGCCCCCTGCTGTGGAGTCTGTAATCTGTGTCGGGGTGTTAGAGATGAATCCAGTGATCGCACAAAATGTGATGTTGCAATTCTGCCCTGGCACTTACCGTCCCCCTGCCTGGAATGCGTGTCCCCCAGGTATCTTCATGGCCCCTCCACGCTTCCTTCAGGCCTTTTCGCAATCATCACTCCTCATCGATGGCCTTCTTGGCCACCTGCTCTGTCAACACCCCTGCTCTCTTTTTTTCTCTCTAGTGCATTTCACTGTTCATGGTCAGGCTATGCCAGAATGTAAACTTCGCAAGAATAAAGATTTTTTTTCTTTTTATAAAATCGTTTTTATTCTCTGCAGTATTCCCAGAGCACAGTACATGGCATATAGTAGGTGCTCAAACAGTGTTTACTGGATGAATAAACATTGAACCACACCAAGTGCTAACAAGCATGGGCTGAGAAGGATTCGAAATGAAGGGCTTCCCAGGGGAAGTGACAGTGGGCTGGTCTAAGGAGGCATTAAATAGGCCTATAGGAGAAGGAGATAATTCCATACAGTAAACACTAGCACATGCAAAAGCCCTGGGGTAAGCAGGAGTATGGTGGGCTTAAGGAACTAGAAGGCGTTCAGTGGGATTTGAGCACAGGGGATGGGATAGAGATGTGGTGGGGAGGGAGGTATAATAACAGCTGGCAGAATTGCTCACACAGTGCTGGGAACTAGTTCAATCTTCACACAACTCTGGGTGAAAGGTATACATTTATCCCCACTGGACAGATGAGGAAATCAAGGCCAGGGTAGTGTAGGTTACTTGCACAAGTCACAAACCTAATGAGCATCAGAATTAGAACTCACACCCAGGTACTTTGACCCCAGAGCTTATGGTCTTAACTCCGATGGCCCTCAGCCTCCAGTAGGAGAATAGAGGGGGGTAAAATGTAGGGCCTGTAGTGACATAGAATCCTGGCTGTGGGCCAGGATAGACAGGCAGATACAGGCTGAATATCTCCTGGGGAGTTTCTTACCTCCTAGCTCCCCACTTCTCATCTCCAGAGCCACACCTGCTCTGACTATCCAAATGGACTGCCAAAAACTTACTTCACATTTCTAGTCAGGATGAGCAAAATCAGTCTAAACACCCTAAAGATTTGACCATGAGCCCATAAGATCCCTTCAGAGATTAATATGAAGCTAGTGCTCTCTTCTCTGCGATGATGGGTAATTTTTAAAAGCATTAACTAGGTTTTTTGCAGCACCATGTGGGTGGCCAAGGCTGCCCACTGGAATCACTGGGGGGACTGTTTAAAAATCTTGGCGCCCAGGGGACACTCTGACAAATTACATCAGAATCTCTTGGGCGGGACCCAGGCATCAGTGTCTTTTAAAGCTGCCCTGGGAAGCTCAAGGTGCAGTCCAGTTTGAGAACCACCAGAACCCAGCTACTCCAAGGGCAGAGCAGGAATCAGGAGCATCGAGATCCTTGGGAAGCTTGTGAAAAATGCAGTCTCAGGCTCCACCCCAGACGTACGGATTCAGAATGCGCATTTGAACAAGGTGATTCCTGTGCACATGGAAGTTTGGAAAGCACTGTTCCAGAACAGCACTGTCCAATACTGCAGCCACTACCCAGCCCCATGTGGTTCTTGGGGTTTCAACTAAATTAAAAATTCAGCCCCTCAGTTGCACTAGCTACATCCTAACTGCTCAGTTGCCACGTGTGCCTCACGCTGCCATGTTGGACAGCACAGATATAGAATATCTCGATCGTTGCAGAAAGTTCTATTGGACAGCACTGCTCCAGAACATTCTGAAGTGGCGGCGATACATCACGATATTTTTTTTCCTTTGGATGCCACAGGCATACAGATAGACAAACACACCCACCCCCCTTGGGATAAAATTAAGATGCATTCAACCAGGCACACAAGGGGATGTATCTAGAGTATTGATTTTCTGTTCATTTTAAATAAATCAAGAACACAGCCATGCCTTCCCAAGCCCCGGATAAGCGCAGTCTGTGAGGTGGGGAACAGATGGGTGGGAAAGAAAGGAGAGGAGACATGTGAGAAGCAAGATCAATTTCAAGTGCTACAACAGAACGCAGGGCGGTGAGCGCCGTTCCCCACCCTCCCCCGTCAGCCTCAGCCACGAGGCAGCGGGAACACGCTCCCCGCTAATCACGATGCAGAAAAGTGCTCGGCAACCAGATGTGACTGATTTGTGACTCCAGGTGCAAATACGAAAAGCCGGCATTTTGTCAGCTACATAATAGCCAAGCTGTAGCGTGAGGAGGCTGGGGGTTTGGGTTGTTTTTCTTCTGTTTTAGGGCGGAGGTGGCGGGAGGGAGTGCCGCCCTTCAGCGAAACCCTTCCTTTTTTCTGGGAAGGCCAGGCGAGGTCTCCCAGAGCAGACCGCTCGCTTGCCGACAGCAGGATGTATAATGCAGCGAGAGCTGAACAATATGATAATGACAGACCAGACCAGCAGTGGAGAGGGACACATATTTTCGTAGGAGAAAGCGGCTCTCCATTTAGACAGCCCCTTTGGCAGCTGACAGGACGTGAGGGACGGGACTCAGCAAGCAGATCACTTGCTTACTGCATGTTCCTGTAGGGGCTCAAATTACCCCGGGTCAGAGGGTGGGTTAGAAGGGCAAAAAATCAAAACATGAGAATGCACCAACAAAATGTACCCTACTGCACAGCAACATGTGCCACTGGGTGCTGTTTACATCTTTACAAACGTTCAGCTTTTAAGGCTCAGGTAATATTTTAAAATAGTAAATCTTTGCATTTTGAGGTGTTTGTAGTTGCCTTATGAGGCTGGTCCTCCACCTCTTTAGAGGTGAATGAGCCCAGAGGGGTTTAGTGATTTTTCCAAGGTCACACAGCTCCCAGCAAGTTGATGATGTAAAGCAATCATGCAATATTTGTTTATTCATAACTGTATTGAGAACCCTACTAAGTGCCCAGCCCGGGGAATGTGTCTGTGAAGTCTCTGTTTTCATGGACCTTGGCTTCTAGAGGGGCTGATAAAAAAAAAAAAAAAAAAAAAAAGAAGTAAATTAACAAATTAAAGGACCGTAAGTATGGTATATGCTGCAAAGGAAAAGCAAGCCAACCAGGAGACTGCAGATAGAAGAACCTGGAGAGGGATGGGGCCACTTTGATTTGCAAAGGCTTGTCCGAAGAGATGTTTATGCTGAGACTTGAAGAATGAGAGGTAACGAGCAGGCGAAGAACATCCCCGGCAGAGGAAGCTCTATAAGCAGAGGCCGAGAGTCAGGAGAGCCCGTGGCCCATGCGGGTCACCTAAGGAGACCCGTGACAGGCAGAGAGAGTGGTTTGAAATTAGGACTCATAGATGCCAACCCATTCCAAGACTCTGTGCTGTAGCATCAGAAAGGTGAAGAGAGGCAGGTCTAGAAAAATGGAAGGAAGAAGAATAGGGCTTCAAAGACAGGGAGACAGGGAGACAGGAACCCTAAAGCCTGGATGTCAGCAAAAGCTGCAGTAGAAAGTTGAGAATGAAGAATTGAGAATGAGGGAGAGGTCAGGGATTCCATGGAAAGGGGGCCAGAGAGGCTGTGATGCGTGGGAGACGGAAGCCTCTTCCACCTGTTTGGGAGATTATTTTTGGCTTTGGCTCTGTGATTCTTTTGACAGGCTATTGCTCAGAGACTGGGTTATGTGGACCCTAGAGTTTATGTGGGTTACTCTAACGTATGGTATGGCAAGGCTTGACTCCCAACGGAGAGTCCTGCAGAATGAAGGGTTTCCAAAGACACCATCTGATTAAGGTAGGCTCCGCACACAGAGATTGGAGCTAGTTATATAGCAAATAAGACAGATTATTTTCCTTATTCATACTCCAGTTTGTCCAGCATAATACCTTCAGTGCCCGCTGCATTTGGCAATCCTAACTTACTGGATGGAGCTGTGTGCATCGTGAGGTTGGCCCCTGTGTCTGACTTTAGAAGGAGGCACAGAAGAGTGCCTCACTAAAAGCAGCATTTCTTGAGCACTGATTATGTGTCAAACACCATTCTAAGCAAATTACATACATTAGTTCATTTAATCTGCCTAACAACCCCACAATGGGAGCTGTACTATTTACATCCCCATTTTACAGATGAGGAAGCCAAGGCCCAGGGTCTCAGAGCTAGTAGGTAGCACAGCCAGAATTTGAACTCACGTAGTTTGTTACCAGAGCTCCTACTCTTTAGCACTGTGGAGGTGACTTGAGAGACTCTCCCCTGAAAGTCCCACCTGACCACAAATGCCACCCCCATGCTCCCCCATTGTCCACAGTGCCTGATGACATGTGACAATCACAGAGCACTTATTAAAAGCACGACATTGTCCTAAGCACTTGTAGTTTCTCCTTATATCTTCTTAACTGTTTTAGATAAGTACTGTTGTTCTTTGTGTTTTACAGATGAAAAAGCTGAGACTCAAAACAGTAGGTAATGTGGTCAGGGTATCCTGTTAAATAAGTGGTAGATTCAAAATCCAAACCCAAGCGTCAGACCCTAGAGCCTGAGCTCTGAACTAACACTGGTCACTTTTCTGAGTAAAGACTGCATCTCTCAAAGTTCCCCTGTGAAAATGAACTCAGCCATGTGGGAGAAGTGTGACTTCTCTCCTGTCCTTAAAGCATGTTAGAGATTTGGGGACAAGTTTTATTGAAACTCCCCAGGCACTAGCTTTCACCCTGGGTGGCAATTATTCAGTGACTGGAAATGCCTAATTAAACAAGTTCAGGTGCACTGATCTCCTTAATTCAGGTTCTCCCAACTCTGCCATCTGCCCCCTTTCTGCCAACTCTTCATGCTTGGGGAATCTCATCCACTCCCAGGTGTTAATATCCCCTTATTTGGATGAATACCAGACCCACACCTTCAGCCCAGATGGGGATCCAAACCTCGCTGCCTCTGTTCCACCTGCCCTGGGACCTAAGCACCTGGATTCTCCCTCCTGTAGCTGAGGCTGGGGTGCCCCACCCAGATCCCAGGGGGCCTTTTGTCCTCCCATCTCCCAACTGCACCTGCTTGCTGCACCTAAAGGCTCACACCTGCAAACACCTCCAGAGGCTTGCCCTTGGGCACTGGGAGCTGCCTTGCCCAGAGATGCCTTCCAGATTCCATACCCTCTGCTTCACCTGACCTCAGACACTCTGTCCCAAGAATCTGGTGCAAACTCCTTAGATGAACGATTGATACCTTCCTCACCTGGCAAAAACCCCGCTGTCAAATCTTCACCCCTGCTCAGCCCTCAGGAGTTCCTCTGCCTTCTGACCTTCTTGCCTTTGCTTACTCTGGCTCTGTTTGGAACGCCATCCTCCCCTCCTCCAGCTGTTAAAATTCTATGCATCCTTCGAAGGCCAATGACATTGACACTTTTGCCTACAAGGCATTCCAGATTGCGCTTGCCCATGCAATGTGGGTTATTGCTGGACACGTATGGGTCTCTCGTCATCACGGTTTATATTCTGAAAGGTCAAGAATGAATCTGACTCATCTCAGCTCTCTCTAGTTACAGATTGAATTGTGTCCGCCCCCTCACCCTGCAAAGGTGTTGAAGTCCTAACCCTCAGTACCTGTGAGTGTGACCTTATTTGGAAAATGGGTCCTTGCAGATGTGATCAGGTTAAAATGAGGTCATTAGGGTGGGACCGAATCCAAGAGGAGAAGAGACCCAGAGACAGACATGCACAGAAGGAAGATGTGAAGACACACAGGGACATCACCACGTGACGACAGAGGCAGAGATTGGGGTGATGCACGTACAAGCCCAGAACACCAACGACTGCTCGTAACACCAGAAGCTGAGAGACAGGCATGTGACAGACCCCCCCCCACCCCTGAGCCCCAGAAAGAGCATGGCCCTGCTGACACCTTGATTGCAGATGTCTGGCCTCCAGAACTGGGAGAGAATGCATTTCTGTAGTTTTAAGCCACCCGGTTTGTGGTCTTTGGCACAAGGAAACTAATACATTAAGTATCTCACACAATACCTTACACAGAGTAAGTAGTGGCAAAGGTTTGTTGAAATCACATGGTGGTGGCTTATTTCTCTAAGGCTGTTTTGTTTTTTTTTATAAGCTATTTAACGTTTATAGAAAACTTTGCACTATATTGGTAGAATCTCAAATTTCCTAAACCTTTGGTTGTTTATTATTCCACACCTATACCCTATCCGTTCCCCACCCACTGCCCTCACTTGTACATTCCATAAGACTACATTTGGGAGGGAGAAGAGAGCTTATACTAATACATTAGTTATCTAATGCTGCATACCGAGACATGCCAAAGCTTAGTGGTTTGGAACATCAGTGACCATTTGTTATATCTCATGGTTTCTGCGGAGCGTGGCTGGGTGGCTCTGACTCCGGATCTTTCATGAGTTGCAGTCATCTGGAGGCTCGACTGGGGCTGCAGGACCCACTTCCAAGGTGGCCCACTCACACGGCCGGAAGGTCGGTGGTGCCCACTGCTGGCAGGAGGCCTCAGTTCCTCTGCAGAGGCTGCTTGAGTGTCCTGACGGCAGAGTGGTTGGCTTCCCACAGACTGAGTGAGCCAAGCAGAGAGCAAGGTGGAAGCTACAAAGCTCTCATGGCCCAGCTTTGAAAGTCACACACCATCCCTTCCACCACAGTAGGCAGTCCACACAGGCCGGCCTGGGGTCAGTGTGGGCAGGCAGGGGCACCGGGAGGTGAGGGTCACTGAGGGCCATCCTCACGAGTCCAGACCATGCAATCTCAACAGAAGCAATAGCATCCCAAGCAGGCAAAGATTTGCTCTCAGAAGGGGCGAAAAAAATCTTACCCTTTTTATATATAAAGCACAGCTATACATACAGTACCTAAACTATATCTATGGTACTAAAATTTCACAGGGGAGCAGGCAATAAAGAAAAAAAATATTTAAAAAAAATCTTCTTAGGAAGGTGTTAATTTTAAAAACTGATTAAGAAACACTAGCTAAAGCTTTTTTTTGGTTGCAAGGAATCAAACCTCATTCAAACTGACTTAAGCCAAAATGAAGTTCAGGAGTCCGGACTTCAGATACTGCTGGATCCAGGGGTTCAGAATACCGTCATCCGGGCTTTTTCTCTCCTTATGATATACAGGCTGTCTCTAAGCAACTGCCCGTGAGGGGCCCTATGAGTGTCATTCACATCCCACGACCAGCTAAGCCCCACCTCCACCGCAGTGGGAACGTGCCTCCTTCCTCTCGGTTCTGGCAGAAAAGTCCCAGGAAGGATCCACATTGGCCCGTCCTTGGACGTAAGTCCCTCCCTTGAGGGAGAAGGAACAGGTGGCACTGAGTTGACTCCTGAACTACAGCGAAACCTGTTGATATCAGAAGAACAAGGGAAGATCACAAGAAGGCAGAATAACCGATGTCCGCCTGGCAGGGATGTGAAACACTGCCCAGTCCTAACAAGCCCGGATTAGACAGCGGTGTGGGCACTAAGACTCCCGGGTATACAGACAGAGAAAACGAGGACAAAAGACCTTCAGGCATTTCACAGTGCTGTCCGGGGAGGGCCATGTTTCTCTTGATACTATAGGACAGCAAGAAAGTCAGGGCTTCATAATCTGATAGGTGTGAATTCAAATCCAAGACCTACCAGTTGCTATCTCTGTGGTCCCTTAACTTCTCGAGCTTTAGTTTCTTCGTCTGTGAAATGGTGGTAAGGGTACTCACCCCGTAACGCCGTCCCCAGGATTAGCTGGGACTGGGCACTAGAAGTACCCCACGGGACACTGGCACATGGTGGCTTCCAGAGGGGAGGAGGAGGAGGAGGATTGTAAGTGGGGTACTTATTCCCTGTTTCCATAGAGGAAAGGACACCTGTCCACTCCAAATGTTTCCTGCTCTTGTGTCACTCTGCTCGAGGTTAGATTCCCCAGGAGAGAGACTCAGACTGGCCAGGTGTGGATGATGGGGAAGGGCAGGTGAAATACCTTGCTTGACCGACGCAATATGGGGTGCCCAATATGGCGGTGGAGGGGTTCCCCAGAGGAAAACTGGGTGCCGGGTGGAAGAAGCACAAATGTCCACTGCAACGCAGTGTGCCTGGAAGCCCTGACCTGTGCTTTCGTCCCCCACCTCCTTGTGTCTATTTTCTCCCTTGGTGGCCCCCCGAGAGGAGTTGTGGCTGAGACTGTCAATTGCCTCCCCTAGGGACCTCTCCTGCCTTTCTTTTAGCAGAGAGTTGACTGTCCCCTGTGCTGGGGGACAGGGCTCCTCCCCGGCCCCTGGAGGGGAATATTGCTTGGTCGCACCTAATTGTAGGGATCCCATTGCCCTCGCCAGCACCTGTGGGCATGTGACTTTCATAGCCAATGGGAACTAAATGGGATATCAGCTGGGGGCGTCTGGGAAAGACGTTCCTCCCACATAAAAAGAGACACGTGGAAGAAACCCCACTTCTCTTCTTCAGAGAGACGTTGTTGGATTCACACGCGGTACCAGGAATAGCAGCAGCCATTCTGGAATAATGAAGAGGCAAGCCCAGGAGCAAAGCCCACACGGTGAGGGCGGCAGGACAGAAAGGGGAAGAGGCTGATCCTTAGTGAGGTCAGTCACTGGCTGATCTCCCTGTGGGAACTCTCACCTCCAGACTTCTTGGGATGCCTCATTGCCAAAACTATATTCAGATGGGCTTACTCACGCCCAAAGCATCTCAGTGACACATGCTCATCTACCCCTAAATCTCCAACAACAATTAGGAAACCTTTTAGATCAGTGGTTCTCAAAGTGTGGTTCCTGGACCAGCGGCATCAGCATCACCTGGAAACTTATTAGAAATGCAAATTCTCACCGAGGCGGGAGGATCGCTTGAGGTCAGGAGTTTAAGACCAGCCTGGGCAATATAGCAAGACCCCTGTCTGTACAAAAAATAGAAAAAATTAGCCAGACGTGGTGACACATGCCTGTAGTCACAGGTACTAAGGAGGCTGAGGCAGGAGGATCACTTGAACCCAGAAGTTTGAGGTTGCAGTGAGCTATGATCACCGACCATGCCAGCACCCTTATGCCCAGGCAACAAAGCAAGACCCTGTCTCAAAAAAAAAAAAAAAAAGAAAGAAAGAAAGAAAAAGACGAAGAAAGAGAGAGCTCTCTCCACCATGTGAGGACACAGAAAGAAGGCAACTGTCTATAAGCCAGGAAGAGGCCCCTCACCAGAGCTCACATCTGCCAGCACCCTGACCTTTGGACTTGTAGCCTCCAGAACTGTAAGAAACTAAGTGTCTGTTGTTTAAGCCACCCGACTTATGGTATTCTGTTATGGCAGCCTGAGCACACAATATATATTAGGGACCTTGCATAATGCTTGGCTCATTCTAAATGCTCAATAAGTAAGATTCATAACAATGAACACATTAATAGGCAGTAAGTTTGGAAGATGAGATTGCTAAGGTCTTTGAATGGCTAAGCTGCGTGTGTAATTTATTTTCCCTACAATGGGGAGTTTGTGAGCAGGAAACAAAAAGAGGAAGCATATGTGTGCATAGTTCTGAGGTCAGTATGACAATAGAGCATTGTGTACGGCAGGATTCAGCAGACTCGGCACAGCACCCATTGGCATCACCTGGAGGGCTTGGAAAAACATAGGTTGCTGCTGCCTCAACTTTCTCTTTCAGATTCAGTAGGTCTGGGATGGGGTCCAAGAATTTGCATTTCAAATAAGTTCCCAGGGACCAGACTTCAGAAGAGGGAGGAAGGAAACTAAAGAGACAGACAGAACAGCATGGCCTGACCTTTGGCCTGGAATGGCAGCAGAATGCTCGTTCTGCCCAATGTTTAGTCCACTCCGGTGGATGATGGGGAATGGAGGTGGTGCGTGGAGCTGCCAAAAGTAATTGCTACAAGCATGGCAAGCAATTGTGGCATTGGGTTTTGGGTTTTGTTTTGTTTTCAGGGTAAACCGCTATAATTAGAAAACTTGCAAAACCCTTGACTTACCGAGTGAGTAGATCTTGGAATAGGAGAAACATAACTTTCCTGGCTTCTCCAAGTTGTAGGAGTCTGTTTAGAGATGACTATTTGAGGCCAGTCGCTAAAATGACCGGTACTAGTTGCAAGATAGTATGTTAAATAATGCTGGTAAGGTCAGCTGTATTCATGGGTTCATCAAGAGGTTTGGTTGAATGTACAGTGGTAGGAGGGAGATGATCTGTGTTTCATCTTATTTTTCTTAGGACCCCGGGGGGAACATTGTCATTTCTTCCACTGAACTTCCTTCCTCCTTTGTATTTGTAGCTGCACTGTCCTTCGTCTGGCTTTGCGAATTTGCCTGTCACCGCACGCTTCTATATGACACTCGTTAGGCTGCCAAACTCCCCAGTCTTCTCTTCTGGCCACGGGGATCGCGGTCTGGCCAGTCACAGTGTCCAGGCTGTCCAGCCCCAGGGATGGGCTAAGCAGGCTGTGGCCCATCCCTTCTCTGGGATTCATCCATGAGCGACAGGAAAGAGAAATCTCACATTCCTTGCAGGGTGCTGAGACGGGAGGATGGGACAGAAGTGTGCAGTTCACCCAACCCCGTAACTGGACGGAGTTCTCTTGTCGCAGGAGGAGGGAGCCCAACCCACAGAGAAAACAGAAGCTGAGACTGGGCAGAGGAGGAAGGGAAACGAGCCATTGTCATTTGATTCACGGGTGTCCCAAGGCCAATGCCACGTGCAAATTTCCCCTTGCGTGAGTCAAAAAATATTCCCCTTTTTACTTAAGCTTTGAGTTGGTTTCTGGCAGTTTTAACTAACAGAGTCTGAATAATAAAGTCCATCTATTCACTTGTAACTTCTGACTTCTAGAACTCGGGTTGTTCCTGGGAAATTGCTAATGCCACACTCGAGTGCCTGCATCAGCGTGGGAAGGAGTCCTTCGGAGTTGTCTGAAATTTCAGGGCATTGTTCCCATAGGAAGCTTTGAACATTATACTCGGGAATGCTAATGAGAAAGGGAGAGAAAGAGAGAGGGAGAGAAGGCTTAGCCAATCTTCAAAAGGCCACGGCAGCCTGCTTAGGCGAGGAGAGGGACGGAAAAGTGGTGGAAGCCATTGGTGGTGTTTGCAGTGGGTGAGACCACGGAGTGTCGTCGTTATCAGGCAGTGAGCATCCTGGTGGTCGGGAACTTTTCCTACAAAAAGGACACAACTGGCTTTTGTATTTGCAGCTCTCGGGGTGAGCTGATCAGGATGAAGTTATAGAACCTCCATTTGTCTAAAGTGAACTCACCTCCACACTCTCAGCGAAAAGGGCAAGGAAGAAGAGTAACAAGTTGTTTGTTCTGCCCATTCCCCCAGTACCTGAAGGCAAGAGGTACTCAGGTTTGGTTCCCACCTCTCCTAGTGCAAGCATCTCGCTGTGCCGGGGGACATTTGAAGGAAATTTCCAAATGCAATTTTAACTGTTTACGATTTTCATCTTTGTAAAAATTTAAAACCCAACTTCCTAAATAAGGTGAGACACCACCCTCCAAGCCTCACATCACAAGCATGTTCAGAGGGTGCACGCATGAGTGGATGTGTGTGTGAGTGTGAGTTTCCCAAAATATATCTGATGGTTATTTGAAGCTCCATATTTATAAGCTGTATAATAACTGGGTTCTACAGTACTTGAAATCAAAATCACTTTTAGATTCCTCTACTCCTCTGGACTGGCGTAAATGATAAGTACATCAAAATGCCTTGTGATGGCCACATGGGAAAAAAAATGTACCAGGCAACTTTGATCCCATTGAATAAACTCAAGTCTCCAAGGCAGCGACGCTGCCATCAACAGCACACACGAAAGGCCGCACTTTGTGGTTGGTCCTTTTTGTGTGAGGTGGGTGCTTGCTGTCCTACTTGCCCGGTGGCACTTTTTAATTGGAATGATTTTTATTTTATCTGATTTCCTGAAATAGAATAACACTGCCTGCTTTAGAAACCCCAGATAGTCTAGCAGCACAGAGAGCAAACTGTCCTGGGGTTCTCGGCTTGGCTGTTGGGTTGCCGGGCCCCAGGGAGGGGCTGCAGCGAATTCAAATATGATATGGAAACAGTTTGTGTGTGTTTAGGGAGTAACCACAAATGTGACACGCCATCCCCACCCCAAACCCCACACTGGTTTCATTGCAATGGTTAGCAGTCTCAAAGGTTCTCTTGAATGGTTCATTTCTTCCTATTTACAACTCCCCAAGTGAGCAGTTTTTAAGGGCAAATCGGTTTCTGTTAACGTCTAGGACCCCGAGTGTGTCCTTGCTCCTCCTTTGTTGTGCTTTGTTTCGGCCAAAGAACACTCTGAGCTGGTAAACAGGCAAGCAGAGGCCGGCGACAGGCAAAACCACCTGAAACCGATGTGTGCTCGGGAGTCCAAAGAGTAATCAGATTTTTAATAAGGCTACTCAAGCTGTCTTTTTGTGAAAGCGCCAAAACCCACACACAAACCTCACCCTCGGGGAGCTCTCATTTCCATGGAGTAAAGCGGAGGGGAGGGGGCGTATTAGGAACCTGACGCCGACACACAGAATTAAGTAAGTGCTGTCCAATATATGTACACAACAGGATTCTATTTAGAGGGAGGACTACGAGGAAGCCGCGTGGTTCCTGTGTATTAAGGGACTTGGTGTACCACTGTAGGTGCGATTTTTTTTTTTCTGTCACAATTGAGTGCAATTTGGATTTCTTCCCTTATTTTCTTTTGATTGACTATTTTCCTTCATTGTAATCTCGCTGGTTAATTACCCTGGCCCCAGGCTTCCAAGGCAACTTGCCAAGAAGATCAAGTTTCCTTTTGAAGTCTATCACCTCTCCTTTCCCCTTCCGTCATCCCTTGCCTCCTCACACCTCCCACAGCCACCTGTGAAACATCCACTACCTACATGCGGCTCCACTTTTGCCACCCACACAAGCCTGTCATTTTTTAAAAACTACTACTTAATTGAGTTTTGACTCCGGGCCAGCCATCAGCAAACATTTGCTGCAAAGAGACAGAGAGTAAACAGTCTGAGCTCGTGAGCCGTGCTGTCTCTGTTGCAACTGCTGGCCTCCTTACTGTGTCTTGAAAGTCGCCACCAACAACACGTAAATAAACAGGTAGGTGGGTCTGGGTTCCAATAAAACTTTATTTACAAAAAGAGGTGCTAGGCCTGAGTTGGCCTGAAGGCCAAGTGGAGGGAGTCGATATGACATACACAGGAAACTCACGGGGCTTTTGAGAGTGTTACGCCGGCAAAAACACTGCCAGCTTCAACTGGAAGGGACAGAGAAAAGGAAATGAGAAAAGGCTGTCAGATCCCCAAATTTCTATAGACAAGAGACAAGCAGATAAAACTACAGCTGCAAACAAGTGCTACCCTTCCTGAAAAAGGAGAGAGCAGAGCCGTGGCTCAGAGGGCAGAGCCAAGAGGCAGGCCTGGAAACCTAATGAAGTTTGTCTGCTTGGATTTAGAAATTGCTTGGGGCCAGAGACTCCTTTCTTTCCTTTCACTTTTCTCCCTTTTTGAATGGGAATGTCTATAACTATTACCCTGGTAGGGTTTGTTTCACCTTGTATTTTGGGAGCAGATAACTTGTTTGCTAGTTTCATAGGTTCACAGATGGAGAGAAACTGTGCCCCAGGCTAGACTGTACCCAGAGCCTCACTCATACCTAAATTTGATGATTTAGGTGATAAGATTTGAGACGTTTGATCTGATGAGACTTAGATGAGATTTTAGATTTGGATTGATTGCCGTAGTAGGCTAAGGGTTTTGCAGAAGGGGGTCAATGCAGCTGATATATACATGAAAATTTGGGGACAGATGGAAGATTGTTGTAGGTTGAATAATGTCCCCCAAAAGATGTCCATATCCTGATCCCTAGAACCTGAGACTATACTACCTTGCATTGTAAAAGGAATTCTGCAGATGTGATCATGTTAAGGATCTTGAGGTGGGGAGATTATGGGCCGTGCAATCACAAAGGTCCTTGTAAGAGGTAGGCAGGAGCATCAGAGTCAGAGAAAGAAGATGTTAGGATGAAAACTGAGGTCAGAAAGAGGGGGAGATGCTACACTCTGGCTTTGAAGATAGAAGAAGGGACCACAAGCCAAGGAATGCCGGCAGCCTCTAGAAGCTGGAAAAAGCAAGGGAACAGATTCTCCCCTAGAACGTCCAGAAGGAAGGTAGGCCCACCAATGCCTTGATTTCATAGCCCAGCATTTTGATCCCAGAACTATATGATCATAAATTCATATTGTTTTAAGCCTAAGCTGAAACCACTAAGTTTGTGGTTAATTTGTTACAGCAGCAAAGGAGGCTGGTACAGATTTTGCCAACCACCATCTAGACAGAAACCATGTTAGGGGCTGTCATGCATTATCGTCTTCAGTGCTGACAACAACGCTTTGAGGCAGGTAGTAATATTTCCACTTGCAAGTAAGAAAATGCTGCTTGCAAGATTGATTAAATAGTCTGGTTTATCGAACCTCCAAACCCATGTTTCTCTGTCATATTGCCCTGCTCCGGCAGACTTTCATTTTCCTTATTTTAGAGTGCCTCCCCAACCCCCATAATGTTTACCTCTCCTGGGTTCCAATCCCTTGGAACTTTTTCTCTGCCCCTATGAACATGTTTTTCATTCAAGCAGCCCATAGTTTTTGAGACCTGTCAAGTATGAAGCCTTGGTTTAGATTCCAAGATAGGTGTAAAACAAAGATGTCTATTCAGAAAAATCACCATCTCTCTCTCTGGTATTTGGGGTTGAGGCCTTTGAGAGATAATTAGATTTAGATGAGATCATGAGAGTAGGGCCCTCATGATAGGATTAGTGACTCTATAAGAAGAAGAATGAGATCTCTTTCTCTCTCTCTCTCTCCCTCTCTCTCTGTCTCTGCCATCTGAAGACACAGCAAGAAGGCAGCTGTCTGCAAGCCAGGAAGAGAGGCCTCACCAGAAAATGAACCAGTGAGCACCTTGATCTTAGACCTCCCTGCCTCTAGCACCATGAGAAATATTAATAATTGTCTTCTGTTTAAGCCACCCAGTCTATGGTATTTTGTTACAGCATCCTGAGAAGACTGAGACAATCTGTAAGGCAAAAGCAGAAAGGAAAAAAAAAAAAAAAAAAACAGCACTTGGGCTAGTAGCTGAAACAGGTCTACGAATCTGTGATTCAGTGGGCTGAGCAGGAGGCAGGATAGCACAGAGAGATGAGCTGATTCTTAGATGGCCTCGGTCCTCACCTACTGGTATGTACGCGCCTGTGCAGCCCCCGCTCCCCGAGTGCGGACTGGCCAAGCAACTTGCTTCTTACTGATAGAATGCAGCAAAAGTGATATGATGTCAGTTCCACAATTACATTACAAGATTGCAATGTCCATCATGCTAACAGACTCTCTCCTTTGCTAGCTTTGATGAAGCAAATTGCCATGTTGTGAACTATCCACATTGAAGCTCAGCTGGCAAGAAACTGAGGCTGACCTCCAGTTGACAGCAAGCAGGGACCTGAGGCTCTCTGGCATCCTGCAAATAACTGAATCCTGCCAACTTGCAAGTAGGTCTTACCCCAGTTGTGCATTCAGATGAGATCCCAGTTCTGGCCAAAACCTTGATTGCAGTTACTCAGAGAATCCCCTAAACTGTGCCCAGATTTCTTATCTGCAGAAACTGTGTGATAACAAATGCTTGCTGTTTTAAGATGCTAAGTTGTGGTAATTTGTTACACAGTAATAGATAACAAATACAGGTTGAGAGCATCAGTTTAGAATCATCTGACAGACGTTATGGGTTCAAATCTTACCTCAACTAATTACTCCTGTAGTCTTGGGCATGTCATGTATACACTCAGAGCCTTAGTTTTCTTTTGTGCATACTGACATAATACCAGAGCCTACTACATAACAAGTATTCAATTATTGCTAGCTGTTATTATTTTTTAAGTGCTAAGGAATCACAGAAGGGAGAAATTTAATTTTCCCTTCAATCAGAGCCAAACAATTATAACTAACACTCGTATTTGGCTTTGGAATTTATGAAAGCTCACATAGGAATGATTGAGTTTGACCCTTACTGCAGTGATTCCCAACTATAGGCAATCTTGTTCCCCAGGGGATATTTGGAGACATTTGTGGTTGTCACAACTGGTAGAAGGTGTTACTGACATCTAGCAGGGAGAGGCCAGGGATGCTGTTAAACATCGTGCAATACACAGGAACCCCCCCCCCCACACACACACACACCACACTCACAATAAAGAATTATCATCAGACCAGAACGTCAATAGTGCTGAGGTTGAGAAACTGTGCAGTCCTGTGGGGGAGGGGATGTTTGCCATTCCTGGCTCAGAGATGAGAAAGCTGAAGCTAAGAAAGGCTGAATTGCAGAGTTGGGTGGGGCACAAACAGGTGGCCTGTGACAGAGCTACAGAGACTTCGCCTCCAGGCCCCAAATGCCCAGATGCCTTGCTTTCTCTTCGCCCCCCACCTCACCCACCAAGCCCATCTGGAGGCCCACCGAGTTCAGACTGTAGACAAAGGATAGGCTATATCAGCCTGCAGGGGCACCATGTTGGTGGGGATTTCACCCACGGGACCAGGCTGGGATAGCATTTGTTCAGGAGCAGATATTTCCAATGCCACTTGATAGAGGGGCGTGGGTAGTATGGAGAGGCCCATTCCATCAGAATCCAGGGCATTCTTGTCTGCATAAAAACCCTATATTCTTGTATATAGAATTCTTTGTGTTCTTTTTCAAACTCTTGAGAAGATTTCAAGCTAACATGAGCATGCATTCAACCAACATTTTTGATCACTCTTTCTGCTGAGACCTGCATCATTAAGACCTTCCACGAGACTGGCATTTTACAGTTGCTACAAGTGTTCCCTATAGTACCCCATATAAACCTCCCGATACGATTGCTGTGTCCCCATTTGACAGATGAGGAAACTGAGCCTTGGAAAGGAATGAAATAGTTGATCAAAAGGCACAGAGTTTTCAAAATGGGAAGCTCTCAATCTCAGGTCTTTTAACATAAGTCCAGATTCATTTCTACCCTAGCACTGAGCTCCCTATAAACAAGGCTCTGTTTAGGGTATTTGGGAGTGTGTGTAAAACATTTCCTATTTTCAAGGAATTTGCTATTGTGGGGGTGAGGGGAAACGTCCCCTTCCCCCAAAAGTTCGCTGAAAGATCACCTTTAAGGCAGATTCATAAGAGGAAGAGGTTTATTTATTATTACCGTGTGCGTGGGGAGAATCATAGAGTGGTTACCCAGTATCCCAATGGGATCCAGATATTTTTATACCCGCTTTTTAAGGGGAGGGGGATATAAGGAGTATAGATAATTCTGTTTAGGGGCAATAAATGGTTTCTAGGGAGGATGAATGGATAGGGAGAAATAGATTGACTAATAAATTAACCTGAGAGGTACTATGTTTAAAATGATTTGGGCCAGGTCTGGTTGCATTCCTGATCTTCCTTCCCGCAATATAGTGAGATCACAGGGAAAGGAAGGGAAGGGAAGTCAATTGTTTTTTGATGGGTCTCTCTGGTTATACAGATAGAGGGAGAGCCCCTTCCAAGGGTCTGTTGATCTCTAAGGGCCTTTAATTCAAACATTCCTTAGACCAAGGAGTCACATTTGGGGGTAAAATTTCCTGAGCTCCTTCACTAGTCAGAGGAGACAGAATTATAGTAGATGAGTAAAACACAAGGGAGAGTGAGAACACATACTTAAGGTTCCAAACAACACACTCCTGGGAGCACAGAGAAGAGAAAAAGGTCCTTGGGGGCGGGGCTGAGGGAAAAGGGGGTGGGAAGTCTTCAGGGAGGAGGTGACACTTGAGCTGAGGCTTAAATTGCAGGCAGAACAAAAAGCCAATGCCCCAAATCAAACAATAGATTCACTTGTTAAGAGCGGTTTTGGCCTCCAGATGGTAAAAGAACAAAATCCCTAATTCAACTCTAACAATCCTCAGTGACAGAGCCTTAGGACTCCATACGTGTTCTTATTATTGCTCTTTTTCCTCCTTTCATGCCTGAACAGCCAAGCAGCCCGAGTTCTCTACGCTTCTGTTCGGGGCTGAAGATCTGCTGAATTTGGCTTGCCTTGCGATTTCCATTGTCAGTGTGATTAGACCGAGTTTATGAGACAAGAATCTTGTCACTGCTATCAGCACTTTTGTTTTCCCATTTTCTGCTCATTTTTACAAACTAATAAGAACAATGAGCTCTTAAAATAGTTAAATAATCCCACTAACCAAGCCTCTCCTGGGCAGACAATCACAGCAATGTGAAAAATGGAAGCGCACATTGTGATGCCACAGTTTGTATCATCCATTCGACTGCTGAGAAACAGGCGGCTGATTTCTACACGTGAAGCATGGTTTGGGGCTCTCAAGGCAGAGAACATGAATGTACAGGTGATATAAATACATTTTTTTTTTTTTTGAGACAGAGTCTCGTTCTGTTGCCTGGGCTAGAGTGCCGTGGCGTCAGCCTAGCTCACAGCAACCTCAGATTCCTGGGCTCAAGCGATCCTCCTGCCTCAGCCTCCTGAGTAGCTGGGACTACAGGCATGCCCCACCATGCTCAGCTAAATTTTTCCATATATATTTTTAGTTGTCCATATAATTTCTTTCTATTTTTTTTAGTAGAGACGGGGTCTTGAACTCCTGACCTCCAACAATCCTCCCGCCTCAGCCTCCCTGCGTGCTGGGATTAAAGGCGTGAGCCACCGCGCCCGGCCATACATTTATTTATTCATTCACTTGGTATCTACTAAATTCCTACTCTTTTCCCAGCACTGTTTCAGGAAACGGGGATATAGCCATGAACCTGACATACAAGGTCCTTGTCTTCATGGAACTTACAGACTAGATGGACAGATGGACAATACCTAAGTAAGCAAGTCAAGAAATAAGGTAAGTTCAAATTGTTTTAAGTTCTCGGTAGGGTCGCCAGATCGAATACAGGATGTCCAGTTAAATTTGATTTTCAGATAAGCACATTTTTTTTAGTATATGTACATCCCAAATGTTGCATCCCATATTTTTATTAGCTAAATTGAGCAATCCTAGTACTAAGGAGATAAATGGATAACTGGAATTATGTATCATTCAGGGTTCTACCAGACAAAGAGAACCAGTAGGATGTTTATATTAACATATTTATTGCAAGGAACTGGCTTAAGCAGTTATAGGGGCTGTCTAGGCCAATCCGAAATCTGTAGGGCTGACCATCAGGAAGGAAGGGCTGGAGCTCCTGACCACAACTGAAGCTGCTATTTGGAATTTTATCTTCCTCAGGGAAACCTCAGCTCTGTTTTTAAGGCCTTTCAACTGACTGGATTAGACACACCCAGATTATGGAGAACAATTTCCCTTACTGAAAAATCAACCGATTATGGACTTTAATCACATCTATGAAATACCTTCCCAGCAACACCCAGACTAGAGCTTCATTGACTAACTGGGAACTATAACCTCGCCAAGTTGACATATAAAACTGACCATCACAGATGGGAAGGGGAGGGGTGTCCACAGTCATCAGGGAAGGCTTCTCTGTGAGGTGGGGACATTTGAATTGAGACTTGAACATTGGGACATTGAACATTAAACTTTCATTCTAAGAGCCAGGAGATGAGAACATTCTGGAAAAACAGGTGCAAAGGCCCTGGGGTAGGAAAGAACCTGTCTTGTTTTAGGAACAAAAAGAATGTCCACATGGCTGGGGCAGGGGAGTCAAGAGGCAGAGTGGTACCTGGTTGGGTAGGAGAGGAAGGCAACAGCTGGGTCATGCAGAGTGATGTACAGAAGTCCAGTTTATGAAACTCCAGTACTATACTATTGTAAAAAGATATTGATGGGTAGAAAAAGTAGAGTAGGCCTTTGATTCTACCTGTAGTATCTCTGAGTTTCTGATTAGTATAAAGGTATCTATTTTTTTGATGTAAAAAAGTGCTGAGGGTTACTTAAGGCATGGGACTTCACCAAATTGAAATCATCTGAGACTCTGTAAGTTGGACCAACCCTCATTACTGTTTCAGAAAGGGAATCTATTCAAGAGCTGGAGAACAAGCTCAAGAGCTGGGGAGGCTCCATGGGGTTTTCCTCAACCAGCCTTTGCATTCAAGAACCTCCTTTGGAAGGCCAGAGCTGTCAGATGACAAGACAATTGTTTACAAGAAGAAGCTGAATACGAGTCAACATTTTCTATGTTTGGGGGCTTACGACTTGTTTAAGATTCCAACAATTTCCCTTAAACAAACAACACATCAGTTTTACTATGAAAACTGAATCATAATTCCACAGGTGGCCTTGTCTCCTGGGTATGGCAAATATGTTTGTGAACCTCTGATGTTGGTGATGTGCAGGAAAGATTATTAACTGGACCAACTGGAAATTCCTGGCAGCCAACACTTTTCAGAATTTTCCTGTTGGCTCAAAATTAGACCGGAATACCTCCAAAATGGGTATGAGACCTTTGGGACAATCACTTAATCTCTTTCAACCTAGGTTTCCCTATTTGTTTAAAAAAAAAAAAATGAGGGTTTTCTTCTCTCTGAGGTATCATTCAGCTCAGAAACTCTGGTTCCATGAGAATTCTGTAAATTCTAAATTACCCCCAGTGCTGTGACTTGATTTGGTAGACAGTATAGGCAGGAAGTGTTGATCCCTGTTGTATGCCAGGTATCAGAGCAATTTTATTCCCTAAAATCTTGATAAATTATTCCTGTTCTATCTCCCCACACCCACTAATAATCAAATAGGTATCTATTGCAGTGTAACAAATTATCCCTAAAATTTAGAGGCTTAAAACAACAAACATTTATTACCCTACTTTGTGCAGGTTAGGAATTTGGGAGTGAGCTGGGTTCTGGCTTAGAGCCTCTCATGTAGATGCAGTCAAGGCGCCGACTGGGTCTGTGGTCATCTGAAAGTTCAAGTGGGGCTGGAGAAGCACATGGCTGCTGGTAGAAGCCCTCAGTTCCTCACTACGTGGCCTCTCCATAGGGCGTTTGATGTTTCCTCATAACATGGCGCCTGGCTTTCCCCGGAATGAGTGACCCTGGAGAGAAAAAAGGAAACCTCAACACCTTTTATGATCTAGTCTTAGAAGTCAAACATCATCAATCTCACCATATCAGAAGTGAGTCACTAAGTCCAACCCCATACTCAAGGGGAGGGGAATTAGGTTCCACCTTTCAAGGGACAGGTGTCAAACATTTGTGGACATATTTTAAACCACCGAAGTTCTGGGTTGCGTATGTGCTGGAGAAATTTCACTCCCAAAGATCCTGATGATGTTGTTTCTCTGGCTTTATCTCCCCAGATTTACCCCTACTAGTAATTAAAGAGAAGTAGTCTATAATTTATCTCTCCTTTGGTCTTGCATAATTTACTCTGAGCACAGTGTGACCTGGCTTAAGAAGCATGGACGTCCCAAACACCCCTCCTTTACTGCTTTCCAGTTTTACTTATCTTGGTAGCTAGAGGGCAGATCTTGCACCCCCCCCCCCAACTTCTGAGTAATCCATTGCCTAGGGATGGGGAAAGAGGAAAGGGGAGGGTAAAGTGGATTTCTTTCTTTAGCCCCCTTAGATAGATGAACCGTTTCATGCACGGCACCACTGAATCTCATAATAGATTGTGCAGAAATATTCCAGAGCCAGGCTGGCCAGAGGAGGGCCTGCTCCACTAGCAGCCATCGCACCTGTCGGAGGGAGTGTGGGCTGGGACTCCAGGAACCAGCTGCCTCTCGGGAAGGGTTGCCTCAGGCTGAGTTCTCCCAGAAGTAGACTGAGACAAGGAAGTGTGTGCAGGTTGTTTATGTGGAAGGAGCGGGAAACAACACGGGGAGGAAGTGGAGAAGGGAGATAGGGAAGGCAGGCGGCAGAGGGAGTGGATTATCAAGCCATCTACTTCCGTGGGTGACAGGAGCTTACTTCTGCCGGGAAACAGTGCAGAGCACACACCTCAGAGTTTTCCCAACTGAAGAAAGTGAGACAGCTGGGTTATTTATCTACCAGCTCTCATCAGACTTGGGTTGACTCCTAGTTATTCCACGCCCTTCTGGCTTCCCCCGAGTGTTAGTTTGCTAGGGCTGCCCTGACAAAGTTCCACAAGTCGGATGGCTTAGAACAACATGGTTCTGGAAGCCAGAAGCCTAAATCAAGGTGTCAGCAGGGCCAAGCTCCCTCTGAAGGCACGAGGAAGAAACTGTTCAGGCCTCTCTTAGCTTTTGGTAGCCTCAGGCATCCCTTGGCTCATAGATGGCTGCCATCTTCTCCCTGCGTGTCTTCCCATTGTCTCCCTTCTGTGCGAGTCTGTCTTCGTGTCCAAATCCCCTTTCTATAAGGACACCAGTCATATTGGATTAGGGCCCAGCCTAATGACCTTATTTGATTACTCCTGTAAAGAACTTATTTCTAAATAACACCACATTCTGTGGTACTGGGGTTAGGACATACACATATCATTTTTTGGAGGAGACACAATTCAACCTATAACACCCTGAGTATTCAGAGCCAGTGTCAGTTACGGGCAACATGAAGGTGTACCCAATAGGCATCCTGGCTTGGGATCTTTGAAGTAGGCTCCTGGGCTTGAGAATGTCTTGGGTTACTGTGAGAAGAGCCAAGGTTTCAATGACAGCCAGACACCATGCAGGAGACAGGAGGCCCCAGCTGCCTGGAGTCCTCCCCATCCAAGTGCTCCAGCTACAAATCTCAGAGTCATCCTTGTTTGCTCTTTTCCTTTATTCACCACTTCTGATCCACAGCGGAGGTACCAGTTCTACCAGCATCTTTTTGTCTGGAATCCGTCCATTGCTCTCCATCGGCACTGGCATTATCCTGCTCCCTCCTTCATCTCTCTCCTAATTTACTGCACAGCCTCCTACCTGGTCTCATGGCATCTGATTGAACCTGCCTGGGAACTCAGTATCCTCTTAGCAGTTGTCCTAGGCTGAATTGTGTTCCCCCCAAAATTCATATTTCAAGTCCTAACTCCCAGTTCCCAGGATTGTGATTGTATTTGGTGATAGGACCTTTAGAGAGGTGATTCAGTTAAAGTAAGGCCATTAGGGTGGGCCCTAATCTGATGTGACTGGTAGCTTTATAGGAAGAGGCGATTAGGACACAGATGCTGGGAGTGCACACACGGGGAAGACCATGTGAGGACACAGTAGGCAGGTGGCCATTTTGCAAGCCAAAGAGCGAGGCCTCAGGAGAAAACATTCTTGCCAACACCTTGATCTTGGACTTCCAGCCTCCAGACTGTGAGAAAATAAATTTCTGTTGTTTAAGCCACCCACTCTGTAGTATTTTGTTATGGAAGTTCTAGCAAGCTAATACAGCTGTCACTGTGAACTTTTAAAAATCTAAATAACATCATGTCACTCTTGCTTAAAATCCTCCCATGGCTTCTCATTGCATTTACAATAAAATCTGGACTCTTTGCCACGGCCTACATCACCTGGCCACTGCCTACCTTTCCAGCTGCATCTTGCACTAAGCCTCTCCCGTCCACAATGCTGCAGTAGTCTTCTAACTGACTGTTCTGCAGTCACACCATACTCTTTCCTCCCTTGTGGCCTGGCATTTGCTGTTCATTCTGCCTAGAAGCCCCTCCTAAAGCTCTTCACCTAGCTGCTACTTAACTCATTCTTCAGGATACAGTTCTAAAATTACCTCCTCCAAGAGATCCTCCTCCTGACCCCCAGTGGAGGTCACTCCCTGCCCCGTAACTCTAGGCTGGCCTCAGTGAACAGTAACATGCAGCAACGGGGATGTTTGGGGACTTCCGAGTCTAGGTTATAAGAAGCTTCGCAGCTTCCACTTTCTGTCTCTTGGAATACTAACTCCTAGGACCTCACCACCATGCAGTGAGGAAGCTCAGGCAGCCACGTGTAAAGTAAGAAAGCCCCTGGGTAAGCCCCTGGGTATCAGACAGTCCAGGGTAAGTTCTCAGCTGACAACCAGCACCAACTTGCCAGCCACATGATGAGCCATCTTGGAAACTGACCTTCCAGCCCCAGCTGGAACTGAACAACTGACACTGTGTGGAGCAGAGATGCTTGTTTTGACCACTAAGTTTTGTAGTGATCTGTTACACAGTGACAGATAATAAGAACACCACTTTATATTAATATAATGTACCACCCAGAATAATCAACGTCCACTGCGTCATTGTTTCATTCCTTTCATAGGACTTGCCAAAATCTCAAATTACCACATTTATTTAACTTCCTTATTTCCTGCTCTCACCACCACCAGACTATACTCCATGAAGACAGCAGCCTTGGCTTTTTACTCATCACTAAATCCATAATAGAGTAAATGTTCAACAAATGCTGAATGAATGAATAAATGAAAGAGTGAAAAAGTAAATGAATGGATTCCCTTTAAGCCCTTAGTTCACAGGGATAAGAAGAAGGACTTCTTCCACTTGGCTAAATCGATAGTTGAAAGACTATTGAGGCTGGGCACGGTGGCTCACGCCTGTAATCCTAGCACTCTGGGAGGCCAAGGCGGGAGGATCGTTTGAGCTCAGGAGTTCAAGAATAGCCTGAGCAAGAGCAAGACCCCATCTCTACTAAAAATAGAAAGAAAGTATCTGGACAACTAAAAATATATAGGAAAAATTAGCCGGGCATGGTGGCGCATGCCTGTAGTCCCAGCTACTCGGGAGGCTGAGGCAGAAAGATTGCCTGAGCCCAGGAGTTTGAGGTTGCTGTGAGCTAGGCTGACGCCACAGCACTCACTCTAGCCCGGGCAACAGAGTGAGACTCTGTCTCAAAAAAAAAAAAAAAAAAAAAATTAAAAAAAACGGCTACTGCATCAATGATGCCCTGAGCTGGCTCGGTTTGCTCTGGACTCTCCATTTTTGCAGTGAACACTCTCTTCCCTGTAGTCACAGTCACTCGGCCTGGAATTTGAGGTCCATCCAGCAAGGAACAGTTCACTCCAAAAAAGGAATCTTTCTTTTGAGGAGCTACGGACTAACAAAGGCCTGGAGCTCCGTGGCACCATGGAAAACCAACGACCCTGCTGCCTCATGCTGTTTGAAAGGGATGTGCCAAGTTTGCTTTTTAATCTTAACTTTAACTTCACCCTCTCTGTCTCTTACCTTTTCTTTTCTTCCCCCCTCCCCCCACCCTTCCTCTGAATGCTTAGCATCCTGAAAAGATTGAAATGTCATAGGCCAAGGTGTATCCACAGGATGATGTTGATATAAATATTCTAGAAAGTAAGCTGACCCAAACACAGACCCATCTAGGTTGATTTTGGCAAAATGTGGTTCCAGCCTTCCAAACTATCAGCTCTCTCCACCACTGCCAAGACGCACATTTTTCCTGTCCCTGACCTGGCCTCACAATGTCCCTTCTAGATAGACGTATAGGTAGGCAGATAGTGTAAATAGGTGATAGATACATGGATATGTATAAACAGATAATAGAAACTTTTTCTACCCTCCTTCTCCTGGGATGGTCATCTCTGCCCTTCAAAAGAAGATACCAAGAAACTGCCTGAAATTGGTGTTTTCAAGCTGGAATGTGTGTCTGCACAGCCAGGTTTGGCTGGTCAATTTGGAAAACACGGGATGGGAGAGGGACAGGATCCCAGCATTCGCATAGAGCCTGACTTGACCGCTGTGCCTACCGGCCAGCCAGCAGACACCAACAGAGAGGGATTTGGGGCCATGCCTTTCCAGGGATCAATGCGAAGGCATCTATAGGTCAGAGTCTGGAACAAGTTACCACATAGGCCAACTGTCTTGACTCAGCTCATTCCAACTTGCTAATATGAATGATACCTGGTTATAAATGCATATCAGAAATGACTTTGAAAAGAATTCAAGAGCCAGATGTGAAAGGGCAAGAGTTAGTTCATTCCCTCTGGACTTGATAAGAGGTTCATCGATCTGGTCTACCATGGCACACATTGCCAGTCCCACCTGGGCCCCCCTCACCACTTCAGTGCATACCAGTCTGACTTCTCACTGCCAGCACCTCTGTTTCTTTGCCTGGGAGATTTCTCTCGCTGGTGGAAGCCCTGTAAGCAGCCCTCAACCAACTAGTGGGAGTTGATGTATAAATATCTTAGCTTCCTCAGCCCAGAACAGGATAGCTCAGAGCCGCATTCCTGCACCGACTCCTAGAGTCTCTTCAGTGGGACTAAGGATGGCTGGCTTGAAAGCATATGCTTTATTGACTTTTATTCCTTCCTTCTCTCCATCCCACCTGCCTACTAGTGTTCTCTTCCTTCCCAAATCAACTAGCTGTACTCTAATCCTTGTCTCAGAGACCACTTCCGGGGGGACCCCAACTAAGACAGCTGGGCATTCATTCACAAGCAGTCCTCCAACTCCTCTATGCACCAAAGGCTGTCGTGGCCCAAACCCTGGGAACTTTAAAATCTAGCTGGCAACACCAGTTTATCCAACCAATGACAATAAAGACTCTACGTGTTAGGAGCCCCTGTGTTGTGTGTGGAATTGTGGGGGTGGGGAAGAGAGAGAGAAAGAGAGAGAGAGAGAGGGAAACAGCAAAGTTGTCCTGCCAACTGCTTAGCTGGAGCTCACCTGGATCTTCATCTCCGTATATCCAGACTCTCTCTGGGGAGGCACCTCCTAAGATGACCCAGCTTGGAGAGTGACTGACTTTGACCAAGCCCTCAAGAGTCTGGGATGCACATCAGAATGCCGAGTGGTGAACTTACAGTAAGCGAACGTGCGCCAGTTGCCAGGCAGGCTCGGGAATACCAAGGTAGCCCCAGCAGTGTTTCTCCTCCCCCACGGGAAAGTTCCTGGGTGAAGTGCACTTGCAATCCAAAAGTCAGAAGGTTGCTTGGGAAGTGACAAAAGAGCCAAGTGAAGGCAAAGCAAAGAGGCGCAGAGACTTTGAGACTGAGAAGAGGGAAACCGAGGACAGTCATGTGAGATGCTTTTGAACTTCCCTTAGAAGCAGAAGACATTTTCAGAAGATCAGGCTGGTGAGGATGGGGTCCAAGAACAACCAAGTGTGTAGCAGCCACTGTGAAGAAGACCATGGGGAGTGGACAATCAGAATGAAAGGATTTCCAAGCAAGAGTAAGTAGCCCCCCCCCCCCCCCCCCCGCACACCTCCACCCACATTAAAACAACTTGAATTTGAGCCTGGCCAAAGTACATGGGCTTTCCAACTAGGCACACACCTAGGGTTTAATTCTTACTCCATCAGAAATTAGCTGTGTGTGGATGTTAGTCTCCAAGCTTCATCTGAGAAGTGCTGAGCACGGGGCTGGCTCCTGGTAAGTGTCAATAAATGGTAGCCAAGTTGTCATTTTTATTCGTGGTTTTTGCTACATTTCCACTCTTGACTTTCTGCAGCCTGGGACAGTAGCAGAGAATGCAGGTGTCATCTACATTTGGAAATAGCCAAAAGGTTCAGTAGACAGACAAGGGAATCCACGTGACAAGGGAGCCCAAGGATGAAGTGAATTACCGGGTGCACCAGGTCAAATGCACCCAGGAGGGACAGGGAGAAGGGAGAGGGTCTAGGGCATCACCTCTCAAACTGTGCCATGCAACGTACCTGGAGGTCTTGGGGACCTGCAGACTCCGATGCACGAGGTCCAGGCTGGAAACTGAGGTTCTGCCTTTTGGCCAGGCGTCCAGGTGAACGTCCGTGCTGTTGGTCCTTAGCCCACACTGCTGGTAGCAAGGATCAAAGGCTTGGAGAGCACATGTCCAGCCCGGAAGAAAAGAAGGACTGGAAGTTTGGGTGCAAAACCCAAATATGGTCAAGGAAGGCGAATAGGTATATTTCGAGTTATGTTTTCTATAAAATAGACGTCTGAAGCTGTGCTGTCCAGCAGGTAGGCACTCTCCCCGTGTGGCTGTGGGTACTTAGCGCTGCTGGTCCTGACGGAGATGTGCTGGACGTGTAAAATACACACTGGATTTGGAAGACTTGGTACAAAGAAAAAGATGTGAAATATCTCCCTATTCTTAAAATATTGATTATATGTCGAAATGGTAACTTTTGACTATATTGGGTTAAATAAAACATATTATTAAAATAAATATCACCTGTTTCTTTTTACCTTTTCTTTTTAATGTAGCCAGTAGAAAATTTAAAATTACATTTGTACCTTACATTACCTTTCTATTGGACAGCGCTTGTCTAGACAGAGCCTCCTTCTCCCGCCCTCTCTGAGCTTCTGCCCAAAACCTCATCCTCAGCAGCAATCCCTGCAGGGCCCTGGGGAAAACTCTAGACTACAGAGGTTTATTGCTCTGAAGGGGAGACAGGCAGGCCTGCTCCAGGGAGCCGTTTGGGAGGAACAAGGCAGAAACATGCCAAGTCATTCTCCGCAACAGCAGAGCCACCGCCGTGGGGCCGGCCGGGCGGCCTGGATCCCGGAGATGCCAGCCTGCCATGCTCCAGCGCCTCCCGCCTGGGCCTCGTCGGGCCGTGCTCGGGCTGCCCTCCCCATCCTGGGCGACAGGTAATTAGTACAGCCAGCTGGCAGCCTCCACCGGGCACCGCCGCCAGAGAGCCGGCAGCCGGCCTGCGATTACTGTAATCCTGGCTTGGCCTCCAAAGAGAGCTCTATTCAGCTCTCCCTCTGCGACTTGGCTCCGGGGTGACGGGGCTTGTAACCTGCACATTCTCTGGGTGCCTCCTGGCAATGAAAGACCCACAGAAGAAAAGTCTCCAGTGTGCCTACCTGCCGCAGACTTCCCGCGGTAAATAGCTGGGCGGCTGGGCGGCAGTCCTTGCCGGTTGACAGCACAGGGAGGTGGCATGTGAAACGTCTCGCTCAGGCCACATATTCCTCAGACTGTTTCTTTTACGTGTTCCCAGTATCTCCTTTGTCCTGAAAGCGTTTCCCAGGACCAGCGGCCAGTCCTTCCGATCCAGGAAGCTTAGCCAGGGCAGATCCCAGGCACTTCAGACATGTGCTAAGAAGGATGCTAAAATATCCATGAATTTCAGGTTCCATGATGGTAGTCTGGCCCCAGAGGGGAATGAGAAAGAAGTCTCTTTCATCAAGTGGGAACTATAGGCACAGACAGGTGGTAGCTAATGCAAGTGATGCTGGGCTGAAAAAGATGAGGGATCTGCAGAGAGACAGCAAAAAGATCCTCACTTTCATTGGGTCAGCCTTTTAGCCTCCCCAGCCTCAGTCTTCTCATATGTGAAATGGGCATAAGAGTAGCATGTACCTGACAGGGCTATTGTGTGAATCAAATGAGATATTCTCTGTGAACAGTTTAATATGACAAGCACTCAACCAACATGAGCATTAAAAACTAAGTAAAATAAAATATAAGGTGGCTCATACCTATAATCCCAGCTACTCGGGAGGCTAAGGCAGAAGGATTGCTTAAACCCAGGAGTTTGAGGTTGCTGTGAGCTTGACGTCATGGTACTCTAGCCCAGGCAACAGAGAAAGACTCTGTCTCAAAAAAAAAAAACCTAAGTAAAATAAAATATAAGGTGGCTCATACCTATAATCCCAGCTACTCAGGAGGCTGAGACAGGAGGATGGCTTGAGACCAAGAGTTTGAGACCAGCCTGGGCAACATAGTAAGACCCCATCTGTAAGAATATATATATATATAGAATATATATATAGGAATGAACTCTAAGAAGCTAGACAGATGGAATACATGTAGACCTAACCTATCAGAAGATTCCAAATTAGAGCATCAGGATTTAGACGGGGAGGGGCTCCTTTTAAAGGAGTGGGGAGTGAGGAAACAGTGCCCTGGAGGCTTAGTGGGTATAGGAACCCTCACTGTGCTGCCAACACAGCAGTCCATGGTGGGGTGTAGGGCCTGGCTACATCACTTGTGAGGTCCGGTGCAAAATGAAAATGCAGAACCCCTTGTTCACAAATCAGGAAAAATGTGCCATTGAAGGTACTAGAATAGAAAAGTTTTTCCATTCTTCTACTTTTCTACTTTCTGTCTTTGTCTCTCTGTCTCTTGCTCCTTTCCCCCTCCCTGTCCCCCTTCCTACTGGTCTCCTGTGTTTCATTTGCTATTTGATGTGCCGCCACCTCCTAGGGCAGAGGGCTACTCACCTGCCAGTGCAGACTGGGACCCTGAGACTCAGCCCGCCAGCCATGGCTGGCCTCATGCCAGCGCTCAGCCCGCCACCGCCAGGTTCCCCCTCCCGGCAGCCACCGGTGTGATGGTACCACTGGGTGGGGAAGTCAAGCTCCCCCTTTCACCAGCCAGCTCCCCCAACCCACAGCACACAGGCAGCCTCCAAGGGACACACTGGTCTGGATCAGGTGGGTAGAGGCTCCCCCTGCCCAGCTGCCCACCAAACATACCGAGGTGCAGCCTCGTCTTGCCTGCCCCTAGATGCCATAAGGGACATGCACCCAATCTCGCTCTTTCCAGGCCTCTGTTGGGGGCCAGGGCAGCACTGATTGCTGGGTGGGGCTTGGGGTACTGGGTAGCGGTGGGGGGTGAGGGGCTGGAGGCGGGGGGTGGAGGGCGGCTGCAGTCGCTGGGCAGTGGCAGGGAGGGGGAGGCTGAGCAGGAGTGGGTGTGGGGTGGGGGCAGGAGTGGTGTCAGAGAACTCGTCCTGGCGAGGGACAGAGGTGGAGAAGTGGCAGGAGGCAGGATCACCCAGTGCCAATGTCCCATTGGAATCGACTTACAAAACCCAAAATCAAAGATACAATTATTAAGAATTTCAAGATGGTGACCCTGGAGCACGAAACCCCAAGTGCAGCCCCTCTGAGTCGGAGCCTGTGCAACTACACTGCTGTGGACCCACAAATCAGGAGGAGATGGTTGTCACAGAGTAATTCCACGGCTGTTTCCAATCCCAGGTCTGCTACTCACTGGATTCGGTCACCTCAATTAAGATGCATTAATAAGAGAAAGGTTTGTTTACCAGGCATACGGGAAGAATCACAGAGTGATTACTCAGTATCCCAAGGGGATCCAGATATTTTTATACATGCCTCTTAGAGAGGAGGAGGGGAAATGACAAGTACAGGTAATTCTGTTTAGGGGCAATAAACAGTTGCTAGGGAGTATGGTTGCTAGAGGGGATGAATAGATACTTGGGAGAATGAATGGATGGGGGAAAGGAGATTGACTTGTAAATTAACCTGAGAGACAGGCATTATGTTCTAAAGATTTGGGCCTGGTCTGGTTGCATTCTGTAATACATTGAGACAACAGGGGAGGGGAAGGGAAGTCCATTGTTCTTTTTGTCTTTTGATCAATCAGTCCTGTTTATGCAGATAGAGGGAAAGCCCCTTCCAATGCCTTTTTATCTGGAATGGCCACTCCTTCAAAGTATTCTTTAAACCAAGGAGTCATATTTTGGGGTGAAATTTCCTGAGCTCCTTCAGAAGGAAGGATGGGCAGATGGAAGAGACCTTTTTTTTTTTTAATGCTCTCTAAGGTCATTTTCAGCTCTGACAATCCACTATGCTATAAGTCAGCTTCATTGTTTCTGCTTCTGTTCATGAAGGATGAACTTGGAAGTTTCAGAGCCTTCTCTTCACATGATGGGCCTTGCCAGGAGGAAGCCAAACCCGAAGCGCGGGGTCTGTTGGCCGGATGTCTTTGCACGGCGAGGGATTGAGAGCTGAGTCTATGCTAGTCTCAGCTTGATCCCAGCAGAGCTTTCCTTCTAGGTCACATCAGCTCCTTAGCACCCAGGGCCCCGTACTCTATTCTGGGGGGCTGTGGCTCACACGGGTCCCGCGTAGTCAGACGGCGGCTCAGGCAATCTGTCTGTCTGGTTGGCTGGCACCGTGGCCATGAGTGTTCCCCAGCAGATGGCCATGAGAGGGACAACTGGGCACAAGCCGGGCTGCCATGTGGCTCCCTGGCACTGGGATGGATGGCATCTCACTCAGCTCCTGTCTCCACCGTCCCTCTCCTCCGTCTCTCCCTCAGGGGTAAAGGCTTTTAATTTCTCTGGGAGGGGGGAAAAATGTGTTCTGCAAATATGTGCACAAATATTTCTGTCTTAAATTTAAACTAGTGGATTTTTTAAAACTCAGTAGTCAGAAATTTTCATCCTTCTTCTTGCTTTGTTTCTTCTTTCCCCCAAAGCAGTGGTGACTCTGTCTAGCTGTCTGGGCTGGGGAGAAAGGTCCCCAGGCCAGGGATTGTTTCTCAACAGTCCCTTTAATGCTCGTATCAATCCCCTAGGGATATTAGTCATGTGTCCGACAGGATATGTGACAGGATATGTTCTGAGAACGTTAGGTGATTCTGTCGTTGTGCAAACATCATAGGGTGTAGAGTGTCCTTACACAAGCCTGGAGGGCACAGCCGACTACACACCTAGGCTGCAGGATACAGCCTACTGTTCCCAGGCCACAAACCTGTACAGCACCTGACTGTCCGGAATACTGCAGGCAATTGTAACACAATGGTAAGCATTTGTGCATCTCAACATGTCTAAACATAGAAAAGGTACCATGAAAATACAGCATAAAGGATAACATGGTACACCTGTATAGGGCACTTACCGTGAGTGGGGTTTTCAGGACTGGAAGTTGCTCTGGGTGAGTCAGAGAGTGACTGTGAAGGTCCAGGACATTACTGTGCACTCCTGCAGACTTTATAAACACTGTATGCTTAGGCCACACTAAATTTGTAAAAGAATATTTTTCTTTCTTCAATAATAAATTAACCTTAGCTTACTATAACCTTATTTACTTTATAAACTTTAAAATTTTTCTTAACTTTTTGACTCTTCTATAATAACATGCAGCTTAAAACACAAACACATTGTACAGCTGTACAAAATATTTTCTTTAGATTTTTATTTTATAAACATTTTTCTATTTAAAAACCTTTTTGTTACTTTGTAAACGTTTATTAAAAATTATGACACAAACACACGCATTAGCCTCGGCCTGCACAGGGTCAGGATCCTCAGTAGCACTGTCTTCCTCCTCCACGTCTTGTCCCACTGGAAGGTCTTCAGGGACGATAACACACGTGGCGCCATCGTCTCCTACAGCAACAATGCCTTCTTCTGGATTCCTCCTGAAGGACCTGCCCGAAGCTGTTTTACAGTCAGCTGCTTTTTTTGTTTTTAATAAGCAGAAGGAGTACACTCTAAAATGATGATAAAAAGTATAGTATAGTAAATATATAAATCAGTAATGTCGTTTATTTTCATTATCAAGTATTATGTGCTGTAGTTTTATGAGACTGGCAGCGCGGCAGGTTTGTTTACACCAGCATCAGCACCAAGCGGGTGATGCATCGCACTACGACGTTTTGACAGCTGCATCATCACTAGACTACTTACAACCTTATGGGACTACTGTTGTATGTATGGTCCATCATCGAGCACAGCGTCCTTATTGGGCACCTGACTGTATTCAGCTGCAGTTTCTGACTCAGTACCTCTGGAGCGAGGTCTGTGATTCTACAGTTCTAACAAGCTCCCAGGTGATGCCAGTGCTGATGGCCCAAGAAGCTCACTTTGAATAGCAAGGATTGGTAGAGAGAGAGAGAGAGAAAGAGAGAAGAAAGTCCTGAAAGGGAGGAGAAAAAAGAACAGGCTCATCATCTACTATGTCTAAGTGTTCTTGTGCTACACACAAACTTGAGTTCTAGGAACAAGCCTGAGAGAGAAAGGAAAAAGGGGTTCGGGGTGGGGAGAGGTGCAGCCAACTGGTCTACTCCTCTGCTTTTGCTCCAGATTGAGGCTGAAACCAGATGGTGGTTGGTTTGTTGTCAGCAGTTCACTCTCACAGCCTGGGGAGGTCACAGAGCCCAAGAAGGGAGGGAAACTGAGGTAGCCCGGCAGTGCAGCATTTTCTCATCTCCCCATCTCCACCCACTCCCCGTAAAGGCAGGCTGGGAGCTGCCTGCACTGGCCACCCCGGGCTCCCCTTTAGACTGAAAACAAACAAATGCTGGCCTCCTCCGGGGCCATCTGCAGCCAGCTGTAGAGCTCTGCTTGCCCCGCTGCTCTCACCCACACAGCGTCCCCAGTGCTCTGGGCTAATTGCAGCTGAGGGAGGGAGATGGCTTCGGGCTTGGAGTGGCATTTTTCTCCTCCTTCTTGGCAAGGATCCAGGGCCAAGGGATCGCTGAGGACCACAGAAGAGAGAGGCGAGAGGGCCCTTGAGCAGCCAGCACTCATAATTCAGAGTGTCTAGTGGGCTTGGGCTCTGGGGCCACCGGAGGGACGATGACATCTTTCACAGGGTTCATGCTGTCCTTTATTTTATAAAGCAGGGAGGCAATGACAGCCCCAAATGGATTAGATGCTCAAGGGCCCTTCTGGGCCACTTCTCCTTTGTCCATTGGGATCTTCAGTTCAAAGGCCCACAAGGGTCTTTGCACATTTCCTTTCAAGCCGAACTCCAGCCAGCCCTCTAAATCCGTCCAAAGAGAAATTGAGTAGGGCTTAGGAGAAGGCTATACCCACTCAGCTGGTGAATGACGTCTTGGCTTCCTTCCCAGGTGAAGCTTGAAATTGAGGCGTGCCTGACGCTCCAGCTCACGATCTAGGGTCAGGGGTTGCGAACCCCACTGCCGACAGGGGCCTGGCAGGAGATGCAAGTAAGCCAGGAGGGCTAGAAGTGAGGAAACAGGGAGTGGCAGAGTCAGGGGCAGCTGCAGCTGGTTGTTACCACGTGAGTCTCTGGACCCAGCTTTCCCAGACCCTAGGCTTTGCAGGAGATCCTAGAAATCTTTTTGTTTTACATAATAATAATGATGGGATTTGTAAAGTATGTACCATGTGCTAGGCACTGTTCCAAGTACTTTAAAATATTTTACTTTATTGGATTCTCACCATGACCCTGTGGGGAAGTACTATTATTATCCCCATTTCATAGATAAGGAAACCAAAGCCCAGGGAGATTAAATAACTTGCACAAGTTCCTTCAGCTAGCAAAGTGGCAAAGCTGGAATTCGAATCTAGGCAATGTGGCTCCAAGGCCACGGCCCTCGCCACCACGGTCCACTGCTGCCAGGAAACACCCTTGCATGTGATCCACTTCATCTTCAAAGGCAGCAAAGGTGTGTGGAATCTTTCTAGTGCTTTGAATCTCTCTAACTTCCCTTCTGTTTCTAGCCAGAAAACCTCTACTTCTAAAGGGCTCACCGATTGGCTCAGGCCTACCTGGCTGATCTTCGTCATACTTATATTGTCAACTGACTTGCGACTTTAATGTCACCTGCTACGTCCCTTCACAGGAGTGCCCAGATTCATGTTTGATTGAATAACCAGGGAATGAGAATTTGGGGTGGGTGTGGGGACTTGTTTAGAAATCTGCCTACCACAGCAGGTAAATAAAGTTAAAATCTTGTTCACAATAAACAGACACATCTGCAAGACAGGGGTTGAGTGGTTTCTAGAACCTGTGGTCCAATCTTTTGCTTATGCAACAAACCTTTATTGAGCATGCACTGGGTGCCAGCACCGTGCTAGGCACTTGGAATGCTGCATCTAGCAAGACAGACGAATCCCCCACCCTCAATCTTCTGGGCAGCATATGACTGACACATCCATGGGGGCCCACTGGGCCACACGGCAGTCACGAGCTCTGAGCCCCATTGCTGTTATTCTGGTTGAGTATTTATTTGTCTTCAGTTACACGCCCCACAAACCCTGTTTGTTTTTTCCTCTGCCCTGAATATTCATAACCACGAAATGCTCTGATTCCCTAGTCAGTCTCCCATGTGAGCTACATTTAAACAGGGACCACATCTAACACCTCTGTTCTGACGCCTTGGCCAAAGCAAATAGAATTACGGATGAACAGGAGCCTGTCAAATTCCCGGTCCCAGGAGACGGCTGCTACAGACAGGGTGACCTGAAGTACCAGCAGCAGGACTCCAGACGTGGGCAGGCGCTGGGAGGGCAGGAAGGGACTGGGTAATTTCCTGACTGCCAATTTTTGTGAGTCCTGTGGTTTAAGATAACAGGCATCCTCACCTCAATTAGTGTAGCCTCCTAAAAGGAGGGCACTTCCACCTGTGATACATTTTGGGCTTAAAATTCCTGAAACCTTGAGCTGTTACCTGCTGCTAAAATGTGATTATGCACAGCCAAACGGTCTGATCCAATATGCATAGCCTTGTGGTTTAATATTCACATTAGTTCAATTTCATTAGTATTTCCTGAGCCCCTTGCATTAGATGCTTTAGGAATTTAAGTGGTTTCCTCACCCCTCACCCCTGCACCCTTCTCAGCACGCATTCCACCTACACATAGCATCCTCTACAGCCCAGAAACAGATCTGTACACTTTTAAAATGTATCTGTTTGCTGATGTCCTACACAGTGTGACATCAGGGAGAAATAGAATAATGCAGATGTGGTCTAAACAATGACCCCCTTGGTTGAAATTAATCTCTCCCTACTCAGGACTCCTCTTAATACTGACTACCTAACACTGGGATTAGAGTGGGGATAAAACCTGACCCTGAGCTCCAGTTACACTTGACTGAGAATTCCCCGCCCCGCCCCCCCCCCACTGATTCCCGCCTTCCTTGATTCCTGGGAAAATGTTGCCACGGTCCCATAGAGTCCTTTCTTGCAACTCCAGCAGGTGCAGGGATCACGGGCAGGCCACCGGGGTTTTATTTGCATTAAGGTTTAATAGACCTATTGGGGAATGAATGACCAATGCTGAGTGGGACCCATAGGACTGAAACTATAAAAAAAGAAGAGTCTGGGGTTGACGCCCACTCCTCCAACCCCAAGGTGGGGCTCTGGAGATTTCTAATAATGAGAGCTCATATTCATTGGTCACTCACTGTGTGCATGCACTGTGCTTAGTGTGGGCTTACGTGATCTCATGTCATCCTCACAATAACTCCAAGAGATGGATTCTGTTATTACTAGCACTTTAAAGATGAAGAAGTAATCATGATTATAGGAATTATGCATCTGCCCAGGGTAACGCAGTCAGCAAAGTAGGAAAGAGTCCAGACACGCCCTGGCCAGCTTGGGGACGTGGGTTTATCAGCGGGGTGAGAGCATCACAGGAGAACACGACGGAGCAGCGCCCGTCTCCTTGCCCAGCCCAGGCTGCCCGTGTAACAGAGAGAGAAGATCTTTGAGAGTAAGAACACAAGATTTTTTTTTTTTTTTTTTTTAATTTCAATGTTCGCATAGAGGGGCTGGCTGGGAACAGACAGAGAAATGAGTTCTGGGCCTCTCCCGGGAGAGAGTGCTCATGGTTTTACTTAGTTTTAATTTTCTCTCCTGATGAAAAATTTGCCATGGTTAGAGAGGCACCGAATAAACAGAACTGTGACTGATGTTTTCCAATTTCCTTAGCGGATTCCACATATTTTTTAGAGTTCCATCAATATTTCAACAGTTTCAACCTGGTTCCCCCTCTGGGAGGCTGGGATAGAGTCACAGTCCCCTGACATCCCCCTACCCCCGCCCCTGCACAGCCAAGGCTGGGCTCTTGTCCAGGGCCCTGGGATTTCAGGAATTTTGTTGGGAAGGGGGCAGATGGTATTGGGACCCCACCATAGACCCTCGGCACCCAGCTCCACCAGCGAAAGCAGCTGTTACGCAGAGCTGGGACTCTCTGCCTGTGGGCGTGTTCCTTGGCCTCAGAGCCCTCAACCCATGCAGATGGGTGGACCCATGTTCTTCTTCATGAATAAAGTACTTTCACTTAAATCTTCGCCTCCAGGTTTGCTTGTGGGGGAACCCAAAGCTAAGACGAGGGAGAGGGGTTCCAGAGAGGGCTGCCCCGGAAATCCAAACCAAACAGTGAGGATCAGAAGCCTAGCAAAGAGTTACAGCCATAACAGTAGAGAAGGAAGGTTCAGAAAAGTCCCACCCAGAAACGCCACACTGGAGGAGCCCTGAGTCCGAGGGCCAGGGGTTTGCTCTCCCTGGCTGGTCTCTGCTCCGTTATCATCGTGAGCTTGAGGGCACTTCTCAGAGATTCGCTCATGACCTGCCTTCATCCTCCTCGGTCTCTTCTCGTGGGTGGGCAACACTTCCAGCAAGCAGGGGTAGGCTGGGGTGGAGGCATCCTGCCTTCCTCGGATCACTGCTGATGTGCGTGTGTGGTGTGTGTGCGTGCTTGTGTGTGTGTGTGTGCATGTGTGTGTGTACGCATGTGCATGCGCCCAGGGCACAGGGATGGGAACTGACCTCGAACACGAGAACTCCAAGGACAAGGCCACGCCTCGCCCAGGCTGGGCACAAACGGAGAAGTGGAGAAACACGGGCGATCAGCCCATGCTGGCAGCAGAAACAGACGTGGGCTTTGAGAAGAGTTACTGGCAAGATTCTTCCGCTCGATCACGCTTGGCTTCGCATCGGCAAAGCCCCCGTCTCATTATTCCTTCCCTCTGAGCCGGCAGAGACCAGAGTCACCGCCACGAGCAGGTGCTTTTTCCCTCCATTCCAGATTCAGCTCCCCCATTGCTCCAACTCTCAACCTTCTTGTTCTGCTTTTCTGGTTAAAGATCCATCTGGGAAAGGCCCTTGGCACCCGGAACATGATCCGGGAACACCAACGGAGGCTCACGAAGCCGCAGGCCCTGTGCAAAGTGCTTTCAGTGCAGGATCAGATTTAATTCTCTTTAAAATCCTTTTGAGCTCCACTTCACAGATGAGAAAACTGACGCACAGGAAGGCTGAATGACAGGCCTGACGTCACAGGGCCATGGGGTGTGGCCCATCTGGAATTGGACTTCCGGGCTAGTTGCCTCTGAAACTTAGTCTCTTAACCACTCTGCTATTTTACTTCCTGGAGGTTTGTTGGGTTGTAGATATTAATATAAATATCTGAGATAGGCAATAATTCTAATTAGATCTTGGATTTTTATAGCACTTAACAGTTTACAAAGCCCTTAAGTATACATTATATATCGTGACCCTCACCATAGCTCTCTGAGCCACATAGGGCAAGAATTATTAGGATGTAGTGCTTAGCGCAGTGCGTAAACGTCAGCCACTAGTAACGACAGCATCTTCCTCCTTTTACAAATGAGGAAACCGAGTCTGCGTGTAAGTGAATTCCCAGAGACCCCCAGTAAGTGAAGAGCTGTACCTTGTGCATGGAGCTCACCCTGGGGCTCTTCCTTCTTCTACACCCAGCGACAACGAGCATTGTACATTCCACCAGCAAATCCCTGGACCCCTCATTCTTCTTCAGAGCTTGCCGGCTGATTTTCTCTGGAATGCACAGGGCTTTCAAAGAAGTGCTTATTCCCTACTTTAAGCCCAGCACGGAAGTCAGAAACAGGATGTCAGAAAATACAAAGGGCTCAGGTTGCAATGCTGCTGGAATGCAAAACCAAGAGACTTTTCTCCCTTCTCTGGAGAGGTTGCAACGGGATGGCTAGAAATTGACTTGGACTTTTCCGGGACATGGGAAAGAAGAGAGAGAAGCACAAACATGGCTCAGCAGGGCTGCTCTGGTGCGAAGCCTGGTACCACGCTGAATGATAACATGCGGACGCGGGCCGATCTTGTGGCATTGGGCCACAGAGTCTGGGAGGCCACAGATGTGAGCAGGGAGAAGAGGAGGTCTGGTGATTTTGTGGTCCACATTTTCCATCTTTAAAGTGAATAGGCTCAATTATACTGAGGGAATGGTCCTCACCTGGAGGTGATCTTGCCCCCCAAGTGACATTTTTGGTTGTCACAACTAGGAGGTGTGGAGGACGCTATTGGCATCTAATGAGTACCGGCCAGGGATGCTGCTAAACATCCTACAATGCACAGAACAAATTAACAGACCAAACATCAATAGTGCCAAGGTTGGGACCACCTGCAGCAAGACATCATGAACATTCCTACCCACGTAACCCATCAGCAGAGAGCAGTAGAAAGGGAAAACATAAACCTTAAGTGTTTTGAGGTTCCAAAGATGACATCTCTTTGAAGTGTTTTACCTGAAAACTTCAAAAAAATATTACTTTATGCCCAAGCCACCATTGATTCATTTAACTAATAGTTACTGGACATGTACCGTGTGCCATGCCAATGCTGGGCTCTCCTTTTGCTTTGTTGTAGCATGAGCCTCCCTTTTTCAGGTCTTAGCTTAAACATCGCCTCCTCCCAGAACCCTCCCCAGGACCATCCCATCCAAAGCAGCCACTACCGACTTGTCACTCTCAGCCTCTGCAGCACCTTCAGCGTGGCGCGTACACAGTTCTTGATTATTTCAGTGAACTGTCTTCTCTGGTGGTCTGCAGTTTCTGTGAGCAGGGAGGCCAGGCTTATCTGGTTGTAGCCCCAGTGCCCAGCTCTGGGCAAAGTGTTTTAAATGCACAGTCTTCTCATGATCCCCACTTTATAGGTAAGAAAACTGAGGCATAGTTTATTCATTTATTTGCTAAATGAATGAACACATACCCCCTCACACACAGAAAGACGTGCTGTGTTCATGTTGCACCTTACCTGTAGCTTATATACTGGCTAACCTCATGCTCCTGGGGCTTCTAACCCCATTTGGGAGGTTTAGGGCAGTGAGCGCTCTACTTGGGATCTGGTCAGCCCTACAACCTTTTCACAAGACACACCGTTTGATCTTGGGTAAGTCAGGTCCTCATTCTGAGCCTCAATGCGCTTGTGTGCCAAAAAATATGTAGAACAAAATAGAATTGTGCTAGGTCTGTTTTTCAAACTGTGACCCTTAGAATATTGATTCTAAGAAATGTTACTAGATTTTCAACCAAAAAACAAAAAATGATGACACATCCCTAGTCAAGTCCATGTGAGAAATATTTTATTTTATTTTATTTTATTTTTATTTATTTATTTTTTTGTTTTGAGACAGAGTCTTACTCTGTTGCCCAGGCTAGAGTGAGTGCCGTGGCGTCAGCCTAGCTCACAGCAACCTCAAACTCCTGGGCTCAAGCAATCCTCCTGCCTCAGCCTCCTGAGTAGCTGGGACTAAAGGCATGCACCACCATGCCCGGCTAATTTTTCCTATATATTTTTAGCTGTCCATATAATTTCTTTCTATTTTTAGTAGAGACGGGGTCTCACTCTTGCTCAGAGTGGTCTCAAACTCCTGACCTCGAGTGATCCTCCCACCTCGGCTTCCCAGAGTGCTAGGATTATAAGCATGAGCCACCAGGCCCAACCGAGAAATATTTTAAATAAAGATTTTTTAAATGCGGGGCTTGTCAGAGACTTCATATGCTACTGTACAGTGCGAATGTCCAGGAGGAATATGTCTTTTTTATTGTTTTCCAAACATATATGTTCAAGGAAATCCCTTTCTGAGAAGTGCAATGGAAGGGCCTGAACTCCTCGCATAGATCTTGGCGACGGTAGATGACACGACAGCGAGGACCCCGTTCACTCTTACGTTCAGAATCTCGACAGTGAATACGGGGTAGTGGGCATGTTTACTCTCAGCCCTAGACCCAGCATCTGCGGCTGAGTCTCTTGCTGAGGTCTCCTCTGCTCTCTTGGCCAGACCACATCTCTCACCCCCTATCCGTGGCAGAGGGTCATGCATCTCGTCCCTGCAGCAGGAGGAGAGGTGGCAGCCTGGCCTCTGGAACCTCCCCTCTAGGTCCTCCACACTCTTCCCTCAGCTCCCAGCCACATGCTAGGATTCACTGAGGCATTCCGAAGCCCTAGGAACAGTGAGTCACCAGATGGGAAGAATCTGGACCTCGGAAGGCTGCCCGACCCCCTGACTGGACCAAGACAGGAGTGAGAAGTCCGCCTGCCCTTGCACAAAGCTGCTGAGACCGGGACGCGTTTGTCACTCGGTTAGCCTAGGCTGACCACCGGTGGTTCCTCAGGGAAAACAGATTCCCACTCAGCTCCTGCCACGACCCTGTTAAACATGAACGGGATGGTGAACAGATGACCTCTCATTTTCCACACCTCATGTCTCAGGCCACAGGGCCACTGCTGACATGAACAGCTGCCTGTGTTTCCCGGTGTCAGTAACCAGAGGCGATGGAAGACACCTGACGAGGGTATAACACTGTCTCCGAGGCTGCAGAGCCTTTAATAATGATGACTGATGCTCACAGGGACACTGTGCTACCTTTCTTTAACGTGGTACCAAAAGAGAAAGGCAAAAAATCCCAGTAATCTGTGCACTGTTGTCAAGCCCAGCCAAGCTTCGGATGGCCATTGTCAGTTTCCCCAGGACAGAGTTGCTCTTGACACCTGTCAAGACACTGGCGCATCCCACCTGCCTGTGGTTAAGATGCTGACAGCTCTCCCTGGCCAGGTGTGAGAGCAGCGAACTGTGTAGGACCAGGTCTCTGCTGGCCGCCTGGCACAGGTCACCGCGCACCTGGGCTGCTGAGGGCTGCTGGGGACACAGAGCAAGCTCTATGCGCGGCCACAGGAAGAGGCAGAGTCTTTGCTGCTTCTCCCAGCAGCCTGCGTGTCTGGGATTTGGCACCGGGGACCCGTCGGGAGGAGGAGGCAGACCAGGACGGGCTGGGTTCAGCTCCATCTGTCTCCGGCTTCTGTTTGGCATCTTGGCTGTGCTGCGAGAAGCCCTCTGCAGTTCCCTGCCTCTCTCAGCAGCTGCTCACCAGGAGACAGGAAAATTGCTCTCCTTCCAGTGGACTGGCCTAGGGAGGAGGCTTCCCCAGGGACCCAGGGGAGGGCAGGAGTCCAGGGTGGCCACGATCAAGAGACAAAAACACACCTAAGCCCAACCAGACCTGGCAGGCGCTTGAATCTCCAAAGTGAGTCTTGCCTTTAATTCTCCCCCACTCAGCATGGCTGCTCCGGGCTGCGATATTAGCCCAGATAAACTTAACATGAAAATCATAATCCAGCAAGTCATGGCCATTCTTGTCAATTCTCTTAAAGGTTAATCTGCTTTTCTCCTTATTAATGAAGGGCCTCGGAAATGCAGCCGGGCTTCTCCCGTGTTTTGGTAGATTTGGGCTAATAGGCTATTTTATTTCCATGGTAACAGCTTCCAGTGTTACAGGAAGATAATTTTCCAGACAAAAGATTTGTGGGTCTTATTATTCTGCAGGGATCTGACTGTGAAGCCCGGGAAAGTGGGTTCAAGGGCCGCCCAGGATGGCGAGTTCGACCCATTCTGGGGCACCTGTTTGCCTCTAGCTTCTGGGTCTCGACGCTTGTTAGGGGGATGCATTGTAGGAAATTGGCAGGAGCTGAATAGGAACTTGGCAGGGCCTGAATAAAGATATTCTTTGAAAGACAATGCCCTAAATTCGTTCCCTTATCAGGCAATAGGATTGGAATGAGAAGTGGCTTGTCGTGTAGCCATCGCTGGCACAAGAGGAGCCTCTGCCCTGCGGGGTGAGCCAGGGGCTGTCCTTACAGTGAGGGGCTCTTGAAGAGGTGCCTCTGAGCAGAGCCGCGTCCCTGCTCACCTCCCCGTCTCGGGGCAGACTGGCAGCATCCTCTCCTCCCAGGTGTTCAGCCCACAGTGTGGCGGCTGCCAGGTGTGCGGCTAGGCGCAGGAAGACAAAAGATGAACCAAGTAGGCATGGCCCCCACTCTAAAGGAGCTTAGAGTTTTCGGTATGTTAGGGGGTAGGTGGGTTAACATAGAGACAAGAAACCAGGCAATGGCTATACCTTGTGGTGTGTATTACAACAGGGACGTCTTTGGTGCTGGGGGTACACAGAAGTCAGGAAAGATACAGAGAAAGTGCTCTTTTAGAAAGACTTTGAGAGCTGGGTAGGAGCAAGAGCTATTCAAACATCAACTAAAGGACCATTACGAGCCAAGCATAACTCCAGGTCCTGGGGATTCAAAGGTGGGCAAAACTAGACAGATTCCCTATTTACACCCTGGTAAGGGAAAGAGACATTAGTCAATATTGAAATTTAAAGTCGCAGGTGAGAGCAGTGCTACCAAGGAGAAGTTCTTAATGCAATAAAAAGCAGGGAGATGGAAATTTGAGAAAGACAGAACAGTCATGTATGGTTGGGCAGGCTGTGTACTGTACAACTCTAGGGTGAGCCATTCACATCACAGACATTATAGATTTGAATATTTATTATGATAGTTTTCTGGAAGATGGCATCCAAAATGTCTTAAGAAAGGAGTGCCATTCTCTAAATCACACAAAATTGACTCTATGATCTAGCAGAGCCCCTGCCAGGGAGGAAAGGAAAGTTTCCTCTCAGTAAGTGGCAAACTCTAGGATCTAAAGAGTGGGTAGGCACTCAGTGGGTAAAGAAAAGGAAGGAAAGGTGCCCTGGATGCAGGAAATAGCAGGTGATAGTTGGGGTAGTTGCATCTCAGAGATTGAAAGAGGCCAGGGAGGCCAGAACAAGTCAAATGAGGGGAGTGTGGTGCACGATGAGGCTGGAGAGGGCAGCAGATCATGCAGGGCTAGCTCAGAATTTCACCTCCCTACTAGATGGGAGTAAGTGGGTGAATTAGATGCAACTGTGAGAATGGAGGAGCCTTTGGTCAGTCATGGAAACGAGGTAAAATTGGTGGCCCAAAGTCAGACCAGTGACTACTCGAGTCTGGTCCGTGGATCACAACAGAAGCACCTGGGATGCACGTTGCCAACACAGCCTCTGGAGTCTCACTCGGGACCTACCAAAACAGACTCTTGGGGGCAAGAGCCAGGAATCTGCATTTTACCGAGCATGCCATTAACTCTGTTGCAACCTAGGTTCAAGAATGGCTCAGTTATGCTAGTGCCTGTGTCAGCCTGTGTCGCTGATCCTTATTCTGCCCTCACCGGTTATGAGACCTGAGACAAATTCAAGGCTGCCCTTGGATTTGTTTATTGATCCAATGACTTGCATAATATTTGCTGTTTCTTACAAGAGGATGGTTTGTTCATTCTCACCCAATGTTCCTTGAGGAATTACTATATCAAGGAGGCAAAGAAGTTTCATCTCATGTGTTACGTCCACTTCCTTAGGAATGACTGTAAGAATGCTGTGTTGAGAAGGATTCTGAAGATGTATACAGTCTTCCCCCCTTATCCACGGTTTCAGTTACCTGAAGCCAACCTCAGCCTGAAAATATTCAATGGAAAATTCCAGAAATAAACAATTACTAAGTGTTCAGTTGCTCCCCATTGTGAGTAGCATGATGAAATCTCCCACCATCTTGCTCCGTCCCACCCAGGACGTGAATCATCCCTTTTTGCAGCGTCTCCACGCTGTAGATGCCACCTGCTCCTTAGTCACTTAGTAGACGCCTCAGTGATCAGATTGACTGTCACAGTACTGCAGTGCTTGTGTTTGAGGAACCCTTCTTTAACTTAATAACGGACTCCAAGTGCAAGAGTAGGGATGTTGGTGATTCAAATATGACAAAGCTGTAAAGTGCTTCCTTTTTAAGTGAAAAGACGGAAGTTCTTGTATTACTAAGGAAAGAAAAAAATTCATATGCTAAGATTTCTAAGATCTCTGGTAAGAATGAATCTACTGTACGTGAAACTGTGAAGAAGAAAAAAGGAATCTGTACATAGTAGATATAAGCGTTCGGTATTATCCGTGGTTTTAGGCATCCACTGGGAGTCTTTGAACACATTACCCGAGGATCAGTGGGGACTACTGTACAGATCGATTAAAGATGTCTGCCACAAGCACTGAAAAGGAGGTGTTGGAACATCAAGTTGTCAGCTAGAGATGCCGTCCACGAGAAGTCACCCCTCGGCGCAGCCTTCCAGACCACACAACGTAGCGCAGTGCACCCCCTCCCAAATGCATCTCCACGGAATTCCGTCTGAGCCTTTATTATTTTAGCCCTCTTGCTTATTTAATTGCTTACTTATTTTTTTCCTCTGGGCTTTTTCACCTTGCTGTCTATAATAAGCTCCTATTCTACTATAGCTTCATGAAATGTTACCGTGGGGGGAAATTGGGGAAACATGTATTGCTTCCTATAACTTCATGTGAAACTACGTATTTCAGAATTAAAAAGTTTTTTAGGAAAAAAACCCAATTGCACAACTTGGTTGAAAGGTGGACGCTGGTCCAAAGTGCACTTCGGTTCCACGGTTTCCATTCCTTGCCTCGCCCCCTCCCTGCCACTGTGTGACCAAACTGTTTATAGTCCATTCTCCCAGAGACTCCTGGCACCTCATGTAAACTGCACAATCTGTTACAGACTGTGGCTCCAACAAAGATTTCTGGAAGACATCACTGAAACTCCGGGTGTCCAATGCGGGCACAAAGCCGATTTACTAAGTTCCAGAGTATTCAAATGGCAGCCTTTGAAATCACATTTGAAGGAGGCCGCTCCTGTTGCAACCTGTACTTCCACCATGACAAGATTCACGTCCTTGATTTTAATTATTTGGTCCTTGCCAGGTTTCCCTCCAGAACGTAAGCACCATGAGGACATGGACACTGTGATGTGTTCCTTGTGTCCCCTTGGCCCACAGTGCCTATCACATAGATGTCCCCATAGTGGCCATTTGTGGTTTCTGCCTACCCAACATTCATTGTTTTCTGCTGATAATAGCACTTGTTTTTTGTTTGTTTTTTTTTTTTGGCGGGGGCGGGAGGAACCACCTCTCCCCCATTGCAGACAGTCTTGGGGGGAGTTTGAACAAACTCCTGCCCTGGCTAAGGGGAGGCAGGAGACCCAGGACAATCAGAATTGGTGAGTGACAAGCCCTAGATTTTGCTAAAAATGTTTTCAAAGACAAGCTCTCCCTTTCCTCTATCGTTATTGTTCTGCTAGGATATCAGCGGGAGCCTTCCCACTACCCGCCCTTGGATGAGTTTGTCTGCAATGGAGCCAACACCGTGGAAAGCGGAGCTGAGAAATGGAGAGACAGCAACTCCTGATGCATTATTTGAGCATCTGGATCTAGCCATCCCTGAAGCTATTATGTCCTCAGACTTTTCAATCACGTGGGTTACTATAATCCCTTTCTGGTTCAAGCCAATTTGAGTTGAGTTTCTGTCATTTGCCATCAAAAATCATCCAGGTGCTTAGCAAGTATCTAACAAATGAATGAATGAATAGACACATGCAATTCTGCAAATATTTATTATTCCTGCCATTACGTGGCAGGCACTGTTTTAAGTCCCAAAGAAAGAGGCAGAGGAGAAGCAGAAATTGCTGCCTCCCTTGAAAGCCAAGTATGTGGCCTGACAACCTGGAATTTGGCTCAATCCAACCAATTATGGTGGCTACTTAGAAATATCCCTTTTTCTCCCAATCTTTCCCTTTCCTCCTCCCATAAACATAACTGTGGCTCCTGCTAGTACTAAGGTATGGCCCACGGACCCACTAACACCAGTGCTCACATTAGTTCCCGAGGCCAAGTGGCTGGGTTCTATCTGGTTATCAGATGCAAACTACATCACAGCAGGGATTTGGGCTAGACATTAGGGGAATATTGTGGTACCAGATGGTGTTTCTGAAGAAGGTTGTCCTATTTTTGCAGTTTTAGGATTTGACAATAAATCTGCCTGGCAGGCCTCGGATGTGATTTGGCCTCAAAATTGTCTCTGTTAATCCTTGATGGTGTGTGTATGTGTCGAGGTCCAACCAGGAAAAACAGAACCTGCTCTAAGTATTTGAACAAAGGGAATTTAATGTAAGAAACTGATTGCACAGATGAAGGATGAGGCTGGGAAGCAAACAACAGGGAACTATGAGGTAACCCAGGGATTTGCAATAGCAGGAAGACATTACCACTACTAGGCTAGAGAGACAAATGGAGGAGGTGGTGTTCCTAGCTTCCAGGAGATGGAGTCATCCTATAGAGGCTGGAGCCATGGCAGGCCTGCATGGTAGAAGCAGGTGCCAAGGAAGACATGCAGTCACTGCAAGAGAAGCTGCCTGAGACAGAGTGAGGGGAAGAAAGATTCTGCCTTTTTTTTTCCTCCTACCTCTCACTCACAACAGAGCCACACCAACCCAGCGCCTCCCACTGGCCACACCCACCCCTCCACCTCCCATTGGCCACACCCATCCCTCCACCTCCCATTGGCCACACCAACCCCACTGCCTCCCACTGGCCACACTCAACCCACCACCTCCCACTGGCCACACCCACCCACCACCTCCCATTGGCCACACCCACCCCTCCACCTCCCATTGGCCACACCAATCCCACTGCCTCCCACTGCCCACACTCAACCCACCACCTCCCACTGGCCACACCCACCCACCACCTCCCATTGGCCACACCCACCCCTCCACCTCCCATTGGCCACACTCAACCCACCGCCTCCCACTGGCCACACCAACCCACCACCTCCCACTGGCCACATTCAACCCACCACCTCCCACTGGCCACACCAACCCACCACCTCCCACAGGCCACAATCAAACCACCACCTCTCATTGGCCACACCCAACCAGGAGCCACAAACCAGGAACCTTTGGAAGATCAGCCTCCTGTGATACAAAGCAGAGAAAGGGTGGGCAAGAATGGATCATATGGCAAACATATTAAGACTTCACAGTGCTGTCCCCCAAAAGCTGCCATCTCTGGGTTCCCACATGCAGTACCTCCTTTCTCACCTGGAAAGAAATGGCCCTTTGGGATGTAAAGATGTCATCACCAAGCCTCTATCAGAAATTGGGATCAAGTTCTAAGACTCTCATACTCTACCAATGGGAGCGTAAAAGGGCACAACCACTTTAGAGAACTGTTTGGCAGTTTCTGATCAATTAAACATATACATCTGCCGTAAGACCCAGCAATTCTGTTCTCAGGTATTTACTCAAGAGCAATGAAAACATTGCACAAAAGGAATTACACAAGAATGTTTATAGTATTATTTTCATGAAGGCCAAAAATTGGAAACAACTTAAATGTCCATCCATGGGAGAATGGATAAACAAAATTATGGTAAAGTCATATAATAGAATACTACTCAGCGATTAAAAGGAGTATACTACTTTTACACACAATAATGTGAATGAATCTCAAAAAGATGACAAGGAAAGAAGGCCCAGACATACAGAGTGCATGCTATCTCATTCCATTTATGTAGAATCCAAGAAGAGACAAAAAAATCTAATCTATGGTGATAAAAATCAGAAACTGGTTCTCAAAGTAGGGACTGGGGATTGACTTAGAAAGAACATCAGGGAATTTTCATCTGTAAAAGAAATGTTCTGTATCTTATTTTGGTTAGTGGTTGCTCAGGTGTATACAGTTATCAAAACTCGTTGACCTGAAAACCTAAGATTTGTGCATGTTAATGTGTGTTATTTATATGTTGTAGGAGACCAGGATATGCCACACCAAAATATGACTGTAAGAGACCCGAATATGCTGCCCCAAAATATGCCTCTTTGGCATATGGGTTATTTTGAACTGATTATTTTGAGAAACAGCAACACAAGAGAAGTTCTGAAAACAAAGTTATCCTTTTGTAAGGGAAATTTATATCTATACAGGAAACCTCCATTTGCAAGGGTGTCTCCCTCTCTGTACCAGGAAAAGTATGATTCAGTCACAAGAAATGCTTATCAGTGGAGAAGGCACCAACTTCAAATCAGCAGAACAAACCTTATTCTTCTCTCTCATGCATTTCCTAGTCACTTTCCCATAACCTGCCTCCCTGACACCCTTCTTTCTTTGTTGTAGTTGAAGATGCTGTATAAGCCAGAGTTCTGGGCCACTTCTTTAAGAGTCACTTGTTTTCCCCTAGGCACCCCCCCATGTTTCCATGAGGTATACGTGTTGGTAAACTTCTGTTTGTTTTTCTCTAGTTAATCTGTCTTTTGTTACAGGGGGTCCCAGCTAAGAACTTAGAAGGGTAGAGAGGAAATTATTTTTCCCTCCCCTACAATGTCAAATTAGTCATAATAACAAAAACCAACAAAGAAGAATCCATTTTCAAGGTAAAGGACAAATTTCATACTTCTCTACTTGGCCTCCACTATCAAGAAGGACAGCACGATCACATCCTGGTGGATTTCTTATTGCACATTTCTGTACTGTGGGATGTTACCCAGGAGCAGGTAGATGGCACTCGGTTTCTTAGGCTAAGTAATGCCAGAGACCAGGGGTGAGATGCAGTCCTAACACCCGCACCATCCACGTGATTCATGGACATCGGACAAACTCAGCGGAAATGGTTGACGGGTGTTTTACATTAAACTGAGTGGCCATAAATATTTAATCACATGACCAGCACTGCTAAATACATCACCTATAACTGTGTCTTCCTTTCAGAAGTGGTGCTGTCTGGCTTCATCCAGACAGCAGGTAAGAGTCACTGGGAAAAGGTACCAGCGCAAGAAGCATAATAATCACTCTGCCAATGTTGCTTCCCCAGCTTTCACTTCCAGTTTTCCACCCCCTTTCCAGTTTCTATGTAGGGCTCCACGTGTCCCAGAAAGCTAACTGTCCCCACCCTGCCTCTGATCCTGCCAGTTCTAGGTCTGTAGTACACAAGCTAGATTAAGCCAATCACTGTGTTCCATCCCCACCAACCACCACCTCTGACCAGAGAGATTGGGTGAAGGTGAATATGTGAACTAACTGGTCCAATCACCTTGAATCTCTGTACTTTGGCTTACAAGGCTCTGTCTTCCTCAGGACAGCTGTGGTTTGGAAGTGTAAGACCTGGAACTTCCGTAGTCATTTTTGCTTCTATGAGTTGAACCATAATAGGGACACATCGGAAAGGAAAGATGAGGGAACTATAGAGAAATGAAGCTTAGCCCAGTTGACATCATGATCGTATGTCTGAGGTTGGTCCTTTCTCTCAACTTTTTGGTTATGGGAGCCAATAAACTTCCCTATTATTCAGGCCAATTTGAGTTGGGTTTTACATGATTTGCAGCCAATGGCATCGTAACTGCTGGGTGACAGCCAGAATGCCAGGCTCATCTGGGCCGCAGGCCAGAGTCTGTGAAAAAGACTGGGACCAGCAGTCAGAAGGCCTGAGTTCTGGTGCCGGCTGGGTCACTATGGAGCCACGTGACCCTGAGCAAGTCATTTATCCTGGCAGAATCTTAGTTTACTCCTCTGTGTGACGAGGTGATTAGATGAGTCCTCTAAGTTCTTTTGCATTAATGGCAGTGAAAACAAAGATAATGATAATAATAATAGCTAATAATTTATGGTGTTCCTACTATGTGCCTGGTGCTGTGTGAATTGCTTTAGATCCATGATTTCATTTGATTCTTGTATCAGGTAGGGTTGGATCAGGAAAGCAGAACCACGGTGGATATTAATGACATGGTTGTGGGAGAAGCTGAGAACCAAGGATCCAAAAGGGGGAACTGGAGGATCAAAGTCACCAACAGTCCTCCCAATGGGACACCATGAGCGAGGAAGTAGGAGTTTGCCAGGGAGTGCAGGAGGGCAGGCACGTCCTGCTGCTACGTGAGACAGCAAAGGGGGACCCGGTGACGCAGTCTGCAGAAGGCTGTTGTCTCAGAGACCGGTGGGGTCCTGGGGTGCTGCAGGTAAGCAGGGCTGGCAGCGGGAAGAAGAGCTACATTCAAGTGGGGTGGGGAGAAGTAAAAACAAGCTGGAACCTGCTGGGACCTCTGCACCTGTCCCCTACTGCATCCAAGCACAATGATCTTTAGAGATTAATGGCTGCTACTTCACATCTGCTTTCCAAACTGCATGCAAAAAAAACAGAAAAAAATTTTTCTTTCTTTTTTGGCCGGCTCAACCTAGACACACACGGGGAAAGGGATTTGGGGAAATGTAGTTCAAGCTTAGCCAAGATGACAATGCAGATCAACAAATCCTCTGAAAGAAACAGGATAAACATCCCCCCCCTTCCCAAAGTTTAGCAAAGCTAAACAACTTGCCTAAAATTATCCATCTGTTTAGTACTAGAGCCGGGACTAAGATTTAGGACTTCTTACTTCTACTTAGTCTTTTTTCTATTGTACGTGATCACTGTGGCCAAAAGTTAGCTTTCTTTCTAATATAAAATGGAGTTGATCTTACTCATTGCTCTTTTCTTTTATCACCATCCTTCTTACTAATCAGTGTTATCAATGACCCTGTCTCTTGCTCTTTCTACTTCGGCATCATTAGCTCCTTGATTTCTTAGGCTCGTGGCCTCATGGCCACAAGATGGCTGCTGCAGTGCCAGGCAACACATGGGACATGACAGCAACCAGCTGACAGAAAGTCTTCTCCCCTTGAAGCTCTTTTTATTGGTTAGGAGTCCTATTCCCAGAAGCCTGCATCCCTAGCAACTGGGCCACATGCTTATGGCCTAGCTGCCCAGGAGGCTGAGAAAACAAGTACGTATCTAGTGTGTTCAGCCTCTCTCTTGGGAGGTAACTCTGCCAGCAAGAAACAAGGTAGAGGAGGGGATGCTATGGGGCAGGCATGGAACTGAGTCTGCTATACCCTCACAAGTTCCTGCTTTTTCAAGCTTACACTTCAGTCTTTAAGACTAGATGATTTTGTCTATGCTTGATATACACTGAGTGGAAGGGTAGCTCGTCTGCTTGAGAATCCCTAGAACTGTCCACATTAGCATCACTAAGTAAAGGCCCTGAAAGCAAATAGACCCCATAGTGCAATGCCCTGCAAAAAAAAAAAAAAAAAGGGATATTAATAGTACACCAAGCATAGATCAATGTTTCAACCATTTTTAAAATTTTCAGCTCCCTAAAGAGTCCTTTTAGACATATTTTTCTTGATGCTCCCATGAAACTTTAAAACTACAGATATTCTGTATCTATTTGTGTGTTGTATGTCTATCTGTGCTTTATATATTCAAAAAATTATGATTTTTTTCACCTGCCCAAAACTCAGTTTTCTTTTCCTTGACTTTTATATGGTGCCCACTGAGAAGGCATGATCTAGTTGCAAACTTGAGCTCTTTCAGACAGATATGCATATTTTCCAGTGATGTGGAGATTAATAATTGTCCAGCACCATATCTAGATGTGTCAACCAGCCCTGAGAGGTTGCACGGCTACTTAAGCAGAGGTGCACAGGAAGGGATGAATATTTGCCTCCGTGTCTGATTTCCCATCTCTTTACACGAAGACCTTGACTCCTTCACTTTAGTTTACAAACCTTCACGTGTAGGCCTTATAATGAAATATAATTAAAAGTTCAAGGGAACTGAGCAAAATGAAGGAAACATAATTGGACTGCAGGAGAAAGCATGTTTCTTGGTTGGAACTCTTTGGTTGCAAGGACTGGAAAGAAACTTGAGCTAGTTAAATGATGAGAGGGGCAAGGAGAGGGGATTTCACTGGCAGGAGACTGCATTGGCCTCCTAGGGCTGCCATAACACAGTGCCACAGACTGGGTGGCTTCAACAACAGAAGCCTATTGTCTCACAGCTCTGGAGGCTGCAAGTCTGAGATCAAGATGTTGGCAGGGCTGGTTCCTTCTGAGGCCTCTCTTCCTGGCTTGTGGACAGCCGCCTCCTCACTGGGTCCTCACGTGGCCTCTCCTCGGGGCATGCACCTCCCTGGCATCTCTTTCTGTCCTTATAAGGACACCAGTCATATTGGATCAGGGTCCACCCCAGTGACTTCATTTTCACTTAATTACCACTTTAGGACTCTATCTCTAAATGCAGTCTCATTCTGAGGTACTGGGGATTAGGACCTCAATCTATGAATGGGGGGCATAGGAGGGACACAGTTCAGCCTGTAACAGTTACAGAGGTATCTCGTGCACTCCATTCATAGGTTGGACAGGCCTTTAAGGAGCAGATACCAGGGCTGCTTCAACCAGTATTTGAGATTTTTCCTTCCAGAGCAGGAATCCCAACCCTTAATGCCCTTGCAGGAACTATGGGGAGCTGGAGTGTGCAGAACCCCCCTAAAGAGGGTGCTCCTCAGCTCCAGAGCGTTGCTGCCTTTCAGGAACCCAGGCCCGTGGTGGCCAGATCATCCAATTTTCTAACAGAAACCAAAAATCTGGGGTTTTAGTAAAGTCTCCAATTTTTTATAAACTGTGCAGGCCAAATAAAACAAATCTGCCAGCTGGATCTGTCCAGTTTGTGGTTTCTTCTCGAGAGCTGTAGGAGAGGAAAGACTTTCCCTCTATCCTTAGCTGGAGCTAGAAAATTAACAACAATAGGGAGATTCACAAGTAGGAAAAGTATACAGATTTTACTAATTTTTAATATAACGTGCGTTAGTACACTACAGGAAAAAAGTGAACCCCTCCAAAAAGCAGTGAGATTTGAGCGCTTGTATACCATCTTCACAGGGGCAAGGGAGGGAGATGTGGTCACTTAGGGGAGAGTAAAAGGTTCTGGGGAAGATGAATGGGCCCTTAGAAAAATAGATGGGAGATATGCCAGATTGTGACAGAGTTGTCTGGGAGTGGTGTCAACTTCCAGCCTCCCCTGGGATAAGAGTCTTTGATCTTCCCTGTTTGAGGAAACTCCCAGGGAGGGGATTGGTGACAATTGAGTTCTTTTTGAAGGATCTGTCTTTAGGCAGATAAGGGGAGTTCAGAAGAAGGCTCTCTGTGTATTGCATTTTTTCAGGCACCTCCAGCTCAAAATAATCAATATAGCAACGTGGCATATTTTGGGGAGTGGCATGACCTGAACCCCTTCAGAGCTTTGCTGTGACGTGACTCAGCTTCCTTCTCCACGGCTCAGGTCTGAGGGGAGAGGTTATGATAGGAGAGCTAGAGCCAGATGTCACTGGGAGGGGTGACTCAGCAAAAATACAGCTGGAGGGCGGGGCAGAGGGACAGACAGAAAGGGTGGTTCCTGAAGAAGGGGATCTGGGCAGAAACTGGTAGAGTCTCTGGAAGGAGGGGTTAAGGTAAAGCTGTTTATCTATTGCTTGTCCGTGTCCTTGGGAATCGTATCACTGGTGGGAGGCAACTTCCCGTGGCTTCTGGAAAAGAAAGAGCAAGATGAAACTGGCTTAAACTGAAACAAAGGAATTTAAATCAGACATTTGAAAGAACTTCCAAAGGGAGTTGTAAAGCTCTGAGAATCTACTGTGGGTATCAGGTCCTATCAGATTGAGTCAAAACGTATCTGTCACGCTGGTCTCTGGGAAGAGCTTGTCAACCATCCATCTCTGTCTCCACTCCCTCCAGCCCCTAAGTCCCCAAATCCCAGTCCACACACATCGCATGCACTGCCTTTGCCTAGAAAAGTGTGAGCCTTTCTTATCTCACCAGCTTGTAGATCAAAGTTTGATTTGAATACTGGGGGCCAGTCCCACCCCCTCCTCTTGCCTCCCTGTTGAACCACTGAAAGTCCCAGTAAATTCTTTGATGTTGCTGATTCTGTACTTAGGTGATGTCTTCATTTGAGTAAAAGTAATCTCACTCTGATGGCTGACACCGATGGGAAACTGGCATTGTCAACTGTCATTAAGTTAGAGGGTGTATAGAGGACATTAAGTTAGAGGGTGTATAGAGGATGATGATAAATTCCATGCATGATTAGTTATTAAAAACAGGTTGGCACACCTACTCATCTGCTTTAACATGCCTCCCCCCACCCCCATCTGTTAACCTGTGGCTATTTGAAGGTGGCATATGCAAATAGAGGCAGAGATACGGGGGAGGAACATGGCTACTATGGGGAAACAAATTAAATCACATCCATTGAACAATTTTGCTGTTTAAATCCATTCTGAAGGTATCCTAGGAGCAATGAGGGCTCTCTCTTTCTCAATCAGTCAACCCAGCTAGGGCTCCAGAACATTCATTCTGAGTTCCGTCCAAAACTCAGAGGGCAGCAGCTGCAGAAGGGGTAATTATAGTGTTGGGTTGAGGGGAAATGTCCCCTTCCCCGATGAAAGTTCACTGAAAGATCAACTCACAATAAGGCAGATTAATGAGATAAAGAGGTTTATTTACTGTGGGCATTGGAGGAGAGTCATAGAGTGATTATCCAATATCCCAGTAGGGTCCAGAAATTTATATGCCCTCATTGTAGAGGGGAGGGGAAGATGAAGAATACAGGTAATTCTGTTTAGGGGCAATAAATGGTTGTTAGGGAGGATGAATAAATACTTGGGAGAGTGAATGGATGGGGGAAACAAATTGACTTGTAAATGATTTTCTTTGCAGATTAAATTAACCCAAGAGACAGGTATTACATTTAAAATGATTTGGGCCAGGTCTGGTTGCATTTTTTATTTTCTTTCCTGCAATATAGAGAGATAACAGGGAAGGGAAGGGAAATCAATTGTTCTTTTGATCTGTCAGTCCAGTTTATGCAGATAGAGCGAAAGCCCCTTTCAATGCTTTTTGATCTTGAAGGGCCTATAATTCAAAATACTCTTTATACCAACTAGTCATATTTTGGGGTGAAATTTCCTGAGCTCTCTCAATAGCATTAGAAACCTAGCTGCTAAACTCTGTGTGGACCTATTTCAGATGACTTTTATTATTTTTATAATTAATTCATAAAATGCTTTAAAGTCAACGTAGTTGACAGGGTGTTTTCTGACCCATTATTCATAGGAATAAATTTGTGGGATGTCTGTCACGTGCTAGAAACCATTGTAAGAGCAAAGACTTCAGTGGCAAACAAAACAGACAAGAGTCCCACTTTTGCAGATCTTCCATTGGGATGGTGAGAGGAAGAGGAAGGAAAGCAAGTCAACAAATTAAATTAGCAAGATGGAAGAAAGGTGTGATACCTTGCCTCACCCATCATAAGATGAGCGGACAGTCCTGGAACAAAAGACAGGTCAACAGGAGAAAGGCATACCAAGCTTATTTAATAAAAGTTTTACATGACACAGGAGTCTTTCAGAAATGCAGACCCAAAAACCCAGGGAAAACTGTCTATTTTTATGCGTAGTTTGCATGAAGAATGGGCAGCTGTTGTAGAAGTGTGATTGGACAAACGGGGTATGATCTCATGGTAAGAGACTGAGGGAGGAAACCCAGTGAGTAGAAAAAACAAACTCAGTTTCTCCCACTTTACTCTCACTCAACAGTCAACACAGAAGATTTCTGTGATCTCTGGTCACCAGAAAACATGTGGGGATTTTTTCCCACCAATAACAAATCAATCAATTCTGCAGTGGATTCTTCAGCAGACATCAGCTGGGTGTCCTCTAATTCAATTCAGTCCCAGTACTGTCTGCCTGGAGATAGCGTCAGATCCCCCAGGGTGAGGGCTCAGTCTCATAAGACTCCCCACCCCAGTCCCTGACCAGCACCACCACCGCTTTCTATGCCAGTTGCAAGCCCCAGGTTGTTTTACCTGTGATTCTGACTGACCTGCTATAAATTGGGGTTCCCACAACCCCCTCCTTGGGTGTGATTAATTTGCTAGAGTGGTTCACAGAACTCAAGGAAACATTTACTTAAAGTTTCCTGGTTCATTACAAAGGATATTACAAAGCATACAGATGGACAGCCAGATGGAGAAATACATAGTGTGAGGTCTGGAAGGGGCCCGAGCACTGGAGCTTCTGTCCCTGTGGAGTGGGGCTGTGCCATCCTCCCAGCCTATGGATGTGTAAGCCCCGTGGGTTCAGCTATCTGCTGTACCTTTTGGGTTTTTATAGAAGCTTTATAATTGTAGGCATGATTGATTAAGCCATTGGCCATTGGCAATCAACTTAACCTTCAGTCTCCCTCCCCTCCCTGGAGGTTGGGGGTGGGGCTGAAAGTTCCAACCCACTGAGCAGTGGCTAGTTCCCCTGGTAACCAGACCCCCATCCTGTGGTATCTAGGGGCTTTCAAAAAATCACCTCATTAGTATAATATAAGGTGTGTTTGAAAGGGTCTGTTGTACATAAGGAAAGACTGTCTTGCACCTTTATCTTCAGAAACTAAAGACAAAAGGGTAAAGTACTTTAACAAAGGGTATTCATATTGCTCTAGTCACTTACGAGACCAATGTTTACAGGAATTGGGATGAACCACATATATACATCATAACATCATGCCAGGCAGGTGTCTGTTCAGGTTCATCTTGGCCTCTGTATGGCACAACCCCCACCATACCCTAGTGCAGGGCAGGGCCCGCTACAGTGAAGGTATTCCAGGCAGAAGGGAGAGAATGACTTTTCTAGGTTTTATGGCTTGCTTTGGAGAAGAGGAGTTCTAATTTCTGTGACCCCCCCCCCCCTTGGGGAAGTGGAATTCTGGGTTCTATGATTCATTTCAGAGGAGAAAGAGGGTAAGGAGATGGGAGGGTAGGAGCAGGTCAGAGAGACCTTGCTTCTGAGGTCCTTCCATTTTCTTTAGTTCAAAGTGTTAGGTAGATAGTGAGGGATTCTGGGTTTTAGGGACAAAAGTGGGTGCCATTGTGGATCAACACCCCCACAAATGCGCTTTCAGAGAGGCTCATGGAAGATCTGCATGTGCAGTAAGACTCAGGTCATATAACTGTCCATCAAAATGGTTTCATGATGACGTCTGAAGCACGCGGAGGTCCCAATCCAGACACTATAAAACAAGACCCAGACCATAACCAAAGTCTCTCTCTTTTGCTATAACAATAGGTCCAGTCATCATCTGTGGCACATGTATCTTGCTCTTACTCTGTAAATCTATATCAGGTATAGACTCGCTGAAGAAGTGACAGCAGAGGTGAGACCTAAATGACAAGAAGCAGTCAACTCCAAGAAGATCTGGGATGTTCTAGACCAGTGGTTCTCAACTAGGTGCAGTTCTGCCTTCCAGGGCACATCTGGCAATGTCTGGAGATATTTTTGGTTGTCACAACTGGGAATGGAGAGGGTCTGCTCCTAGCATCTAGTGAACAGAGGCCAGGGATGCTGCTGGACAGCCTCCAATGCACAGGACAACCCCTTGCCCCCATGTGCCCAATGCACAGAATTATCCAGTCCCAGATGTCACTCCTGCCAAGGTTGAAAAACTCTGTTCCAGACAATGAGAACAGCTTCAAACAGAGGGCAGCCACAAGAAAATTGCAGGAAAGAAAACAAGACTGAGGGTGTGAGTACATGAGGGTGTCAGTTCTTGTTGCAATAATGCCACAACACTACTACAAAACCCATTGGCTTAGAACAAAGACCATTTATTAGTGTTGTTCACAGCTCTGGGGTCTTTGGAATGGCTCTGCTTCCAGCTATAGCTTGGCCAGGCTTGGCTCCAGACCATGGATTGGGTTGAAATAGGCTGTACAACTTCTCTTGCTCTCCTTGGACAAGCAACTACCTGGGGCATGTCCTGTGGATCCCAAAAGCACAGAGGGCCAAGACAAAACACACACCCATATTTCGGGACTCTGCCCATGCCATGACCACTAACGTGTCACTGACCAAAGGAAGTTTCATGGAAAAGCCCCAAGTCCAGGGACAGGGAAGTCCATTCTACCATGTAAAGGTGTGGCATGGCTATTCCAGAAGGTTAAAAATCACACGTGGTGATTGACCCTGTCTCCCTGGGTATGACAGAGAGGGAGATGGGAATGGAGAAACAGGCAGGTGCAGGATCAGAGAGGCATGGGCTGAGGATTTTATTGTCAATGCACTGAAAGCCATGGGATGGGTTTAATCTAAGGAGTTACACATAATCCAATTACATTTAATAGTTATAAATGGCTGCTTTGTGAAGAGTGGATTGCAGGTAGCAAAAGGAAGGCAGGTATGTAACAGAGGAAATGGTCTGAAAAAAAAAAAATGGCAAAAATATTTTCTGTCTCTTTGAAACTTCCCCCACTCTTTTTGAGAACTAAAACCTGCATCCCTGCCTCAGGCCAGTGGTTGGGAGGGGCAGGGTAAGTCTTTTGTTTATTTGTGCAACAGGAGATGGCCCAGCCCAGACCTGGTAAAGGAAGGTCCTGGGTGGAAGTCACGAGATTGTCTTCAGGGGAGATGGGATGATAAGAATCATCAACTGTAGTTGAACAGTAATTGCCTGAAGCTGAGAACACATCCTTCAAAAACATTGTATTTCTGCTAAGGTTCAGGAAATTTAGATTTTGAGATGAGAAGGTCTACCATTTTTCCTCCTTTGCCAGCAAAATAATAAAACTCTTTCTTCCTCCCCAAACCACTTGCCCTCATTCTTCTGGTTCGGCCTCATGGACAAGTGCTGAGTTTTCGGTAACAGGTAGACCAGTTAGGACACTATGGCAGTAGACCAGATAAGATATAATAGTGTCTTAGACTAGGCTCACACAATGGAGATAAAATAAAGCTCATAAATTCAGAATATGTTTCAGAAATAGAATCATCAGTGTATCCTGATAGAGTTGGGATTCAAGAAAATGAAAAAATTCAGGATGACTCTAAGAGTTTTGTCTTGAGCACTGCCTAGATGGGAGGTGGTACCATTTACTGAGATGAACATGTTGAGGGGTGTGAACTAAAATAAAATCTTAAACTCCTCCCCACCAGCTGACTGAATGGACTCCCTCTTAGCCAAAGGGATACCCTAAAACTGAGTTACTATCCATAAGAAAAGAGGTCAGGCTGGGGGCGGTGGCTCATGCCTGTAATCCTAGCACTCTGGGAGGCCGAGGCAGGTGGATTATTTTAGCTCAGGAGTTCGAGACTGTGATGAGGCACAGTAATCAGTATAGCTCTGTGAGCCACAGTGAGGCCATCTTGTATGCAGGCTAGTGCAGCCATCTTGTGTACGGACTCACTGTTGTGTAAAGTTAAAAAAAAAAAAATTTATACAGTGATTAATTTGTAAGCGATTGTTTAAAATCATTAGGTGTATAGTTACATTGTACTACACTTGGCAGTTCCTTGGGAAAATGTTCCTTGGATGTTCCATAAGGAAATGTTCCTTGATTTAATGGATGCTATCTGCTTCTGTAAGTTTGCTTGCTTATGAATTATTGTAATCAACATGTTTTTTTAGCCATATGTGTATTGTTAGTATTGTTAGTGGTGAAGGTATATAACCCCTGCTCACTTTAAGGTCGGGGCCATTCTCTGTCTCTGGACTTTCCCAGGACAGGGGGTGGTCGCTGGCCAGCTAATAAAGACTCCTAATTTGGCTCAATTCGGTCTTTAGGTGGTCATTTCTCGCATCTTAGACTATAACAGAGACCAGCCTGAGCAAGAGCGAGACTCCGTCTCTACTAAAAATAGAAAGAAATTATATGGACAACTAAAAATGTATATAAAAAAAATTAGCCAGGCATGGTGGTGCATGCCTGTAGTCCCAGCTACTCAGGAGGCTGAGGCAGGAGGATTGCTTGAGCCCAGGAGTTTGAGGTTGCTGTGAGCTAGGCTGACGCCATAGCACTCTGGCCTGGGCAACAGAGTCGTGCCCCCCTCCCTTCTTAGAGACATCCTTTGTAACTCATTAACAGGCCTAAAGCTATGCAAGACAAACCTGCAGGTCCTCAATTTACCCAATAAATATATGGCCAATAGCTTGTCACTGATTAACAGACTTCCTTATCTTAACTTCAAACATTCCAAGCCTTTAGACAAAGCTTCGTTTCTTTAACCAATCATAAGTCAAAGCGTCTTTAAACCTACCTGTAGCCTGTATGCCTCTGTTTTGAGATGTCCTACCTTTTTGGGCCAAATCAATGTATGCCTTCCATGTATTGATTTATGGCTTTACCTGTAATTCCTCTCTCCCTGAAATATATAAAACCAAACTGTAACCCAGCCACAGTGAATCCACTTGCTCAAGGCTTTTTGGGCATGGCTCCAGGTTATAGTCCTCAAATTTGGCTCAGAATAAACTTCTTTAAATTATTTTATAGAGTTTGGCTTCTTTTCCATTGACAGGAGGAAAAATCAATTTTTATGTAATTTAATTTAATTGTGTCAATAATCCTATCTAGAAGTATTTTTATTATCTCCTTTCCTCAGAAGAGAGAACAGGGACTCTCAAAGGTAAAGTAACTTGGCCAGGCGCAGGGGCTCATGCCTGTAATCCTAGCACTCTGGGAGGCTGAGGTGGGAGGATCACTTGAGTTCAGGAGTTTGAGACCAGCCTGAGCAAGAGTGAGATCCCATCTCTTCTAAAAATAGAAAAATTAGCCAGGCACGGTGGTGCATGCCTGTAGTCCCAGCTACTTGGGAGGCTGAGGCAGGAGGATCATGTAAGCCCGGGAGTTGGAGGTTGCAGTGAGCTATGATGACGCCTCTGCACTCTGCCCAGGGTGACAGAGTGGGACAAGTAGAGTAACTTGTTCCAGATCACAAGGCTGGTCAGTGGCAGAGCCAAGATTTCAATATAGTTAGTTTATACCCAGGCTGCACAACTTCACACAATTGTCCTACTTCTCTGTCCCTACAGGAGACTCTACATGGCTTGATATTGCTGAAAAGCTTGCCTGCTTCTAGATATATGTTCTTCCATTCTAGACATCAGAATTAGTCATTTATGTGTTAGGGCAGTAGGAAGCAGGCATTAGATTGAAAGCAGGGAGACCTGGACCCATATCCCAGCAAATCTGCTAATAAGCCTGTATATAAAGGACAAAGCTTGTTAGAGGAAAAGTAAAGACCAAACTCCTTTCCACGGCCCTGAGTGATCTGGCCCTGCTTCTTCTACAACTGTGTTGGCTCCGTGTCCCTCCTTCACCGTGCTGCGGCCGCCAGGGACTGCTCTCAGCTCCTAGGACAGACAAGTTCTTTCTCACTCAGACCTTTGTGCAAGCTGCTTCCTCAGAAGGGTTCTGAGACAGAGCAGGAGCCCCCTCTTAGGAGTCTGGTTGTGGGAGGTGGGCGGACAGCAAATAAAGAAAAATCTTGAGTCCCTTCAGGGGAAGTTCTGGGCACCTGGCTGGCCTTGAAAAGTGACTGGGCAGCCTGATGAAAACAGTGGTCCCCCCACAAGCCAGAGTCAGGGGTTCTTTGGTTCCCTATAGAAACTAAAAGATGGCATCTTAACATATGTTCTTGAACTGTTTTTCAGAAACCCCCATTGGGTGGAAAATGCAGATAAGGGGGAACTGAGAAATTAAACTCTGACCACCATTCTTTGTTCTAAATTTCCCCCTGAGGGGCCTTTGTAACATTCCTTTCCCCTAATCCAAAAATCTCTGAATCCTCCCATGCCCCAGCTTCAGGATATCCCACCATTTGGGGCCAGGCCAGTGTATGTATAACCTTCATGGATGTATTTTTGTTTGAGACAGAGTCTTGCTCTGTTGCCCCAGCTAGAGTGCCGTGGCATCAGCCTAGCTCACAGCAACCTCAAACTCCTGAGCTCAAACTATCCTCCTGCTTCAGCCTCCTAAGTAGCTGGGACTCCAGACACACCCACCACGCCCGGCTAATTTTTTTCTATTTTTAGTACAGACAGAGTCTCACTCTTACTCAGGCTGGTCTCAAACTTCTGACCTCACGTGGTCCTCCTGCCTCGGCCTCCCAGAGTGCTAGGATTACAGATGTGAGGCACTGTGCTGGCCAACTTGCATGTACTGATTTGAAAATTTACCTGCCTGCAATGTACTCCTGCCTTTAAAAACCCCTGCTGGCAAGCCATCGGGCTCTTAAGCATTACCTGCCTGTACTCCTCGCTTGGCACCTGCAATAAAAACTTTCCCTCCCACTGCAACGCTCAGCTTCGGTGTTTGGCTTTGGCACACCAGGCGAGCAGACCCCAGTTTGGTTCTGTAGCAATTCCTCACTCGCTGCTATTCAGCCTTCACGTATTCCCGCCACAGCACTTAGCACTGCAAGCATTTCAGAATGGTCCATTTCCCCCTTCGCCTGCCGGAAACACGAGGGGATTTTTCTCCAGTCTTCACTGTGAGGAACTAGTCGGGCTCCTGGAGGTAAACTCACAAAAGCATGTGGCTCCTTTAAGACTAGGCCCCTCGGAATGCTTAACTCTCCAGCCAGTCTCCACGAGCTTGTCAACGACAGCTCGTGCATTCCTCCCAGGACTGCCTCCGGCCATGGCTTCTGCTCTCAGGAACCTGGGATTCTCCATGTCTGCCTCTCCAGTTTTGGGGGCAGCGGTTTGCCCTGTGATCATAATTCTCTGATGGATCTAATAAGAGTGGTTGAGTGTATTCAGCCTTTTTTGTTGTTATTGTTGTGAGGATGACTTCCAGGCTCTTTACATGTTGGAACAGAAGCCAAGCAAGTTCTCTATTGTTACGTTTTGCCTGTCTCCTCAACTTGGCAGAGACCTTCTCCATTTTATTCACTGTTTCCCCAAGATCCTAGAGCACAGCCTGGCTCAAGATGAGTGAATATGAGAATCTGTGTTCATCACTTCGTGTCAATTTCCTTAGCTGGGGCTAGAATGCGTAATCTCTCAAAGATCCCTCCTGGTGCATAAATGTGTGATGATGAGGCATGTGGTGTTTCCTTGGGAATGTGACCTGAAGGAGAATTCACGGGGTCTTGAAGACTAATAATATAAATGAAATGGTCCAATTTGCGAGCCAATCTCCTGGTGGGAATTTTGTGTATACCAGGGGACCTCAATCATCAAATAAGGGGATCCAAGGGACTATGAAAGACAGAAGGGACTGGTAAGTCTTTCTAACATTTCCAATAACCACTTGGAAATGGTGTATTTCCCTATTATTAGGGACATGGACTCAGTAATGCCATTTATTAATTTTTTAAATGTGAGCATGAATTAATTACTACTGAATGCCTGCTGTTTTATTTGGATGACGTGGTATTTCAAAACACAAAACATGGCATTATTAAGAGGAAGAAAATTAGTCATCTACTTAGTGACTCTAAAAAGGAGCGGGTAGGAAACTCAGAAATGATGTCTCAGGTTCCTCGAGCTCTCATCCCCTACGGCCTCCCCCACCAAATTGGAAGCTACGTTACCTACCTCTGAACTGTGTTTGTGCCCTTTTGGGGGCCCCATGTGCAGTGGACACCTGGTGATCTGACCTGCTCAGCGTCCCTTCAGCTTGACCCGGTAATAGCATGCTCGTTATTCACGAGGAAACCATCCCTCCTCCTCTCCCAGGCCACGAGGATTGAATGGAATTAGGTCCATCCTTCTCAGCTGCCTGGTGAGTAGGCGGCCAGAGCTGGTCAATGGGTATTTCTCAACCCAGGGGTGGGGATGGGGCCAACTCTGAACGCTGAGAGTTAGCTTCAGGGTTGTACATGGAAGTATTTGGAAGAAAACTGTGAGCACCAGATCAGACACTGGCAGTATAGAAACCTACAACTGTTCGCAGCTGCCTTACCATCACATAACAGGTGTCTTCGGCTGGGCTCCCTAAAAAGACTCTAAGACAAGAATTTGTGTCCAGGAGATTTATTTTGGAGGTGATCCCAAGGAGCATGGGTAGGAGAGTAGGGAAGTGAAATAGGAAAGGGAGGGAGGCCGAAGCAGCGTGCACCAGTGAGCAGGTGGCCACTGTGGGCAACGGAGGCTTAGGCCCCTTGGAAACATCTAGAGAAAAGTGCAGAACATGCCCCAGAGTCGTCTCAACCACAGAAAATAATTCATTTTTGAATCTACTAAATCCGTTTGTCTTTGGCTGAGGGCCGTTCCCAGGGCTGTGAATTCCTTGGCACTTCTGCCTGCCCATGACAGACTGTGGCAGTCGGGTCCTGTGGCAGGAGAAAGCCCCCAGGCTCAGAGTCCCAGGGGACCGTTGGTGTGCACCCAAGAATGCTAAGTGCACAAGGGCTGTGCACAGGGCACCCTCAGGACCTGCTGCAGAGACCCTCCCTGAGAACAGAGCAGCACAGAGAAAGCAGAACAAGAGGGAGAGGGACAGAGTCCCCGCCCCACCGGCCTGCCCCTGCATCCGGCCGGGTCTCAGCTAGCTCCGTCCCTGGACTTTCCTCTGCCTCGACCAATATCTCTCCCCCTTCGTGAAGATGACTTGAGACTGATTTCTGTCCCTTGTAATGAAAAGATGGTGATGGGTGCATAGCTTTTTACCCCATCTTAACAATATTTGAGCACTTATCTCCTGCAGGGGGTAGGATCTATAGGGAATTTGCTTTCGAGTCCTTCAGAACACCCGTCACAAGGTTTGCACGGTTTTCAAGAAATACACGCTAGATGAATGAATGGGCACTGAAAAGACCCACCAAAGTCGAATGCAAATCTGTACATAACAGATGCTCATTTAAGGCACGTGGCAGAAGGCAGGTGATGGAGAAAGTGGTTGGAGCTGATCCATCCTGTCAGTGGCACCCAGGAGGCAGGGGTTCCGGCAGGTCCCACGGGGGCTTGCAAGTGAAAACGTCCAAGCGGTAGTTCCTGCTACCCAGAAACCCAGAGCTTCCCTGGTTCTAGTTTTTTCCAAAGCCTCATTTTCCAGATTTTCCTTCAATTCTGAGAGCTATACCATAGCTCCCAGTAATTTCTTTATTTTTCCTTAATTTGGCCTCATTGTGTGATGTAGCCTCTGTCATTTGCCACCCCGCAACCCCAGCCAGCACAAAACATGCAGAGCAAAACCGTTCCCACACCAATCAGTGCTATGTGGTCTCTTCGCAGTCCCTGACTCCGTCTCCGGTGGTGGCATCAAGGGAGATTGTGTCATCAAGCCTGCTTCCCTCTAAGATGCTGACTTTAACAGATTAGAAATGTTCCCGGCACAGCCCACGCTTCCGCTAATAAATGATTCCCTATCTATCATGAATGAATTTTCAAGTCTTCCATTACCGGGCTGTGTACCTACTCACGAAGTACATTTCCAGGCGATTTTGTCTGAATTACATGGTTAATTGCCTCATATTTTCAGCTCATGTTACAGGCCCTCTGAGTTAGAATGAGGGAGAGAAATACCATGTATCACTTCCTACACAGGGGACAAATTCACGGGTACCGAACGAGACACGTGGAAAACTGCTTCATCATGCATATTCATGGTGAATGCTAATTTGTTTCTAACTTCCAAATATAAGTTTAAAAGAGCCAAAAGAGGAAGGTGAGGGGTAGGAAAGTCAGCCAATTAGCCAGATGTTTTAGCTTCCAAATTTTATACTAATTCACTCATTAATTTGTTCCCTGAAACGTGCAGATGTGCAACGCTCTAGTCTAGGAATGGTGGAAGGAAAATACAGAGGAGTGCTCTCAAATTCCATTCTAACCAAAGTTGTGATATGTGTACCCTTTTAAAAAAAACATAAGAAAAAAAAGAGTCAAATAATTCAGTGACAACATAAGCAGGATAAGATAAATATCTAGTGGATAAGATAAGTTCAGGCAATCAATCCTATGGGAGTCCATAGGAAGGTAAGCTCAGGGTCGTAGAAGGTGGGCGCCATTGTCAGAGCTGTTTCCAAAGGCAGGATCTGTATGGACCTTGAAGAAGGGGCAGGCACTAGGAGGGGAGGCAGAGGGCGACATCGTTCCAGGATTAGGAAATGGCACAAGGAAAGCAGGGGCTAGGCACATTGCCAGTCTTACCTGCAGGTGGAACTCCCCAGTATAGATGTTTAGTCAACAGTTGCAAGTGGACCCTGGACTCAGGATCAGCTGGAAATTTGGAATTAGAAGTGAAGTGTTGGCCGGGCATGGTGGCTCACGCCTGTAATCCTAGCACCTGGGAGGCTGAGACGGGTGGATGGCTCGAGGTCAGGAGTTCGAGACCAGCCTGAGCAAGAGCGAGACCCCCGTCTCTACTAAAAATAGAAAGAAATTATCTGGACAACTAAAAATATATAGAGAAAAAATTAGCTGGGCATGGTGGCATATGCCTGTAGTCCCAGCTACTCTGGGGGCTGAGGCAGGAGGATTGCTTGAGCCCAGGAGTTTGAGGTTGCTGTGAGCTAGGCTGACGCCACGGCACTTACTCCAGCCCAGGGCAACAAAGCGAGACTCTGTCTCAAAAAAAAAAAAAAAAAAAAAAAAAGAAGTGAAGTGTCTGCAAAGATGCATTCCTGAGTAGTCACGTAGGAAACAAACAACCACTAACATTTGTGGAGTGATTACAGTAAGCCTTGTATTATCTGCTACTGTGTTAAAAAAAAAAAATAACCTCCAAACCTAGCAGTTTAAAACAACAGTAAAAATTTATTCTTTCTGACAGTTTCAGCAGGTTAGGAAATCAGAAGCAGCTCAGCTGAGTGGTTCCAGCTCAGGGTGTCTGATGGGGTGTCAGTCAAAATGTCAGCAAGGGCTGCAGTCATCTGAAGGCTGGACTGGGATTGGAAGATCTGCTCACTCACATGGCTGCTGTAAACTAAAAATAAAATTCTGAGCTCCCTGCTGACTGGACAGACACCCCCTCTTGGCCAAGGGTACCCCAGAAAAACCTTAAAACTGAGTTTCCAGCCATGAAGGGAAAGGAGGTCAAACACACCTTATTACCTCTTGGAAGTAAGGCACAATGATTGACCTACATTAATGTTAAAACAGAGATCATAAGACTGACAAAACAGACTCTGTGAAATAAGATACTAAATTATTAATAGGACCTAAGGTCATGTAAGGCAAAGGTTAAATCACCTGCAGGTCATCAATTTGCTTAACAGATCACTTGAGTCAGCATATTATATTTTGTTTCTGATTAACAGACTTCCTTATCTTAACTTAAAACATTTCAAACCTTTAGACAAAGCTTGCTTTCTTTCTTTTCTTTCTTTCTTTCTTTTTATTTTTTTTATTTATTTATTTTTTTTTTTTTTGAGACAGAGTCTCACTCTGTTGTCCTGGCTAGAGTGCAGTGGCATCATCATAGCTCACTGCAACCTCAAACTCCTGGGCTCAAGCAATCCTACTGCCTCAGACTCCAGAGTAGCTGGAACTACAGGTGTGCACCACAAGGCCCAGCTAATTTTTTCTATTTTTAGTAGTGACGGGGTCTCACTCTTGCTCAGGCTGATCTCGAACTCCTGAGCTCAAGCAATCCTCCCACCTCAGCCTCCCAGAGTGCCAGGATTACAGGCGGGAACCACGGTGCCCAGGCTGACATAGCTTTATTTCCTTAACCAATTACAAATCAAAGAATCTCTGAACTCACCTATAATCTGGAAGCCTCCCTCCCCAGGTGCCCCACCTTTTCAGGCCAAACCAAAGTACACCTTCCATGCATTGACTTATGATTTTCGTTTCACCTACAATTCCTGCCTCCCTAAAATGTATACAGCCAAACTGTAACCCAACTGCCTCAGGAATACTTATTTAAGGCTTCTTAGGATTATGGACTTGCTGGGTCATAGTCACACATATTGGCTCAGAATAAACCTCTTTAAATCATTTTACAGAGTTTGGGTTTTCCCATTATCACTGCCTAGCTGTGGGCAGGGGCCTTGGGTTCTCCTCAGGGCTGCCTGAGTGTCCTCATGATACGGCAGCTGGTATCACCCAGAGCAATGACCCAAGAGAGAGCTAGGCGGAAACTGCAATGTGCTTTATGACTCAGCCTCGGAAGTCACATGCTGATATTTCTGCAATTTGCATTTGGTTACACAGATCAGCCCCATTCAGTGTGGGAGCAGACTACACAGAGGAGTGACCACCAGGAGGCAGGGACCACTGGGAGCCATCCTGGAGGCTGACTGGCACGAGCCCTTACAAACATTGTATCATTTTAACTTCTCCAGAAATTGAAAAAGAAGGTGCTATTATTTCTCCATCTTATAGAAGAGGAAGTGGAAACCCAGAAAATTAAGTAAATTTCCCTTAAGTTCCACAACCCATAAATGGCAAAGTCAAGATCTGAACTCAGGCCTGTCTGACCCAGTCTAGGTTCTCCGTGCGTTAGTTGCTAGGGCTTCCTGAACAAGATACCACACCCTGGGTGGCCTAAAACTATAGAAATTGTCAATGGAAAAGAGCTCAAATTCTGTAAAACAACTTAAAGAGTTTTATTCTGAGCCTAATGTGTGCAACCACGGCCCGGAGAGCCATGCTCAAGAAGCCCTGAGCAAGTAGTCTAGCTGTGGTTGGGTGACAGTTTGGTTTTATACATTTTAGGGAGACAGGAATTATATGTAAAGTCATAAATCAATATATGGAAGCCATACACTGGTTTGGCCAAAAAAAGCAGGACATCTCAAAGTGGGGCATTACAGGTTATAGGTGGGTTTAACGATGCTTTGGTTTAGAATTGGTTAAAGAAATGAAGCTTTGTCTAAAGGCTTGCAATGTTTTAAGATAAAGAAGTCTGTTAATCAGAGACAAGGCACCAGGCATATATGGGGACTCAAGTGATCTGTTAAGTAAATCAATGACCTGTAGGTGTAATGTAAGCTTTGTCTTGCGCAGCCTTAGGCTGTTAATGAGTTACCAAGGACATCTCCAAGAAGGGGGAGGGGGCATGATGAGGTGTGTCTGACCTGTCTTCTCATGGCCAGCAACTCAGCATTAGGGTATTTCAAGGGTCCCCCTTGGCCAAGAGGAGGTCCATTCAGTAAGCTGGGGGTGGGGCTTAAGATTTTATTTTAGTTCACAAAATTGTCTCATGTTTCTAAAGGCTAAATTCCAAAATCAAGGTTGGGTGTGGGGGGGTCGTGCTCCCTCAGAAACGCTGGGTAGAATCCTTCCCTTAGCTCGTGCAGCTTCTGGCGGTGGCCAGCAATCCTTGGCACTCCTGTCCCATCTCCGGATGCTTCTTCACGTGGTGTTCTCCTTATGTGTCTTTACATGATTCTCTCTCTATGTCTGTGTCCAGATTTCCCTTTTTTATAAGGTGTTGAAGGAAAAATTATTCAATGGTGCTTATTAAAGCACAGTAAGCAAGACTTTATTCAGGACCGCCATGATAGGTAGAGGGAGCTCCGCAATGGCGTCTTACATTGGGGGAGATTGGGCTCAACTCTGAATGCAGCATGGGCAAGTGGGAATTTACAGGCAAGGAGCAGGGTGGGGGTTAATGCATGGAAAATTACTAAGAGCAAACATTAGGGGTGAGGGGGATTCTGGCTAAACCCACCTAAAAAGATTCTTGCTGAAGATAGGCCAGGGTGATCAGACATCACCTGGGTGATGAGTGGAAGATGGGGAATCCAATCAGATATCAAGGATGATCAGATATGGAGGGTGCGGAGTTCTTGCTAAACTGACTTAGCAGGTTCTTTGCTAAAACCAGATTTTACAAGGAAGTGCACAGATGGCCCTAGGAGGTTCAGAAGCTTGACTACAGTTTAGCCAAGCAAAGACTCTTTGTCAGAGGACACCAGTCATATTGATTTAGGGCCCACCTTAATGATCTCATCAGAACTTAAGGTGTATCATGGCTGAACACCTGAGGAAGGAAGTTAAATCTGCAAAGATCTTATTTCCAAATAAGGTCACATTCTGAGGTAGTGGGAATTAGGACTTCAACATGTCTTTTTTAGTGGAGATACAAATTAGCACATAATGCCATTTGACCCCAGAGCCACACTCTTTAGCCACCATGACTCCTGCTTCTTGTTGAAGGTAAAGGGGAGAGAAAAACGGCTTCCCTCTGCTCTTGTAGATTCTTTGTCTGGTCTACAAATTAAATTGACATAAGGCAGATTAACAGGAGAAAACCATTTTAATTATGTACATATGCACACATGGGAGTCCTACAGAAATATGAGACTCAAAGAAAGGCCAGATGATTGAAGCTTATATAGCATCCTGAGCTACAGAAAGGAATAAGAGTTTGGGGCTTCTTAAGTGGGGGAGTGGAGACAGATTATGGGGAGGGGGGAGGAAATGCATGGTGAATAAAGGTTGTCTTGTTATGCAAATAAAAGTCTCTCAGTTAATAAAAGTTGTCAGCCAGGAGGTGGCTCAAGCCTGTAATCCCAGCACTTTGGGAGGTCAAGGCAGGAGGTTTGGGACCAGCCTGGACAACACAGTGAGACCACATCTCTATAAAACAAAATTAGCTAGGCATGGTGGCACAAGTCTATAGTCCCAGCTACTAGGGAAGATGAGGTAGGAGGGAAGCTGAGGTGAGAGGGAAGTTGAGGCAGGAGGATCCCTTGAGCCCAGGAGTTCAAGGCCACAGTGAGCTATGATGACTGTACTGCACTCCAGCCTGGATGTCAAAGTGAGACCTTGTTTCTTAAAAAAAAAAAAAAAAGAAAGAAAAAAAAATAATTTTGCTAAAACAAAATACATCAGGAAAAGAAAATAAATAAAATTATCTAAAAGCAGCTCTCTTCCTGGTATACATACCTTTACCAATGGAAATGAAAATTTTTTTATGGATGTAAATTTCTTTTTACAAAAGAGGAGTTCTATATTTTAGGCAGTGAAGGGGAGGGTGTTGTCTGGTTCTCGATTTCTTTTAGCACAAAGGAATCAATATGCCAGGGTGGCACATTCTGGTCTCCTGCAATCATATTTTGGAGTGGTGTGTACTGAGTCCAGTGAAGGTATTTTGAGAAGTGGCTGAGCAGGAAAAGGAGTGAAACTTGGGGTCAGGAAAGCCCTCTCTTTGCCTCTGAAGCCACTGAGCATAGCACCAGGCCTTCAACTGTTCCACCAGCTCTAAGGGGAACAGTTGCTGCACCCCCTTTTCCTGGGATGATAGTGTTACTGAAAACTCGACACTTGTCCAAGAGGCCAAATCAGAAGAATGAGGACAAGTGGTTTGGGGAGAAGGAAAGAGAAGTTTTATTACTTTGCCAGCAAAGGAGGAAAAATGGTACACCTAGTCTCAAAATCCAAATTTCCTGAACATTTTGTTCACATTTGATTTTGTAAGAGAAAAAAAAAAAAGAAAGAAAAGAAAAAGAAAAAGAAAAGCACAAATTTCCTGAACATTCAGGAGAAATACAGAGCTTTTAAAGGATGGGTTCTCAGCTCAAGGCAATTACCGTTCAACTACAGTTGATGATTCTGATCACCCCATCTCTACCGAAGACAGTCTCGTGACCTCCACCCAGGACCAGGTCTGGGCTGGGCCATCTCCTGTTGCACAAATAACAAAAGACTTACCCTGCCCCTCCCAACCACTGGCCTGAGGCTGGGATGCAGGCTTTAGTTCACAAAAGGGAGTGGAGGAAGTTTTAAAGAGACAGAAAATATTTTTGCCATTTTTTTCCAGGCCATTCCCTCTATTACATCAGGAGAGTGGCCCTTGCTCCTGTAGGGCAAATGCAGCTTTTCTCCCTGTTGAAAATAACAGAAGAAATTTCCCTCCCCATCTTCCTTTCCTTTTGGAATTTCTTTTTCTGTCCTATTCAAATGTATGTAAAGCTTTATAATGGCGAGAGAGCCTGCCCCTGATCAGTCTCAACACTCAGGGATGTTTCCTCCAGGGCCTTTCTCTTTGAAATGCAATCATGGGATACATCCCATCTCCCAGTTTCCTAGGAGGAGATTGGCCTAACTTGTCACCTGACTCTAAACTGTAAAACCTACATGATGTACCCACTTAGCTATATAAAAGAGTGAGATTTCTTTCTGCCTTGGCAATCCTTTTAGCAGCATTGCCTGTGATATGCATCTGCCCTAATGCTTATTCAATAATAAAATGATTTTCTTTCTCTTCTTCCTTTGTGGAGAGGAATTCTGGGTTGCAAAGATATATTTTTTTTTATTAATAATGTTTCCCCAACACTCCTCACCCACAAAGACCTTCCTGATGGTTTTGTTTAGTACCACTGGTCAAGGCCTGGGGAGAGGGATTAACAGCAAGTTGTGTCCTTCTCCAAATTGACTGTGTGATATTCCCCACCCTCTCGGCTCAGGTGAACTTATGGTTATGTCCTCCACCCTCAGGTTTGGAATATGGGGGCCTGTGAATTAAACTAACAAAAGACAGATTAACAGGGGAAAAGGTCCACAATTTGCACTAATATTTACATGTATGAAAGTTTATAGAAAAGAAGTAAAACTCAAGGAAGTGAAGGCTTATATGCCATTTTAACAAAGGAAAGGGGGGTTGGGCTTTCAAAAGATGATAAATCATAGGGCAGCGACTAGGAGACATATGGGTGAGCTAATGGAAGGTAAGTGGGGGGCCAGAATTTGCTACCCCAGAATACACATCATTGGATTATTTCAAATTGGTTATTCAGAGAACTGCAGACAAGAATAGCTCTGAAAAGCTGTCCTTTTGTAAAGGAAATTTACATCTATCTACCTTAGTAAGGTAATTGGCAGATGCAAGCAGAGATTTTTCTCTGAGGCCCCTTTATCTGCCTAAAGATGGATAAAGCTCTAACACCTCCCCAAGACAGAGATGACCACAGGCAGTCACCTGTTCTTCTGATGGCTGTTACCTGGGAGACCTTATCTACAACCTTTGTTCACAGTGCCTCCCTCTCCTCACCCTCCCATTGTTTGTTCACTACCTTCCAGGGGCCTTTACTTCTCCATTTCTTTCTGAAACACTAAATGTTATTTAAGCTTCTAGACCTCATTGGGTTATTGGGTACTGGCTTTCCTATGAAGTCCCCCTGCACAAAAATAAATTTGCATGCTTTTTCTCCTGTAAATCTGTCTGTTGCCAGTTTATTTCAGCAGATGTAAAGACTCAAACCTTCTGAGGGTAAAGGGGAAAATTCCCTTCACTCCTGCAATAAGCATTATTTCTGTCAGTTCTGTTTATGCAAACTCATCTCAGTGTCACCTGAGAGTCACTCTTCCCTTCCAGGTGCAAGAGGGAAATCACCTTCACAAAGGAAGGGAAATTCATGCCCTGCTTTTAGGCAGATAGAGGGAAGGCAGAGAATTCTTCCCACATCTGTTGATTCTTAATTGCCTTCAGCTCAAAATACTCGATATGTCAAAATGGTATATTTTGGGGAGGAACATGCTGGACTCCTTTGGTTATATCAGTCAGGGTCCAAGCAGGAAGCAGAGGTCACGTTCAATATGGTGGTTGGAAGAGAGTTTGATGAAAGGACCTTTTGCAAAGGTGTGGGTAGAGGAGAGGGACACCACAAGGCATGTGCAGTACCAGGAGCTGGTGACTGAGAAGCTATCGACACCAGTAAGCTTGAACGAGTGAGCAAAGGAATCAGTCTCCAGAGCCTGAAGGCAGAAGGGCCACCTTACATGGGGGATGCTGTGGGGCATGCCTCCCAGACTTCTTTCAGTGAAGGACCAGCTGCCCAACCGCCCAGTGCTGTCTGCTGAAAGCCTTCAGCTTCAGCCCCTCAAGTATTGCAACACCGGCAGGCAGCTGTTTGCCAAGGTCAGGCCATTTCATGGTGCAGCCCACATCCATTGACTGACAGACATGAGGACATCAGGACATGGCCATCTTGCCCCAACACCCCCAGATGACTCTGAAGAGCCATTCTAGCTCTGGATCTTCCAGTGGGGTTGGACAAAGTGGTCATTGGCCCTGCATCAACAGCTCAAGTTCCCATCTGCCCAGTCCTGCTTCCTCTTCTTCTTTTCCCAGGTGTTGAGACCATGAGCACTCCCTGATATACATCCTGTCTGTTCAACTCCATCTCAAATTCTGCTTCCAAGTGTATGGGTTGAATTGTGCACCCCCAAAAGAGAAGACCAAAGCCTAAGCCTTGGAGAATACTCATGGTTAAGTTCATCACAGGATCTTCAATGTTAAGAGAAGAAACCATCTTAGGAAGAACAGACTGCATACAGATGTCAAATATACGAAAAGGTCAATGACTGAGCCAGCTGTATTAACGAGGATTTCTTGGTTGCAGGTAAGATAAATCCAAGTAAAATTGACTTAAGCATAAAGGTTGGCTCACATAATAAAGGATTCCAGTGAGATTCTTTCAGGTATGGTAGACCCAGGGGCTCAATATATGACATGAAAACTCAAGCTCTCTAGACTTCTTGGCTCTGCTTCCCTATGTAAAAAATCAGGGTTTTGCTCAGAGGGGACAGTGGGGAATGGTTACTGTACTGGAAGCCAACAGGTTACTGAGACTAGCTTACTGATGGCACCAGCAACTCTGGACTCATCTCCTCCTAACCCCAAGTCAAGCTGAAAATAGAGTCTCTGCCTTTGCTACAGTTGTGATAAAAGGCCAGGTTATGGGCCAAATTGGATGACTTGAATCATTTTTCTAGTTATGAACCAATTGTTATAGACAAGGGAATTCAATGCTCCAATTACCAGCCTGAGTAACCTGTCTGCCCCAAAAGACAAAGGTGGTGTTAGTCTCAGCAGGGATTGAGACTGCTGGAAGGCTGGTTTCCCAAGGGAAATGTGAATTCTGTCATCAAAAGTCAGTTTTCTCTAAAAACAACACATGTCTTCTACACAGGTGGAATAGCTGCCGCACTCTTCATGAAACCCCATGATAAACTATACTTAGATATAGAGGTAAAGCATCTGGATAGCTGAATCAATTGCGTACCTCTTCTCTAGGTGTCTTGTCATCATGGAGTCATCTTCCTCCCAGTAACCCTGTTCATTCTGAGTTCTGGAGATAATGTCATCAGATCTACAATCGTTGAGCTTTTGGAAGGCAAAGAGTTTCCCCCACACATGTAGTGATGTTCTTGGAAGAATGATTGTGAGTACTAAAAATGAATCATTTTGCAAAGGAGGGTGAGTTAGGACCATACAAATGACTTCCAGGATAATAGCATCTCCTCCCCCAAGAGGATTTGATGGAGATGGAACGTTCTGTGCTCCAGGTCTCATAAGTGATTCAGGCACTCACTAAACACAGAAGTCGTGTGACTGGCACACGAGTAAGGCAATCACCGACTGCATGTTATATAGACTTAATTCTAGAGGAGCAAGTAGAGAGAGAATATAGGAGGAAGCTATGTTACATGGAAAAGACCGAAAGGAATGCTTGTGTTCTTTCTACTCATTTCTTTCTTGCTCATTTCTAACCATGGGTCATCTGGTGAGGAGTGGCGGGAGTTTACTAGTAACCTGTTATTGTGCATCCAACAACCATTCCCCACCTTGCCATCAGGTTGGCTGAACCTGATTTCATGCAGGTGTGAAGCAGGCATGGCTTCAAGCAGGCTGGGTCCTCCCAGTACTGATGGAGCCATGGTGTGGCATAGACTGCTGGCACTCCCCCAGTATCCATCACCCCCTCTTCTTTCTATAGCAATAGAAACCCCAATTTTTAGCCAGGCCCACTGCTGTGCAGGGTGAAGACATTTATCAGCCTCTGTGACAGCCAGGTAAGGCCACATGACTGGGATTTGCCCAGTGGGAGTAAGCAGGTGTGATATGTACATTTTCTGGAAGTGTCCTTTATAGAAAGGCACTTTGTCTTTTCTGTCCCTTTTTCCTTCCTCCACGATGAAATGAGGACTAAAAGCCTGTAACGGGAGCAGCCGTCTTTGGGCTGTGAAGCAACGTGGAGTAGAACCAGGCATAGAGGAGCACAGATTAGACAGAATCTGCCTTCCTGAAGCTGGAGGTGCCTGCCTGCTCACCAGGCTTCCAGATGTGAAAGAAATCAGCTTCTGCTTTGTCTAGCCACTGCTAAATGAGGTTTTCTGTTTCCTTCAAGCAAGTGTAATTCTTACTCATACACACCCTAATTTCATGCTTCCCATAAAAGATTGGTTTAGCCCCGAGTATGTGAAGTTATCCTGAACAAGGAGATATTAATACAAGGAGACATCTGATGGGACGCTAGGAATTTTTTCTCCACCTTAAGGAGTAAGACAAAACAGAAATCTTTTACTTGGTCTGTCTCTGGGGATTGTTTTTCTGCATGTGACGCTGAAACTGCAATAGAAAATTTGGGATGCTGAGAGGACCCAGCCCCAGGCTGGGCAGAGGCTTCCACAGCCGGTGGGAAAGAATCTGTAGCCTCGGTGACATCATCGGACCACTCCAGAGAGCCATCTCACATCCAGACTTCCTGTTACAGGAGATAACATCATTACTTTTAAAAAACTACTTTCGTTTGTCTGTGTGTGTGTGTGTGTGTGCGCGCGCGCGTGCGTGTGTGTTTTCTCTCTCTCTCTGTCTCAACTGGAAACATTCTTACAGATACATCAGCTGGTACCTTCCTTTGTAAATTCAGGCCAGTGAGTCAGGGTACAAATAATAGTAATGACAACAGAGTGATACTGATGGCTGACACGGATGGAGCACTGATGGAGAATGTTCTAAGTACTGTGCAAGAACTTTATCTTATTTTCTTCCCCATGAAATGCTCTTATTCTTTTTTTTCTTCTCCCAGGTGAGGAGATGGAGGGCTAGAGATCTTCTAAGTCTCAGCTGGGGCCCCCATAACAAGACACATTAGCAACAGAAAAGCATTCAAATGTATTTAATGTCAGTTTCAGGTAACACAGGAGTTCGTAAGGAAATGAAGACCCAAGGAAGTGATTAAACTTGAATGGTTTTACACTAGGTTTGATGAAAATGGGGATTCCTGGAAAAATGTGATAGCACACACACAAAAAGGTCTGAGCTAAGTACCCTGGGGGAAACAGCCAGGTCTGCATATTCAGATTCCTCTTGCGACTTGGGAGGTAGGGACGCTCCTTCCCTCCAGGCACAGGGAGGGCACCACTCACCTGAGGGTCTTAGGACCTGCTCCAGGCTTGAACCCTGTCAGCAGTTGGCTCAGTTCTCTTAGCTCCTGAATGGCAGGGCTGGGATGCGGAGGGAGAGCAGCACCCTGGCGCAGGGCACCAGGGCGCGGGGCTCTGGGCTCCTTGAGCCTGAGCTGCCGCACCTCTCGGGGTCTCAGCCCTCAGATGTGAAGGGAGAGCCTCAGACTGACTGCAGGCTGGATAAAGCCGTTGGGGCGCTCTCAGGGCTCCCCCTTCTCCCGTCACATGTTCCTCACGTCTTTCAGAGGCTGGGGCTTGGGGTGGCGAATTTTTATTTTGCAATCACTTCAGATTAATGGGAAACTTATAGGAATAGTACCAAAAACAATCCCTCAACACCTTTCACCCAGATTCCCATTGATTAACATTTTAGCACATTTGCTGGGGAAGGGGAGAGGGAAGGAGGAAGAGAAAGGGGAGAAGAGAAGGAAAGACAGAGAGAGAGAGAGAGAGACAGACAGACAGACAGACAGAATGCTCCTGTATCCCTGAATAGTTCAGTGTTATTTTCTAAGCACAAGTCTCCTTATGTTAAGGTAATACAATTAGGAAAATCAGGAAATTAACATTGAGACGAATACCATCCAATCCAGGAGGCCTTTCAAATGCAGCTGCCTGCCTTCAATGACGTCCATCATAACCGCTCTCTCCTCTCTGGTTTGAATCCAGGGCCACCCATAGCTCTCCTGCCTTTTCAGTCTCTTTTGATCAGGAGCAGTTCCTCAGTCTTCCCTTAATTTTCATGACGTTGACGTTTTTCAGGAACATAGGACAGTTACTATTGTAGACCGTCCCTCGGTTTGGGTTTCTCCGATGTTTTCTCATGGTTAGATTCAGGTCAGACATTTTGTGCAGAAATGTCACAGAAGTGGTGTGTTTTTTTCAGCGCATCATATCGGAAGTCACACAATGTCAATTTGTCCCACAACTGGTGACGTTAAGTTTTCTCACTCTGGAAGAGACTTTGAGACTCTGTGCATATCACGCTTGGAGACTCTGTGAACATCAGCGCCTCAGCAATTGTTCCCCGTTTGTTTTAGTGCCCATGGACAATTCCGGACTGGATCAACTACTAAATGCTGAGCACCTTGAGTTTCCAGCGTGAAGAATAAAAGCTGTTCTGGCCACAAGGAGGGGTGCTACCTCTGAGCAGGTCGCATTCCCCAGAGTGGAGTCCCTCTGGCCGGTTAGAGGGATGAGAACCTTGGACATGACCCTGTCGTGCAAGGGGCCGAGTCCCCCGGGGCTGCTCTCCGGGCCCCCTCACCCCTCAGGGAATCCTCAGACTTGGGCTCAAAGGCGGGCTCCCCTCATGAAGAGTGATGAGGTCTCCACTTTGGGGAGACAGGGCAGACCTGCGGGACCCCGATGCCTGCAGTTCTTTACCAACATCACGCAGCTCTTGACTGCATTCCCCACCCTGACCTGGTGCGCCTCTGACTTCAACCCCTGGGCTCCTCTCCTAGTCTGTCCCCCCTTTTCTCGGTGTGGTAGGATGTTTTAAGATAGGAACTGGTGCTTCCGCCCGGCAGCACTCCCTGTGACTGCCAGCCCTTTCCCCTGCTCCGATCCGCGGGCCATCTGCTTTCTAAAATTTAGAACAATATGTAGCAGAAGAGAGAGGTTATCTTGTTCCTTGTACCGCTTGCCGCCTATGAAGTTTCTGCAGCCTGGGAAGGAAGTGTGAGAAGCAGAGGGGGAGAAAAGAAGGCTTAGATGCTGTCATTCCTGACCCTGCCCTGCTAGGGGTGGCAAGACCCACACATTGACGTGGGGACTCTGAAAGCATTGGCCTGTACCCCCATTCTGGGGCAAATCCAGGGCAGCTGCAAGGGCCCAAAGATGGGGACAGGCCTGGGTAACTCAGAGAAGAGGCGCAGCTGTAGCACAGACAGCTGGCGTCCTGAAGGGCGCTGTGGTTAGACACGAGGGAGGATGACAGCAGCTGGCAGGGTGAGGACAGAATGAGGCATGATGGCAGATACCAGGGCAGAGCTAGACAGAGGACAGCGGTGCCTCCACACCTCATCTGCTGCACTGGCTTCCATCCCAGAGTGACTCACCATCCACAATGGCTGCTGGAGGTCCGACTGTCACAACCAAGTTCCAGGCTGGCAAGAAGAAAAATCAGAGGAGGACAAAACAGTCTCTTGGTCAGATGAGTGAGCATCCTTTAAGGGCCCTTCCTGGGAGTCCCACACAAAACTTCCACTCTTTAGCTTATTGGCCAGAGTGAGGGCAACACCAGCTGCAAAGGAAGCAGGGCAACATGGTCCTTTGGCTGAGCACTGAGTTACAAATTGGGTCCACCACTAAGTAGGAAGGGGAAATGGATAATGGGTGGCACATGGCAGTTTCTTTCAAGCCACCCCTTTTCTGTCCCTATGTTTTCATTCTCTCTCTCCCTTCCACTTCGTTGGGCCTCATCTTTTCCTCTCTTGCTCTGAGTTCCAGCCTCAGTTTAAAGCATCTGGAAGAGCCACCAGCCTCCCAGCCCCGGTGTACATCCATCACCCCCACACCAAGGGGCGATTTTTCCATCCCATTAGGGGGAGTTGGCAGAACATGCGCTGCCGTCGTGGCTGCCTTGCCCACACGCGTCCAGGGTCACGTAGCTGCGATGGCTACGCTTCCTTCCTGATGCAGATTACAGCTTCAGCCTGTCTCCCGTTGCCCCCTGTGTGTGGTGGTCTGTGTGTGGGCTCATGCCAAGGGAGTCATTCCGTAACCTCCAGAAAAGTGACCAGACAGCCCGGTGCGTGGAGCTGACTTTGACACCAAAAGCCTGCAGTGCAGGTGTCCTGGAAAATGCTGGGGGTCTCCCCTTTGCTAAGGGAGAAGGGGGAGAGAGGAAGGAATGACACTTAAGTGACCATCGTGTACTAAGTCTTGTCCTAGTGATTCTCAGATGTAATCTCCTGTTTTTCTCTTACCCTGAAACTATGAGGTAGGTAGGCACTTCTCTCAGTGTGGTTCCACCCAAAGCAGAGCCTGAGGCAAGAACCTGGGTACAGGTAGTTTATCTGTGCAGCTATGTCAGATAGGACAAGTGAGGAAGTGGTGACTTGGTGAATGGCCGACAACTGGCTCTCCAACAACAACGGTGACAACCTGATGTATAGCACTCGGTGATTTCCATGGTGTAAATATGACATCGTGGCCAACTCTAGGTCACCACAATGAGAAAGTATTAGCTGTGATGATGATGATGGCAATGACAATAGTAATAATTTTATTTCATTCGTGCAGACTCTTCTACTTACTTTCCAAATTTATTGCTTCTTTTCAGTAAGGTCAATCCAGTCTTTCAATCTTGTCTTGAATCATTACATTTTGCAGAAATTCTTCAGAGTTTCAGGCGTGTGGCTATAGGACCTTTCGCTGATATAATGATGGGATAAAATTCAAGGAAATGAAGCAGAGAAGGAAGGAAAGCAAATATATATAGATGGTGCATTACTACGCTGGCCACAGCTGCACAACAAAGCATAGCAGGTTGCTCGTTCATATGGGACATCTGCAGAGAGGTCCTGGGCCTTGGAAGAGTCCATCAGAGGAACAAAGTACAAGGAATTTGGCTGTGGGCTCCTTCACTGACATGTTGGTCAATATTGGCCCCACGGAGCGTCGACTCACTGAATTTCTGGGTTGTGTTTTCTCTATCCAAGCAGCCACGGAGGAAGCCAAACTCCACACTCCAAAGCATGAGGCTTATCCTGGGCCTGGAAGTAGGAGGAGGAGCCAGAGCCTTGGTGGGTCAGAGCAGTGCTGGGACCCAGAGCTGGCGTGACAGAGGCCACGGGAAGGCTCTGCCTTCACTCTAGGGGAGACTGAGGCTGCTGCGGGGATTAGGATACAGGGGCCTTGGAAAGGGATGTGAGCCCTTCCCTGATAGAGTAATGAAAGGGAAATGTTGTTTTCTCCAGGACAGCTTATGCCCAGCCACCTAAGAAACAGCCACTTTCATTGGGAGATGTCTTTTCTCAGATTGTCTAGGGAATAAAGCTTAGAATCGTGGAGTTGAGCAAATATGTGGAGGCCCATAAATCGGATCCCATGCAGTTTGAATATCCAAGGGTGTTTGAGAAACAATATGTGCTCATCGAACTGATTTTTACAGGGTGATATTCAGGGCTCCTGTCTGTTGAGCAGGGAACGTGAGCTGAGGGGCCGAGCAAAATTGCACAGAGGGGTAGAGGTAGGGGGAGAAGAGACAGTGAAAAGACAGAGGGGCTTGTAGAATTTTATGAAGTTCAGTCCAGGCTGTGCCATAAATTCCCTTTCTCATTTTCCTTGAGATCTTCAGCCACATCGACATTTCCTCTAATATGTTGCAAAATTAATCTATTCGGGCAGGACCATTGACCCAAGTGTTGAGTTCGGCCTCAAAGTAGGCACAGGGCGAGCTGAGGATCGCATTGAGATGTCTGCTGTCCCTGGGTTTTACCAGGTGCCAGCTTTTCCCCCAGATTGGTTCAAGTCTTGATTTCTTAACTCTGGCTTTCTTCAATGGAAAAGGAATTGGGAGGAATATTGGGGACTGGAGGATGGGGCTTGGAAAACGGGCAGGAACCAAGGCATGTGTAGCAGGGCAATCAACAGGAAGACCCACAGTGAACTTCAGCGGGAACTGTCTGTCCAGGATGCCACTGCTGCCACCGTTGCCACGGCCAGGAAGAAATTAACCACCCTGTGGCTTTGCCTCCCTCCCTACAGGTTTACAGTCCAATTAGCGCAGCCCAGTCAGACACATATGTACCCTGCTTTCCAAGGGAGGCCAGAGAACTGTTGTGATAGGCATGGAACTGGGTTCCAACCAACACTACACACGGGGCAGGAGGGAGCGGATTCTGTTTGTAATCCCACCTGGAGAAACAGGAGAACACAGTCGTTAAAAGTGCAAGCTCTGGGATCAGATGGCTGGGATTTGAAGTCAAGCTCGGCCATTTCCTTGCCTAGTATGCTTGGATAAGTCTCTTAAACTCTCTGCTTTTCAGTCTCCTTGACTATGAAATGGGGCAAGACTAATCCCTACCTTCAAGTATCCTTATGAAGATCAAATGATGAGAACCCTCAGCATATTGTTAAGGTCAAAAATTGTTGGTAACTTGTATTCATTTCCCATGGCTGCTGTAACAAAGTACCACAAACTGGGTGGTGTAAGACAACAGGCATTTATTCTCTCACAGTCTGGAAGCCAGGTGTTTGAAATCAAGGTGTCAGCAGGGCTTCAGTCCCTCCAGAGGCTCTAGGGGGATCCTGTTCCTTGCCCCTTCCAGCTTCTGGGGGATCCTGGCACTCCTTGGCTTGTGGCCACATCACTGCAATCTCTGCCTCTGTCTTCACATTACTTTCTCGTCCTCTGTCTCCTCTCCTGTCTCTTGTAAGGACACTTGTCATTAAGTTTAAGGCTCACCCAAATAATCCAGGACGATCTCATCTAGAGATCCTAATGTTACCGAAAGCGTGGCACTTGTCCACAAGGCTGGATCAGAAGAACGAGGACAAGTGGCTTGAGGAGGAAGGAAAGAGACATTTTATTACTTTGCCAGCAAAGGAAGAGGATAGAGACTCCCGTCTGAAATGCCGTCATCCTAACAATAAGCAGAAATATAGAGCTTTTGAAGGATGGCTTCTCGGCTTCAGGCAATTACTATTTAACTACAATTGATGATTCTGATCATCCCGCCTCCACTGAAGACGGTCTCGTGGCCTCCACCCTGTACCTCCCTTTACCAGGTCTGGGCTGGGCCACCTCTTGTCACACAAATAACAAAAGGCCCACCCTGCCCCTCCCAACCACTGGCCAGACATGCAGGTTTTAGTTCTCAAAAAGGAGCGGAGGATGTTTTAAAGAGACAGAAAATATTTTTGTCATTTTTTTCAGGCCATTCTCTCTATTACACTATTGTAATTGCACCTGCCAAGGCACTTTCTCCAATTAAGGCCCCATTTGCAGATTCTAAATTGACATATTTTTAGGGAGCCACTGTTCAACCCAATACAACACTCTTCTTGCCTTTCCTCCCAAATTGGAAGAGAGGTTGAATGCCAGGTAATTGAGCCAGTAGATCCCTTACTTATGTGTTCTGTTGGTGATCCCTGTGGGAATTAGGGGTGGTTTGCATGTCCTGAGTCAGGAACATGAACCTGCATCATTAACACAGTCTTGATCAGAGGCCAGAAGGGTGTTTTGGAGCCAACCCAGAGAGAGCTTAGAGGACCAAAGGTGGAGAAATCATAGCTCACTCCCAAACATACTGCTTCCTACCTTAAGGCCCAAACTGTCACCTGTGTAAGCAGCTGGATAGTCGAAGGCTTTTCAACCTGAGCTAAGATGACTGAAGGACTTGAGGTTGTACCTTCTGAGACACCCTCAGTGGTGAGCAGCAGTGCCCACGAGCCTCTCACGCAGCAATCAGCTTCACTGCTGTGCGGAGCCAGCCCCGTGCGCTGGGAGACTGGGATTCTTCCGGCAGAGAGGGGGAAAGAGAAGTCCACAGGCCCAGATTTTGTTCTATTCGTACGCTCCTGGGCAGTGACACAAGAGAGAGAATCTGAGATTTTTCAGTAAAAAGGCAGGGGTAATCACATGCAGCTGCCTCCTTTCCGCACCATCAAGGCCCAGCCTGTCTTTGATACATAGTACACACAGTTCTGCCTTCAGGAGGCAAGCCCGGGCTTTTCTTAAATGTTTCACTCTGTGTGTGTGTGTGTATTTTCTCTGCAAGAATTTCATAAATTGTCCCAGAATAAGAAACCATATCTCTCATTGAGTCTACCTCCCACCCTACCACCCTCAGAAGCAGACTCTGAGACAACAATTTCAGTACAAGTTGTTGATTTGGGAGGCAATCACATGAAGAGAGTGGGGAAATGAGACAGGGAAGAGAAGGAAGCCAATCATGTGTGCCACCAAGTGGGTTTTCCTGGGGACAGCTGGGTCTCAGTCCTGCTGGGGACCTTCAGAAGATGGTGTAGAACATGCCTCAGGGTTGAGCCACTCAAGGGGTGAGGCTACTTCTACTTATCCTCCCCTGCTCAGTCATCACCGGCTGGGGCTGCTCTTGAGAGGATCAACTCCTGGGCACTTGCAGCCCAACCTATAGGCCAGCAGAGAAAGCCTGCAGCAAGGGATCACAGGTGCTCACGAGGACTCCACAGGCATGTGAGAAATGTCAGAGCCAACAGGACATGGGTGGGCACGATGACATGATTGTGGGCTTTGCAGTCAGGAAGTCCTGGATCCAAATCCTGGTTCCACTAACCATGAGATTCTGGCAAGTGCCTTGTCTCTCTGAAGTCCATTTTCCTCCTTTGTAAATTGCAGATAATAAGATCTACCTCACAAGGGTTTGATTCAAAATGAAACACATGAAATGTTCAACATATGCCTGGTGCGTGGCGAGCACCTGTGACCACTAACTGCTTTGTGCCATCATTCGATTAGCACAGGACTGGCACCGATAGCTATGGTGTGGATTGATTTTGAAATTTCAGAGAACCCTGGTTTTAGCACACTGCGTACACATGTTGATACATCATGATTCTGATGTATTTGATACATCCTCTGCTTTTGTTACATCTTGGAGTGTAAGTACATCTTGGGTGTCAGATTGCAACTATGTGCTTGGGTGCATAGCTTCTTCCCTTTCTGGTCCACAGCAAGCTAAGGTATAAAGGGGGTATTCAGGGGAGTTGAGAGCAAGGAGAAGAAAAGAGGAGGAGATCATAAGGGAGGCCCCACCCCTACCCCGCCCCGTGGTCTCTGAGACTGCCCGCCAGGGTGGTGGGGTGATTACTAAAGAGAAAGAGCCTGTATGTTCCTGTGCCTGCTGGGTATGTTTCACCAGCTAAAATCAGACTGCTGGGGAAAAGGATGGAGCCTTCCCACCCTTCTAAATATCAAAAGCAAAAGAGAGGGGCTAGATCCGAAAGACTTCCTAAACAGAGCTGGCCTCAAGCATGATCCGGGTATTAATCCTAACTTAATCCCATGTCACATAAAGATTCTACCAAGTGTAAAGGTCTTCAAACATATTATTCTTTGAACCCCAATCTCCTCTGGGCCTCGTGATGCCAGCTGTCTCAGCCCAGATTCTCTAGAAAACACAGCCAGAGGCAAGTGATTATACAGCAGCATTTTACTGGGAAGTGCAATCCCTGGGACGCTGAAGTGCGGGGAAAGGAGGATGAGGTCGGGAATGAATGACAGCAGATACGAGAAGGTGTGCGCTGGGTTGGCACGAAGAGCAACTGACTGCACCACCTGGTCGCTGTCTTCTGACAGGCCGCACGAACATCTCAGGACAGTGTGCTCATCAGGAGGATGGGAGGAGAATTTATCCTTCCAGATTTATCTTCTGACCGGCCCGTGTCCCTCACCGGTCAAAGTGTTAACCACCCTGCTGGACTTCCAGGTTGCACACTGTGGGGTCCAGGGCATCTCGGGTCTCAGCAGCGACAGGGATGCCCAGGGCAGGTGGGAAGAGGAGAGTCGTTAGGGTGTGAAGCTAAGTCTGCCACGGGCCAGGGCCGTGGGGTCATGCCTAGGTGGGTGGTGACAAAAACTCTCTCCTAAACCAAACGCCAGTCAGGCTTCTTTGAGCTCTTCACTGAGGCCTCATCCTTGGGTTTGTCCTCAGGAGCCCAATTTTATGGAGAATCCTGCTAAGTCAGTTTGTCCAGAATCCCTGGCTGGCTATACCTGTTTGCCCTCCTCAAGCCCCATGGTCCCCAAATGACGTCTGATTACCCTGGTCCACCTCTAGCAAGAATCCATTATGTCTGTTTAGCAAAGAATTACTTTACCTTCAATCATTTTCCTTCCACCAACATCCCTGCCCCGCTGGGTCCCCACTCTTCCTTGTTGTATTCGGAGTCGAGGAAGGAAAGAAACTTTTCAATCTGAGGAGCGAGAGACCCTTTAAATGATCAGGCCCAGAGAGGCACTGAAATGGGACAGCAGTCCACCTCTCACTCCTCCCTTGAGCTAAGTAACCTGCCTGCTGTATGGACTCTAGACTGAGCGTCACCCATAGCCGTAGATGAACCTAACAATGCCAGACGCTGGACACCATAATGAGACCCCAGATGTCAGCAATGTGGAGACGATCACTAATCCGTGTTATTTCCATAAGCCAATGGGAATTCCTGACGAATAACTTTGATTCGTCCTTTTTTCTTTAAAACCTTAAGCCTTTCCCCTACTCTCTGGAGCACTTCCCAGTTGTTTCCTGGAGTGCCCAAATAAACTCTCTATGTTAATTTCACCTCAGTTTCTTTCTTTAGGTCAACAGGGTTGAGCCTGATCTCTCCTCCCTACTGCAAAATCCCATTGTAGTAGCCCCCCGAATCAAGTGTGCCTCACTGTGTTTAACAAGTGTCAGGATAATTTTTCTCTGGCAGCAATCAGACCACACAGAGGCGTTGGCCCCAGTGAGTTCAACCTGCACGATACACTAACTTGAGACCTATTTCTGGACTGTGAGTCATAATCAAAGGCTAACAGTTTTTGAGAACTTACTTTGCACAAGACAGTTTTCTAGGCTTTTTACCCTGTTAAACTTATTCTGTACAACCCCCTTTCTTTTTGAGACAATGTCTTGCTCTGTTTGAGACAACGTCTTGCTCTGTTACATGGGCTAGAGTGCAGTGGCATCATAATAGCTCACTGCAAACTCAAACTCCTGGGCTCAAGTGATCCCCCGCCTCAGCCTCTTGTGTAACTGGGACTTCAGGTGTATGCCACTGTGCCTGGCTAATTTTTCTAGTTTTTGTAGAGATGGGGTCTTGCTCTTGCTCAGGCTGGTCTCAAACTCCTGGAATCAAGCAATCCTCCCGCCTCAGCCTCCCAGAGTGCTAGGATTACAGGTGTGAGCCATTGCACCTGGCCTAGTACCATTTTTAAAGACAGTTTTCAGACAAGGAAACCCAGACACCAAGAGTTTAAATTAACCAACTCAAGATCACTCAGCAAGTAACTACCAGAGCCTGACTCTGAACCCAGGTGCACTAGCTTCACAGCCTGCTGTCTAACCCCTTACACTTAATAGACACAAAGCAACACCATGGTCCCCAGAAAGAGGTACATCATGGCTTCACCCCTTAGCAGCTGCATGATCCAGGGCAAGGCAGGCAACCCCTGTGGCCTGGGTTTGTTTATCTGTACAATGCAAGTGAGGAGACAGAAACATTCTGATGTCAATCACAGAAAGTGCTTACCTCAGTGCCTGGCTCTGAATGAACACACTCTCAATTTCATATGTTACAATCATCATTAGCAATTCCTACTAAGTATTTTCTTTTACTTGAAATGGTGCTCATTGAATGCAATTTCTTTAATTCTTTTTATTTTTTTATTATTTCTTCTTTCTTCTTCTTCTTTTTTTTTTTTTTTTTCCATTTCCCAGCTTCCAGAACTGTGAGAATGAATGCAATTTCTTGACACAAAGAATCACAGTGAGTTCTTTCAAGTTTTAATTTTGGTCACCTTTACATCCCCAAAGTGCGTAGCACACCCCTATACAAAGCGTAGGAAGGATTAGTGACGGAGCACACAGCGGCCCCACATCCTTCCTGTGAAATCCAAATTTAGTGAGCTGGGACGCCCCAGGGACAGAAGAGAGATGTTTGGATAATTGCTGATCATTCACCAGAATAAAATAAACCTTTGCAAGAGACCTTATCCTTATAGTAGATTATTACAAATGCTTAAGCGAAATCTCTGACTTAAAAAATGTCTTACAAATTTGGTTTGAACGCTGGTATTAGGTTTAATATCATCTTATTTTTCTGTTTTATGAATCATGTCAGTTTTCCTCTGGAGCTTGAAAGAACTGCTATCCATTAGCAGAAGAAAAAGTCGTTAAGCGGGTTGTCCTGTCACGTGACAGGGAGACGCTCGCCTCCGGTTAGCTTCGAGTGCTCCTTTGCGTGTGGCACACGGAGATACTAATCCCACAGCTGACCCTCTCGGCCCTGCGCCCCCTTGAAACCCTCCTGAGGCTATTTCCAGAATGTTCCTTTTCAGAATACTCATCACTCTCCTCCGTCTGTGGCAGCTGATTTTTGCATAGCCGTACATCAATAGTTCATTGATTGATTGAGTGGAAAAAGGAAAGGTTCCACAAAAGTAAATTGTTCCGCTAAATGGAGTTTATCCTTGCCAGCAACACGTTTAAAATTTTTAATCATATTTGAAAGAAATGTTTCCTGGAGGTATGTGTCCTAGTCAGAAGTAATTTGGTTGTGAGTGACAAAAACCTACTCAGACTAGCTTAAGCAAAATGGGGGATTTATGGACCAGATACAGGGGTATCTCATGGGATCCAATGGCAAAAAATGACCAAAGTTTCCTAAGAAGCAGGCGAATTAGGAGCAGGACAGTCACCGGTCCAACTCATACCCTTGGGGACCATGTAGACACTGATCTCTGATTCTTCATTAGCACCCTATAGTGGACACAACGTAGGGTCCTAATCAGTCATCGAGGAGGCAGGAAGCGTGTTTGGGTACCAGCTCCGGCTCTAACCAATACCATACAGTGAAACGTTCGTCAGTGGTTCTTAGGCAAGGGGGGAGAAGCTCCCCTACACCCCAAGGGAGTATTGGGAAATAGATGAGGGCATTACTGATTGTCACAGAGACTCGTAGGATGGCCCGTACTGACATTTAGTGAGTAGGAGTCATGGGTGCTTAATATCCTCCACTGTATACAGCAGTCCCACAAATGAAACGTTCTCACTTGACATCCTTTCTTCCCTAAACCCACCAAATGCCAGTGGTGTTTGTACCTCCTCTCAAAGGAGTGGCCTTAGCTCTTGAGGCCATCAGTTTTTAAACTCTGTGGCCTACCCATGACTGTGTGATGTCTCAGTACTGAGAAGCCCTCAGGTGGTGGTTTGTGCTGCTAGAGAAACATTCTGATCGTGCCCATTCTGGGCACACAGAAGGATGTGCCCAGCGCTGGCCGATAAGCTGTGAGCCAGGTCACTTCTGGGATGAATAGTCAATTGTCCATGAATGATCCACAAAGGTGCTCTTGTATCTTGTGACAGCAGGAAATGTTGTAACAGACAGCGGCTGCCCCATGAGCCTGGGTCCCAGAGGGAAGATAGTGATAATTCCGAGTAGAACCCCCTGCCTACCAAGTATGGACATGAGTATGACTGAAAAATAAACCATCATTATGTTTGGTCTCTGAGATTGGGGGGCTTGTTTGTTACTGCAGCAAACCACCCCAGTCCTGACGGATACAGACTCTCAGAATCACTACGTACCATGAACTCTGCTTAAGTACTTAACAGTATTAACTCATTTAATTCTCAAAACAACCTTATGAAGTAGACGCTACTGTTATCCTCATTTTATAGACGAGAACACTGAGCACCAGAGAGGTTAAGTCAGTCACTCAAGGGACACTAAGTGATGGTGCTGGGATTCAGTCCCCGGCATGCAGGCTCCCGAAGCTATATCTGAACCTCGATGCCATACTGCCTCTCGTGTCTCACGTGGCACTTGCCCCCACACTAAATGACCTTACTGTGCTTTAGTGACACCCAATTTCTGCTTTTAATGTTTTTAAAACTTTTGATTCTTCCCATTGGTTGTCACTTTTCACCATTGTCATCGTACCCGCCTCTAGCAAGAACCCCTCCTTTTTTCTCTTCTAATATGCTGTTTCTAATCCATTATGGACTAGGAAGCCAGATAATTAAGCTTGTTACGCACGTTATAATTGTGACTAATTGAGCCTGGCCACCTTGATAGTCAACATCGCGCTAGTCCACCTCCACCCGCCCTGCTCACGCGCTTGTAATTGTGTGATTGGTGGCTGCTATATCTCCCCCTCTGGACGGCGTGCTCTTTGGAGGGAAGATAATGAGCTTAATTCACCTTCGTGTCTCTCTGTCCCCTTCCTCTAGCACCTAGCACAATGCTTTGCATATGTCAGGTGACTAATAAATATCTGCTAAGACTATTAAGTAATTAGGTTCTGAGTAATGGCCCAAGAGCTTGCCTATACGTTAATTAGATGGGCTTTACTACTAGCTTTGGGGACATCTGTTTTAGCTGTCGAGAGGCCTTTGGGATTTTCTCAGTTGTGTCTTGGATACTTAAGATTATGGGACAAAGAGATCAATGAAGCCCTTCATTTAGTTTCTGGGTAGATGTTTATTGAGTTTCCATCATAATATTAAAAATACTAACAGCTTTTGCTTCCTGAATGTTTACCCCAGGCAAGGTAATATTTGAAGCACTTATAAGTATTAATTTTTTTTAGACTGAAAACAACCCAATCAGGTAGGGGCTACGGCCATCCCATTTGATAACTGAGGAAACTGAGCCACAGAGAGCCACTTTCCCATGGCCTCACGGCCACCGGGAACTGGAGCTAGAGTAGCTTGGTGGACAAGTCAAGGAGGGCATCTACCCTCAGGAGGCTGATGTTCTGGATAAGATGAAAAAAGCATCTAAATCTACAAAGTGATTGCAGGCTATGCTAAGGGTTCTGAAAAGAATGAACGAATGCTGTAATACACAGAGCACTATGACAGAAAACAGCGCAAGAGACACGGGAGTGTGGTCCCAGAGGGCATCTAGGAATGGATGCATCATTCGTTCCTCTGTTACTGCATTACAATCTACTCCAAAACTTAGTGTTTAAAATAATAAACGTTTACTGTCCCACAGCTGCTGTGGGTCCGCAATTTCAGAGAGGCCCATCTGGGCAGTCCGGCTCAGAGTTTCTCACCAGAGAGTTGCCAACATGTGAGCCGGGGCTGCAATCATCTGAGGGCTTGACTGAGGCTGGTGGTTCATTGTATCACCCAGGGTTGCACCAGACAAGCAGGACCAGTAGGAGAGATACAGATCAGGGAGATGGGGGTCGTGGGGGGTGTTGGCTATAAAGCTCTCCTCACATCTGATGCCAGATTGGAATCCACAGAGCAGGAATTCAGGAAGGGAAGACCACAAGCAGGTGGAAACCCCACCAGCCCAAGCTGGAACCCTATAAGGAGAGACTGAAACCTGTGTTCATCCTTGGTGATAAGGGCATCCCACGGAAGCCAGGCCCTTTGCTACGGATCTAAACACGCACAGCTGGCCCAGCTCCTGCCCCGAGGCAATGAGGTAAGTCAGCAGGTGGGCAGCAAAGTGTTTGTGATGCAAAATTGCTGCTACCCACCTTCTACCCCCATGTCACTGAGAATTCCCCTTGTGGTCCACCCTAACTGGAAACCTACAAAAAAGGGGACTCTGTAGTTCAGCCTGGGCAAGCTGACACATTGCACAGCCATCGCACCATGACACTCACTCCTGGGCTGTGTAAAGGCCTCGGGTCCTCACCACGTGGGCCTCTCTTTAGGACAGCTGAGTGTCCTCATGACGCGGCAGCTGGCTATCCCCAAGGTGAGTGATGCAGAGAACGGGGAGAAGGCGACAATGCCTCTTACGGTCTAGTCTTGGAAGTCACCGATTGTCACTTCTGTCATTTTCCATTCATTACAAGTGAGTCACTAAGTTCAGAACAGACTCAAGAGGAGGAAAATCAGGTTCCACTTTTTGAAGAGGGGAGTGTCAGAGAATTTGTGGACCTATTTAAGTTATGGAGAAGGCTGCAAGATGAAGAGTCAGAACAGAACGTTTTGGGCAGAGGTGACAGCAAGAGACCCTGCAGGGCTGGATGTGCAGGACCCTCCCCCTAAAGGTCAGTGCAGCTACAGCTTCATGAGTGAGCCCCAAGGGAAAGCAGCTTAACACGAGGCTGGGCCCCCTCAATCATGGTGAGGAGTTTGTGTTTTATTCCAGGTGCAACAGGAAGCCATTGTGAGGTCTCATTGCTTTTTCTCCAGGACTGCTCCATGGGGAGTGGATTAGAGGGGGCCAGAGTAGGAGCAGGGAGCCCATAGGAGGCATCAAAACATCATGAGTAGGCCAGGCGCAATGGCTCATGCCTGTAATCCTAGCACTCTGGGAGGCTGAGGCAGGAGGATTACCTGAGGTCAGGAGTTCGAGACTAGCCTGAGAAAGAGTGAGAACCCATCTCTTCTAAAAGTAGAAAAATTAGCTGGGTGTGATGGTGCATGCCTATAGTCCCAGCTACTTGGGAAGCTGAGGCAGGAGGATCGCTTGAGGCCAGGAGTTTGAGGTTGCAGTGAGCTACAATGACAACACTGCATTTTACCCAGAGTGACAGAGTGAGACCCTGTCTCAAAAAAAAAAAAAAAAAAAATCATGCCCAACCTTGGCCAAGCTCTGTCATTTATTTGATCAGTTCTCTTTATTTGATCAATTCCCTTAACCTGTCTGAACCTCACTTTCTTCATCTGTAAAATGAGGTGATTACTCCCTGTACACCTGCCCACGCGACTGTAGGACACACACAGAGAATGCACACAGAGACACTTTGTACAGTGCAAAATGCTCCGCACAGGCAGTCAGAGAGATTTTGCTCAATCTCCTCTGCATTAACACCACTTCTGCATTTAGATATTTTAACTCCAAAAGAGCATAGTGCTCAAGAGAAGCCCATTTTGGCTCCAATATATGTATTGGTACAATTGCTACTCAATACACTTCAACAGGATCAGGATTGATGCTTACCAAAGTCATTTAAATGGCCAGGAACCATCACATCATTGGGTGCAATGCCACAAGATTGATGTGACATCCCTGCCACCATCCACGATGACTCATACCTCCCTGGCCACGTTGCATCAGCTGGCTCAGGTCAGTGCCCCGGAAGCAGAGCCTAAGATGGGGAGTTCAGTGCAAGTGATATATGGAGAGAGTGCTTTGAAAGTAACCCGTGACAAAGTGAGGGGAGCAGGACGAGGCAGGAGAGGGGGCAGGCAAGTGTCATTTCAGGGGGGGACCGGCCTAAGCAGGATCCCGTGGAGAGCTGCGGAGCATGAAGCATAGATTGTGCCATAGAGGCTGTCCTGCCAGAGGCAAGGAAGCTTGGCAGGTACACAACACCCTCTTCCCATCATTGGAATGATCTCTCGTTGCTTAACAAGTCACTGCAAGAATTAGTGGCTTAAAACAACAGTCATCTGTTTGTATACAGATGTCCACAGCAGCGTTACTCACAATAGCTGAAAGGTAGAAGCAACACAAGTGTCCATCAACAGGTGAAAGGAAGCCAGAACGTGGTTTATACAAACACTGGAATATCAGCCAGCCTTAAAAAGGAAGGAAATTCTGTCACATGCTACAACATGGATGAACTTTGAAGGCCTTATGCTAAGTCACAAGAGGCGAATGTTGTGCAACCTACTTGGGTGAGTTACCTAGAGCAGTGCAATCCATAGAGGCGACAGGGAGAAGGATGGCTGCCCCGGGCTGGGAGAAAGAGGGCGTGGGGAGTTGGTTAGTGGGTACGAAGTCTTGGTTTTGCCAGATGCAAATTCTGGAGATGGGTTATACAACAATGTGAATGCACGTAACGCTACTGAACTGTCCACTTAAAAATGGTTAAGATGATAAATTTTATATCATATGAATATTACCACAATTAAAAGAAAAATAAATTTTAAAACAATAGTAAGCATTTATCTGTCATTGTCTCTGTGGGTTACAAATTCAAGAGCAGCTCAGCTGGGATGGGCCAGGCTGTTCTCACTCAGGGAGTGAGAAGACAGGTGGCAGGCGGGTGGCAGTAGGGTTTGGGCCATCTCGAAAGCTTCTTCACTCACCTCTGGTGCCTGGACTAAGACTCGAATAGCGGGGGCTCCTTGGGGGTCTCTATCTCTATGTGGTCTCTCTACACAGACTCAGCATGGTGGCTTCACTGTCACTGAACTTCTTCCCTCACAGCTCAGACTCTAATGGTACGTGTCCCGAGAGAGAGAGAGAGAAAGACACAGAGAGAGAGAAAGACACACAGAGGGAGAAAGACAGGCCAAAGCTGTGTACAACCGCGACTGGCAGGCCCGTTAGTCTCCTAGGACTGCCCTAACACAGTAACACGGGCTGGTCCGTTCAAAACGACAGTGATTTGTTCTCTCTCAGTTCTGCAGGCCAGAAGTCTGGAATCTAGTCTGGCGTTGCTATCAATCCTTGGTGTTCTTTGGCTTGTATGTGTGTCCCTCTAATCTCTGCCTCCAACTTCACATGGCATCCGAGTGTGTGTGTGTGTGTGTGTGTGTGTGTGTGTGTCTGCCTCTATGTGTCCAAATTTCCCCTTCCTTCCGCTTATAAAGACACCAGTCACTGGGATCGGGCGAGGTGGCTCACGCCTATAATCCTAGCACTCTGGGAAGCTAAGGAGGGAGGATCACTTGAGCTCAGGAGTTTGAGACCAGCCTGAACAAGAGCAAGACCCCATCTCTACTAAAAATAGAAAAAAATAACCGGGCGTGGTGGCACGCACGTATAGTCCCAGCTACTCAGAAGGCTGAGGTAGGAGGATCGCTTGAGCCCAGGAGTTTGAGGTTGCTGTGAGCTAGGCTGATGCCATGGCACTCTAACCCAGGTGACAGAGTAAGACTCTGTTTCAAAAAAAAAAAAAAAAAAGACACCAGTCACTGGATTAGGGCCAGCCCTAATCCTTTATGACCTCATTAAAACTTGATTACATCTGCAAAGACCCTATAGGGGTGTGGTTAGGACTTGAACATGCCTTTGTGGAGGACACATTGAACTTACAACAGATGGCATGCAGCATCACTGCCACCTTATCCTACTCTTTAGAACCATTAAATCATTAAGCTTGGCCTGCTTCTAGGGGAGAGAATCTGCCTTTTGATGAGGGGAATGTCAGAGAATTTGCAGGGAGCCTGTAACCTCCCAGGCATCTCCGGGTCTGCATCTCCTGCCAGCCACAGCCTTCCTTCAGAGCAGGTGCAGGAGTGAGCCACAGGCAGCAAGCAGCAGCTGGGTGCGGGCTCTCTGGCCTCCCTAGAGGGCGTCTGAACATGGCACCTGCCTTGGGACATGACAGTCGGTCCTTTGCAGACCACTGGGGCAGATCATCCCCTTCCATGGCATGCTACAGCAAACTCTTCTTCAGTTATAAAAATGGGACCACCTTTTTTAAATGGAAAAACAGTAGAAAAAATATTTTTAAACAATTACATTTATTGATACTGTTTAGACACCCAAATAATAATATTTACCCTATTAGAGCATTTACAACAGGCCAGATACTGTTCCAAATACTTTTTAAGTTATTAACAGATTTAATCCTGACAACAGTTGTGAGAGGTCGGTTCCATTATTGTCTCCATTTTACAGATAAGAAAACTGAGGCCCAGAAAGGGTTGAATAACTTCTCCAAACTGACTTGCTGGTAAGGGGCAGAGCTGAAGTTGGAAGCTTGGTGTCTGGATCCATAATCCATGCTCTTAGTCACACTCCTGTGCTGCTGCTCTGAAACAGAATCCAGTAAGGAAAAGATAAATCAAACTTGAACTTCTACTACATATCATTTAGATTTATAATCGAGTTTAAACACAGCCCCAAGAAATTAAGGACCAATGGGTCTATAACCATCTTCCTGAGAGGACTCACGCCCTCAGACATAAGCACTTTTTCCAGAAGCAAGAACCTGGGATGAGCCAGACCCAAGGCTGCCGGGGCAAGGCGGAGTTGTCTGGGAAGAGCACATCTAATTGAGCCTCCAAATTCCAGCATTAGCAAAGCCTTCGGGTGTAACTAATCCGCCACAGAGAAGCGCCGTGGGCCAGTGTGGATTCTGTGAGCAGACCCTCTCTCCTGGTAGTCAGATGAGGTAAATCAACTAATTTCCCCAGTGAGATGTGTTTTCTGTTGGGCTTGTGCTTTCAATTATCCAGATGAATAAAAGTTCCATCTGGGGGGCTCTTTTCCAAATCTTGATTTTCTTCCTCATTCTCAGCTCCTGACACTTCCTCTTCCCTCGCAGCTACTTGGGACCAGAGCTTCTGATCTTTCAGCTGAGTGGAATGTGTGTGTGTGTGCATGTGTGTGTGTGCGCACTTCTTGGAGGCTGGGGACAGCTGGCAGGGGTGGGACCACACTCTGAGCAGTCATGGACTGCCAGAGAAAATGCCCTTGATCTGTAGGTTTGCTCAAACCATCTGACTGCATCACAATCCGGCAGCCTCCAGCTGATGGATTTGCAGAAGTGCTCAAGGATAATTGGCATTTTAATGGGAAAAATGCCATGTTCCCAAGTGTCAGCATAGCAATAAGATACCCCAAGGGCCATTAACATAGTTCTTGGGTAATTAAAGTTGCTCACCCATCAGTCTTGGTCTCAGAACCTATCCCATGGTTGCAGCAGAGCTTCTGGGGGTGCCCAATTCTTGCAAACCACGAAATTGGAACTCTAATGATCAAATGGCTTTTCCCATTCAAACACACACATGCAAAAGGCACCGAGGAGCAGTTCTAACTCTGCCTGTCACTGCCTTTCTTCCGTCTTCTCTTCCACCAGGGCTGGGCTCAGGTGAGAACTGTGAGAACCAGGGGTGACAGAAGAAATAACCCTTAACTGACTCTTCTGGTATCAACTTACAGAGGCCACATTTCAAAAGAGTACTTTGATCCAATGCACCCACCATTTATAGAGAGTTTACAGAGGCCTGACACAGTATGCACTGTGCCCCTTGGCTTGGTGTAGGGCTGGGGCTACACTTGAATCTCCCTTCATCCCCTTAGCTGGGCATCTGATGCCTGCACAATGGTGTGTGCTGGTTCTTGCTAATGTTTAATGAGCATTTACTATGTATATAAGCATTACCTCGCTCCATCTTTACAAGTGTTATTAACACAGTTATTATACAGATAAGGAAGCTGAGGTTGAAAGAGGGAAAGTAGCGTGTCCAAGGCCACCCAGAAATTGGATATCAGGCTTAAGCTGTGTGACTGCAGAGCACAAGGTTTTAACTGATACCCTATTGCGATGGTTGATTTTGAGTGTCAACTTGACTGGAGTAAGGGATACCCAGATAGCACGTAAAGCGTTATTTATTCTCAATGATTCTGTAGGTACTGAGCCTGTTCCTCTTCTCCTGAAAGGGAAACTCCAGTGGTTTCCCTTTTGAATAGCATGATTGGGCTGCCCCAGGTGTGTCTGTGAAGGTGTTTCCAGAGATCAGAGTGTGAGTCGGCAGACTGAACAGGGAAGATCTGCCCTCAATGGAGGGGATCAGGATAGAAAAAAAAGGTGGAGGAAGGACAAATTCTCACCTTCACTCTCCCAAGCCTGGAAGCCCTTCTTCTCCTGCCCTTGGATGTCAAGACTCTGGGTTCTATGGTCTTTGGACTCTGGGACTCAGGCTAGCAGCCCTGGGCTGAGAGCTACGCCATTGGCTCTCCCAGTTCTGAGGCTTCAGACTTGGGCTGAGCTGTGCAACCAGCTTCCCTGGTCTCCAGCTTGCAGACAGCCTGTCGTGGGACTCAGCGCCATAACTAAGTGAGCCAATTCCTCCAATAAATCCTTCTTCATGTATCTATATATCCCTTCAGTTCTGTCTCCCTGGAGAACCCTGACCAAAACACCTATCTTCCCCTCATTCACTTTTCAAAATCTGGGGGTGACTCATTTCTGTGCCTGTTATGGAAGTATGTCCTCCTATGAAAGAATTCTTAATTCCCACCGCTATTCTGGGAGCATGAAGTAAGGCTCAGGTTAAAGCATGGGGATGGGACTGGGGGTTTCAGATGAGGCTGGTGTAGAATCACGCTCTTTCCCCCGGCAGGGACCGCCTTTAGTAAGAGAGACTCAGAGTCAGGGTTCTGACGGGAAGCAGATGGGGCAGTTTGCTGACTATTTAACAAAGGGACTCTACACAGCTGAGGACAAGGTTTAAGCAAACCAGGAAGGGGAAGAGGAAAATTCCAAGTCAGGCAAAGGCCAGAGCTGTTAACTCCTATAGATATAAAGGGAAACGGGGTAGAGGGGAGGGTAGTTTCAGGTACCCAGAGAAAGTGGCTGCCTGACAGGGGCTGTGGCTTCCATAGAGGGACACAGCCAAGCCTCAGGGAACTGGCCAAGAGGGGGCTGGGGGATAAACACCCCAACCTCATTCTCCTCTTGTCATCTCCTCTCCTGCCAGTGCCTGTCGTCAGCCACACCCAACCCAAATCCAAAGGGCAGTGGGGCCCCCTTCGCGGGGTGCAGTTCACAGGGACAGCATGCTCAGGCACACAGCAGGTGTCCCAGGATGGAGCGAGATCTGGAATGGGAAACAGAAGATACCCAACACGACAGGACTACATGACAGAGATGTGTGCAACAGGATTTTAAGTGGGACTAATTGGTTCCCTAAGGTAGTTACCTGGATGTTAAGAAAAAATACTTATTCCACTATTCATTTTGTTATTTTTAGGTCAGGAGAATCTTGGCTTCTTTCTGCCCTTTCATTGACTTGTTGAAAGAGGAGGAATTAGCTGAATGGCAAGTTTGGGGCAGAGGAGGCGTGGTATCCCAGCGCCCTCCCATCCGTCCCCCTGGGGACCTGCCTGCCTGCTGGAAGTGTGAGTTCCAGCCTGAGAATCCCGGCCCCCGAGGAGGAAAGCTCGGCACTGTCCAATGTTGCCTGAGACAGGCTAGGTAAATATATCACATTCCGGGAATGCAGTGTTAGCGAGTCCTTTGGCTAAATCCAAATCCATCTTTTGATCCAGTTTTATCAGAAATAACTGGTATTTTGATCTCCACCTGCCTGACACCTTTGTCATTGTTCAGTTTCCAACCCAAAGTGAGAAAGAAAAAGGTCTATTTATTCTCAAGATTGACAATTGGGATCTAAAGTTGAGGACAAAGAGGTATCAGGCCCCAAATAGACACATCTCCGGCGGCTTAAGAAGCATCACCGTGCAGCAGCGCCCCAGCCCCCAACCCCTTCACCAGCCCCTGTGCAAGAAGATTGGAGTGAGGATGCATTTGGCCTTGTCCCTTAAGTGACGCCTAGGGCCAGTGCTGCTGCACCTCCCCTCCCTCCCAGGGGGCATGGAAGGGGTGGGGCTTCTTCCCCGAATTCAAGAGAAGGAAATTCCAACAGAATCACCTTGGCATTGGGCATGGGAGAAGAATCAAAGAGATGGGAAGAGAGAGGGGAGACCACAGTGCAACAGCAGTCACATAGATACCAAGGAATGCGACTCGATTGGGGCCATCTTGCCACCAACTCATCCAAGGGAGAGCTCTAGAACCAAGGACACAGCTGAGGGGGTGTTCTGGTTATTTATTGCTGTGTGATCGGACAGCCCAAAGCTTAGCAGCTTAAGGCAACAGCCGTTTTGTTGTAAGTCATGATTTAGTGGGTCAGGACTCAAGGCAGGGAGGGCCCTGCTGGTCCACGTGGTATCGACTGAGGTCCTCTGGTGGTACGCGGCAGGTGAAAGGGCTGGCCTGTCGCCTTGGCTGGGGGAGCCTGGAGTCAGCTGGGACCGCCGATCTGTGCACCTGCGATCGCTCTCCCAGCGTGGCAATCTCGGGAGAGGCAGAATTCTTCAGTGGCAGCTCAGGGCTCCGACAGACTTTAATGGCACCTATGAGTTTTCTTATGATCTTGCCCCAGAAGTCTGAGAATGTCTCTTCTGTTGCATTCTGTTGGTTAAACAAGTCACTAAGGCCAGCGCAGTCTCAGTGGGAGGGGAACAAGTTGGAAGGAGCAGAAAGACTCTGCAGCCGGCTTTATCCCAGAGGCGCTTGGCAGATGTCTACGCAGAATGTGTGTCTCGGGTCGGGAGGCCCCTCTCCCAGGGCCTGTTGTATAACTTAGTTATCTGCCCCATGAGAAGGCAGGTATTGGCTGCCAGCCCAGCAGAAGGTGTTGCCAGCGAAGCCGGGAGTCTCAAAAAGAAACAATAGCACCAGTTAAAAGACATTCGTCCTTTGTTCCCTAGCCTGCCTCTCCACCCCTAAAGCACTAGAGGAGGAAGAGCTGAAGGACAGAGCACATCTGCTTCCTTCTCAAGACCCCTTGGGTCTAAGCCAGGTGAGCTCTGGGGGCTGGAAGATGAGAGTTATATTGGGAAATGAGATTGAATCTTTGAATTCTAAACTAGGCTGGACTTTTAAAAACCTGAAAATAACTAGAAAGCGATGGGATCTACCAAAGTCTCATTAAGTGATAGTAGACACAGCACAGTTGAAGCCAGTAATTAGAGACAGTAGTTTGCATCCCTTCAATAAACTGGTAACATTTCCATAATAACATGGGTGTTATGCAGTTAGCAAGAGACAGGTTTATAAGATTTGAAGATGCTCCTTTCTGAAGAAAGTACAGGACTTACACCTCTTGCAAATGACCCACTGTAGGGACCTGTAATCTTTACTCTGAGATGGAGCAGGACACTGATATTGGGGAAGAAACTTTACTCTCTTAGGTGCAATCATTGGGGGCTTGTGCATGAAACTAACAAAAGACAGACTGACAGAAGAAAAGGCACTGTTTTTGTTATTTATGTGCAAGTGAGGTCACAGAAACTCAAAGAAGCAGTTAGACTTGGGGGCTTATGCACCCTTTTAACAAAGGAAAGAGCATTTGGACTCAAGGGATGATAGATTGTAGGGAGGAGACTAGGAAACCTGTGGGGGAACTAATGGGAGATAAGGATTATTTTAGTGAGGTCTGTTTATGCAACCTTATCTTGGGGCAGACTCCTTGTCTCTTCACTCTCCTCTCCCTGGCGTGTGTGTGTTTGGGATCGGTCACAAAAAGGAAGGTTGCCTCCTGGTGTGGGACTTGGGTGACGTTTCCTCCCTGGGTTGCAAGCCTCGCTTGGGAGTCACATCTGAGATGAAACAGGAGTGAAGGATCCAGCTGTCAGTTTTCACAAGACTCAGGAGAAGCATCACTCCCTTAAGGAACAGAATGAGTGGAATGAGTTTAAAAATGCTGGTAACTGTGTCAGTCGGGGTCCCGCCAGGACACAGATGGTGCTCTCAGTGTGGGTAATTCGAGGAATGTTTAGCAAAGGGACTCTCTACAAGAGGGCAGGCGGGCTGTGGATAGGCAGAAAACCAGGGCTAGTGACAGGGAGCTGTTCCTACCGGATGTCTCGAAGGGAAGGGAGGGGCAGTTATGGGGACCTGCAGGTGGCATGAGCTGCCCAGGAGGAGCTGTGACCTCTGAGGGATGCTGCCAGTCCAGGGCAACTCCCAAGGGGGAGAAGGGCGAGAATTGGTAGCAGAGACCAGAGGAAAGCTGCCTCCTGGGGCACAGAGCAGGGGGAGAATGGTGGAGAGCAGACTGAAAGGAGACCATGGAAAGTATCCAGCATAGTGACGACAAGGCAGAACACCAGCAGTCGCCAACAAGCAAGCACGTGCTGAATTCCAGACCTTGTGCTGGGCATTTCACAGGCATTCGCTGATCTAATCTTCACAAATCTAACAGTACAGTTTCTAGCACTATTGCCCAGATCACATCTTATAAAAGCAAATTGGCCAGTTATGTGATCATAGCTAGGAAGTGGTGCAACTGGACTCAAAGCAGGTATTTGGGCCCCTTGACCCTGGACAGTACTGACTCTAGTAGACAGAGTGTTGAGCCCTAGGCTTTGGGACTTAGCAAAATTCCAGTACCCGTGGAGATCTCGAATTAGCTCCTAAGAGGAGGAGAAATTGGGAGCACTTGTCTCTCCCACAACTCTTTGGAGTCCCAGAGGAAGAGACTGGGCAGTCAATGAAGGGCTGGGATGAGTGGGGTGCAGGTGCATGGAGGTAAAGGGCCATGGTTTCTAAAAGGTAAAATCATGACTCACATCAAATGAATACAAGTGAGAGATTGTATTTAACTCACTAATTAATGAAGAAAATCAGTTAGGTTTTGTCAACCAGTTCAAAAAAGAATGGGAGAGGGAAGGCAGACATATATAGAGATAGTCAGAGGTGCTGAAATGGATTTGCTAATTGACCAGGATTTGCAGGAGACCAGAATATGTCACCCCAAAGTATGCCTGGCATAAGGAACATTTTGAGCTGAAGGCCATTAATTAATTAAGAAGCGGTTACAAGAAAAGCTCTCTGTCTTCCTCCTATTTGCCTAAAAGTGGGACATAAACTTATGAAGGTAAATCTTCCCTCCTCCCCTCTCTACCAGGAAGGACAAAGTTTAACCACCGAAGACAACCTTAGACCCTTAGTGGCGGGGGAGAAGGCACCAAGGAATCTACCTGACAAGCCGTCCTCTCTAGCCTTTGTCTTCCATGTGTTTGTCTTCCCACAATCTGCCACCCCTAGAGACTCAAAGTCCTTTTTCTTTGTCTTGTCACTCTCTAAACATTTTCTGTTCTTTGTTAAAGATGCTACATAACCCTGGATTCAAAGCCACCTCTTTGAAATTTACTCATTTCTCTGGGTATCTCCCATGTGTACATGAGGCATATGTGTTCAATACACGCCTGTTTTTCTCATGTTAACCTGTCTTTTGTTACAGGAGCGTGCGTGTCCCAGCTAAGGATTATGAAGGGTAGAGAGAAATTTTTTCTCTGCTGCAGATGTAATACTGTCCTTTTCCAAGGGGGGGGGGGGGGTGGATGGCATCTCCACTGGACCAAACTGATTTGCGTTATGTTTCCTACAACACACGGATTTGAAATAGCTCATTAAAGACAATGAAACGGACAGACCCTGATGGAAGCAGATAACCCACCCAGAGGGTGCACCTGGTTTCCTGTTGACGGATCATCCAATGATATCTTATGACTGCAGTCATCTGTGAGTTTGTAGTCTGTCATCCGTGTGTTACCGAAAACTCGCCACTTGTCCTTGAGGCTGCATCAGAAGAATGAGAACAAGTGTTTCGAGGAGGAGGAAAGGGAATTTTTATTACTTTGCCACCAAAGGAGGAAAAATAGTAGACCTTCTCGCCTCGAAATCCAAATTTCCTGAACATAGACAGAAATACAGAGCTTTTAAAGGGAGGGCCCCTCAGTTCTAGGCTGTGGTGGCTACCTGTTCTAATTGTCCCATCACTGCCAAAGACAACACCTGTGACCTCTGGTGGGCGGCTGGCACTGCCAGGGTTGGCTGAGTTATCTTTTAACAAAGGATTAACCTGCTTCAGGGATGCAGGCCAGGCTGCAGAGTGGGGAAAGTTTTAAAGAGACAGAAAATATTTTTTTCCCTCCAGGCCCTTCCCTCTGTTACACCTGTGGTTGTCACACGCGTGGATAGCCGTGGTTGGCAATGCCTGACGGTTGGAGGAAGAAGCCAGCAACAGGACCGTCACTCCTCAGTGGTCCGTGGATCCCTCCCCAGAGTTCCCCTCGTCCTCTCTCCTCCTTCCCCTGGTTTTAAAGCCCATTTATTCCTAGGGAAAAATCCCGCCCCCTCAATCTTTCTTTCCCTCTGAGGTACTTCTCTTTGGAGGACATTGGTAGATAATTCATTAGCAACTGAAAAACTACTTCCTCTTTTCTCCAGGGCAGCAAAAGCTTAAAGCTTCAAACTATCTGAGAGGGAAATTCTTTGCACTCCATCCTTCAGAGTAGCAAAGAAAAGGTAAAGGAAACCCCCCCCAAAAAAAAAATCTATATTAAAATTTAAGTAAAATTAAGTTTCCATATTAACACTCTTACCCTATTCAAGTCTTGGTTCAAATGTCACCTTCTTAATGGGCTCTTCCCTGACACCCCCATTTCAGTTATGTCTCCCCTTCCACCAATCTTGTACCTCTTCTCAGCTTTATTTTTTGTCATCCTCTGACCCATGATATGATCAACTCATTGCTATTCCCCTTTTTGAGGATGTCAACTGCTTGAAGGCAGGGACTGTTGTCTCTTTTGTTCAATGCCTTATCCCCAGCACCTAGAACAATACCTGGCACATAGTAGATGCTCAATAAAGATCTGCTGGATGAATGGAAACAGTCTGAATGCTGATATCCTTCCACACTTGACTCACTGCCCTACCTTCTAGGCTTCACACTGCCTGGTACCTAACCTCCGAGCTGCTCTTCCTCAATTTTCTCCTTTCCTCCACTGCTTCCCTTAGCCTCTAACTTTCAAAACTGAGATCAGAGAACAGGAAATGGAAGCTGAAAGTTCCAGAACTCCTGATGTACAATCAAAATGCATGGGGCCCAGACTTTTAGAGCTATATCCTACTCCTCTCCCATGCTTTAAGGCAGGGCAGATCTAAGTTTCATAGGACCTGAGACTTATACATTGGTGAGGGTGGTGAGGAGGGTCCTTTATGGGGGAAAAAAGGGAAATTAGGTATGAAAGTCTATGTAGAATGAGAAATCACATCTCCTACTAGAGCCTCGGAGACGGAGATCATTTTCTTCTGAGATCTTAGGCAACGTTGCTTACCTAGACATGCTTACTGGTGGCAACCGGATCCCCCTCCTGGCTCAGTGGAGCAAATTCCAAGGGCACCACCTGGAGCCTGTTAGAAATGCAGACTCCCAGGCCCCACCTAGACCCACGTTTCATACAGCCCTGGGGGATTGATCCACCCACACATTAAAGGTGAGTTGACACAGAGCTAGAACCTTGTAGAGCCCTATCAACTCCCACTACCTCACCTTGGCCCCTGCAAGCCGGAGCCCTGAGGCTGATGTTTCTCCTCTGGTCCCTAGACACCGTAGTCAGGCTTGCTGCTGTCTAATGCTTCAGGGTGTCACTCTGAGGGTCCAGGCCGCTGGAGTTCTCACTGAGCAATGCTAATATCTACATGTCCCCCCTTAGGTGACCACGGTGCTTCCTCGCACAGTCAAGAGGGAGCTACGCTACTCAAATAGAGGACAAGCAGGTACGTAAAGACCTAGAGAGGTGCTGGCAGGTAGGGAAGAGGCCATCCACACCCCTCGTATATCCCCTCAGGCTGTAGCATTGGGCAGCACTTGTGTGTCTCCACCTGAGGACTTTCTCTAGCAGCTAGACCCCCTCTGCTAGCCAGGTGGGCTGCAATACCTGGGAGTGAACATCCAGCATCTTCTCCCCACCCCACCCACCCCAGCAGCCCTCAGCTGATGACTGACGAGAGTTGGAGGACAGGTGTGTGTCTACACTGGCCCCCAGGACCCCCAGGGGGATCATGTTCCAGTTGCCCACAGTGGAAACTAACTTGAGGGCGCACCTTATCCTGGTGTCCTTCCCTGCCCCACTCCCCTGTGAGTGTTTCCTGGGTCCCTTTCCAAATAAACTGCTTGTGCTGCGATCCTTGTCTCAGGGTCTGCTACTGGGGAAACGCCACCTAGGACAGAGGGAGAAAGGGGTTGCACTGAAAATCCCAGGCTGATTTTTCTTCCTCTATGAACCACTTATTTTCTATTACCCTTTTTGAGAATACCCTCTCCTTGAAGGCAGGGATTGTTGTCTCTTTTGTTCAATGCCTTATCCCCAGCCCCTAAAACAATGCCTGGCATGTAATACATGCTCAATAAATATTTGCTGGATGAATGGAGACGTCTAAACGCTGACATCCTTCCACACTTGACTCACTGAGCAGGCAGGGCTTAAAACTGCTGTTGTGGTAAGTCGGGGTTTCTCAACCTGGGCGTTTTGGATCAGATAATTCTTCGCTCTGGGGTTTTGGTTGGGGGGTGCTGTTCTGCACACTGCAGGATGTTTGGCATCAGTCCTGGCTTCTACTCACTAGATGCGAGTAACACTCCCCACCCCAGTTATGACAACCAAGTATGTCTGCAGACATTGCACAAATTGCCCCCCTGTGTTAGCTGACCACCACTGTGTTAGCCGAACCCTTCTGAGCAATGGCAAGCCAATCCAGGCTCACCTCTTTCCACTGCAGTACAACTTGCAGCCCTTTGGTTTACCTCTGCCACAGCTGCCCTCTGCCCTGTCTTGCTTCAAGTCCTCATTATAAAACCCATTTGTCACCACTCCTTTTTCGAGGATGAATTTCCAGATTGTCTGCTGATGGCTAACTGGGATCACGTTTCCGGTAAAAAAAAAAAAAAAAAAAAAAAGAAAAAAGAAAAAAAAAAAGCCCAACAAATCATCTCCCTCCTGGTCTCAGAATTCCAGAGTGCCCTCAAGTGGCCAGAAACTGCCATCCACTCTGGCTCCCCTGCAAATTCCAAGGAGCTCTGGAAAAACTGGGGCGGGGGGCGAGGGGTGAGGGCAGAGATCTTCCCCTTGCTTGGGTCTTGTTGAAAATCCATTTTCTCACAAAGTGAGAAAAATTCAGCAGTGTCTTCTCCAGGCTGTTCCTTGGAGCACGTTTTTTAGTGCATCCACGAAAGGCTTATTCCCCAGGGTGTGCGCGTGTTTATGAGTGTGTTTATTTTCAAAGTCTGGTCAGTAGTGAGGAATGCAAATGGGACAAGCGCTGAGAGAAGGGGCTGCAAGCCATGCCACTGAGCTGGCCGTGCAGAAATCCCTCCCGTGTGCTGGCAGAGGGCGGTCCCCTGTCAGCTGTCAGGACCAGGTGGGCTGCAGCGAGCCTGCCTGGAAAGAGACCATGGCTGGCCTGCGGTCTGTGTTCAAGTGGCCTCAGTTGTGAACCAGCAGATCATGTGGAGTCTGTGTTCTCTCTTGATTCACCGGTTTTAGCATGTGGCAGCTGCCAGAGAGAAAGCAGATCCGATTCTAAAGTTTTCCAGGCCTGCTTCAGTTCATCAGGGAACCTCCCCAGGAGGGAAGCTTTAGGGGTAGGGAGATGCAGGGAGCAGGCAAAGTGCACACAGAATGAAACTTCAAAGCTAAGGAGCTATGTGGGCTGGAAGGGGGAGAGGCTTGGGGTGCAGGGTGGTATTTCAGCCCACTCTCACTGTCTCCAGGGCCAGGTGGAGACCACTCTGCTCTCTGCAGACATACTTGGAAACCACTACAGCACAGAGAACTCCAAACAGGTCTTCCCACGTGAAGTTCTGTCAGTGCTGACTCTGTGTGGGCATTCAGCATTTCCCATTACCACACTTCCCTGCAGTTGCACGAGGTCGGCTTCCCGACAGGCTGGAAGTTCTGGGAACAGCAAGGCACCTATCTCATGGCAGGCTGGGGCTCCGCACAGGGGCTGGCTCTAGAGGCATCTGTCTTTGTTGAATGAATATTTAATCAGGGATGCACTGGATTTTGAAAGACAAAGGGAAAAGAGAGGGAGTTTGGAGTAAGGAAACAACATACAGAGACACAGAAAAGTCTTTTGGGGGAACAGAGAAAAGGCCCATTTGACTAGAGGAGAGGGTTCACGTGAAGAAACACTGGAGGGATCATTCTGTGAAGTTGCTGAGTGAAGAACAGGAATTGATAGTAGGAAAATGTGTGCTCTCTTTGATTCTAACTGATGCTATTTGCTTCTGTGACTGTGCTTGTTTTTAGTTGTTTGATAAATATAGTTAATCAGAACGAAAAACAGGTATAAGAGCAAGGGTAACTCCATGATAGGCTAGGCTTCCTGGATGTGAGAAGCTAACAGCCTAGTTCTGCTTCTGTATATATGGCTTGCTGGCTTGGTGCTTAGCTTAAGTGGAGCCATGGCAGGCTTCACTAAAGTTAAGGAAAACAAGGCCCCGGGGAGGTAACCGCAAGTTACTTCCTGATAAAGGGCAATCAGGAGCCAACGCGATCAGCCACTTCTAAAAGAATAAATAAACTAAAGGGGGATGGAGTGCAGACCAGTATGTCGTGTGCAGACTAACGTGTCGTGTGAAAACTAGCATACAGAAAAGTATAAAAGCTTACCCCAGGGTGGGGTCCTGGTTCGTGGAGAGGCCACTGCGTTGGTGCTCTGGGACTTGGACCCTAGCTAGAGCTAATCAATAAACTCCTTTGCCTTTTTGCAGCCTCGGTGACTCTGCCTCTCTGTTCCTGGGGCCGAGGGGAACTGGTTCTAACACTGAGGGTATCAAGGGGCCAGAGAATAACTGATTTTAATTTCCTAAGCCAAAAAATATTCTCTAGCAATTGTTTTAAAGTCCCACATTCTTTTTCTCAGCAAATATCTTATAATGCCCCTTTACCACCCTGAAATGAAATTCATTTTTTCAACATAAGCCAGTGAAGGAAATCAGGAAATTTCACCCCAAAATATGGTATATATACCATATAAAGGTATACCTTTATCCTTGGTATAAAGAATATTTTGAATGAAAGTCCACTCAAGATAAAAAGGCATTGGAAGGGGCTTTCCCTCTGTCTGCATACACCAGACTGACCCTTCGAAAGAACAGTGGATTTCCCTTCCCTTCCCTTTATCTTAATATATTGCAGGAAAGACCATCAAGAATGCAACCAGACTTGGCCCAAATCATTTTAAACATAATACCTGTCTGTTGGGTTAATTGATAAGTCAATCTATTTCCCCCATCCATTTATTCTCCCTAGTATCTATCCATCCTTCCTAGCAACTGTTTATTGCCTCTAAACAGAATTACCTGTATTCCTCGTCTTCCCCATCCCATCCCCCTAAAAGGTGTGTGTAAAACTATCTGGATCCCATTGGGATATTGGTTAATCACTCTGTGATTCTCCCAAGCGCATGGTAAATAAACCTTTCTCTTATTAATCTGCCTTCATTGTGAGTTGATCTTTCCGTTGACCTTAGGGAGGGGGAAGGCAAGTTTCCCCTCACCCCTATACCACCTATTCATATAATTTTAAAAAATAAGTATAATGGCTCAACTGCAGTGTAAAAGAGAAATAAAATAAATGTTATTTATAATATCATATGCATAGGCATGGATTCATTAGGAGACATAATGGAGTAGTCAGATGCTTAGAACTCACAGTGGAAAATTTTGAATATAAGAAATGTATGACAGTACTCAGCTGAATATTAACACATGTGAGGAATCACCATAGAGGCAGCGGCTGCAATTGTAGACTGTTACAGGTATATCGCTTTGGTAACTCACATACCTCAGGGAGCCTTGCTATCTGCAATGTTATTTTTCAAGTGGAAGGCACTTTTGGTAAAGGTTCAGACAAAACTAAGTACAACTATCCATTGATTTTCATAGTAGCTGCATTTCTAGAATCTTTAATATGTATTAAGACCCTATGCAAAAATATTTTTTTGTGCTGGTATGTGGGTGCAGAATTGAGACAGGGCACAGAAAGGACAGATATCCCCTACTTTATGATATCTGGGGCTTCAGCTTGAATACTCAAAGGCTGAGGTCTAGAACCATCTCAAAGCATGACTGGGGCTGCAAGATCCACTTTCTAGGAGTCTCACCCACCCAACCAGCAAGTCAGTGCTGGCTGTTGGTAGGAGGCCTCGGTCCCTCCCTGTGCAAATTCCCCAGAGGGCTGCTTGAGTGTCCTCACAGTATGGCAGCTGGCTTCCTCCAGAGTGGCAATCCAAGAGACAGAAGGACAGACAGAAGCTATCTTTTTAATAACCCAACCTCAGAAGTCACGTAGCATCACTTCTGCCACATTCTTTTCCTTAGAAGAAAGTCACTAAATCTGATCCACATTCAAGGGGAGGGGAATTAGGCTTTATGCTTTGAAGGAAGGTGTGTCAACACATTTGCAGATATATATTAAAAGCACAACAGCTCATATAACTCAAAACTGGGTTTTCACTTACATGAAGTCCACTCAAAAATTACATGGGACGTGGGGTAAAATTTATCATATGGGACGATCCCACATGTTATAGTTTGTCTGACGCCCTGCAACCTCTTCCTACTCTACCAAATGCCAGTAGCACTTCTCTATCATTGTGAAAACCAAAAACATCACTTACATTTCCATAAGTCCCTCTCCTTGAGAACCGCTGTAATGGGTAACTGAAAGCAACTGAAAATGTGGGACAAAGACGCAACAAAATCAGCCCCAGATATTACGATTACTCTAGCAGAAGTGCACAGAAAAATCCCCCGATTACTTTTAAGATACATGAATCACACTCAGCCACCCCCTCCAGCCTCCACTAGCACCAGACCCCTGGAGGTTCCTCACACATGCTGAGCTCCCTCGTGGCCCAGGGCCTTTACACCTACTGAAAGTCTCTAGAACATTCTTCCCTTTCTCCCTTATACCCACACCTCTTCACCCCATTCTCAGCATTCCCTCAGATAAATCTTCTTTTCTTCCAAAGATATCAGATTCCCCTAGAAGCACAGTTTGCTCAACTTGAACACTAATAGCAGTTATTAGTTATAGATTTGTGTGATTATTTCATTTCTGTCCCCCCTGTACAAACATAAGCCCAATGATAGCAGATGAAGGAAGGAAAGAAGGAAGGAAAGGAGGGAGGGAAGAAGGAAATGAAACCTTTGCATTATCCGCAGAGCTGGGCAGCCTCAGATAACGTGGAGAAGTTCACTCTTCCTTTTGGGCTCCCTGCATGAGGGGCCCCACACATCACTGGTTAGAAAGACCGAGCAGGAAGGGCCCAGTCCCTACTGAAATATTGGTGAAGATATATATCTGACTGTGGCAGCACACACATAAAGAGGCATATTAGCTCCCCAGTCCGCAATGAAAAACCACAGCTGCTAATGGTGGTGTTGCTAGGTTGTGCTGTCAAGCATGATTTTCTGTTTCAATTACTGCAGCGCTGGTGATTTAGCAGCCAGAACTTCTGAAAGATGCTCCTAAGAGGTTAGGTTGTAAGGCCGATAGGAAAGAGAGGGCCTGGGTTTCTCTCTCTCTCTCTGTGTCAGCATTACCTTTTGCTGTCCAGTGTAGGCTGTGACCAGACTGTCACTGTGGGTGAGCTGGGCTTGTTGAGGGGGTTCATGTGGGGGCTTAGTGAATCCTGGTCATTTGCCATGACTCCAAAGCAGGGCTGGGCAGTCTACAAGAAATCTCATAATCCCTGCTAACATACAGAGAGGATTTATTGTGTGTAGATACGCTTCCTGCCGGGCTCGCCCCGACGCAATCTCATTTTAGCTTCACAACAAACAGCCCAGTGGTTGCTGTCGTTATCATCACCCCATTTTACAGCTGAGTTGATGGAGGCCCAGAGAGGTTTTTAAAGAAGTTGCTTAAGGTTAAAGAGCTGGAACACAGTGGAACAGGAACTTGACCAAGACCCATCTGATTATCCAGCCTGAGCTCTTAACATCGCATTGTTCTGCTAATTCCTGCTCTCCCGCCAGCCAGAACTGACACTTCACCTCTCTGTTCCCATCATCATTTCCTGGCTCTGCCTATGGCACTCCTGAAGGCTTTGGGGTTACTTTCAAGATATGGGGGACACTGTCCAAGCTTGCAAGTGGTGAGGGGGAGTGGGAGGAAAGAGCACATTCTTGCATGCCCTGGAGAGACCCCTAGGTAAGAATGTAGGTGCAATCTCCATTTCACTGCCTTACTCTGGAGACTTCTAGGAAAGACTGCTTCTGGCATACTGCACTATGGGCTGGCGAATTTCTATGACCGCCCAGAGGATAGAGCTCACGTGTAGATTTGCCATAACAAGCTCTTCCATCCTTAGAGCCCTCCACAGTTAAAGTGCCTCTGTGTCTCTTCTTTACTTTGAATGTTCTGAGTCTAGCCCCCAGCTTCACGGGGCATGGGTGGCAGTCACTGGGGCTGCTTGACCCCTGAACCATGCATAGCCTTGGTAATGCCCTTGAAATCTGTAATCATATCATGACCCCTGATTTCTGCTCCTCCAGCCCTTCCACTCACAGTATGAGTTTCTAATTCCTGTACTCAACCATTTTCCATTTGACATACCTAGAGTGGTTTTGGTTTCCTAAACCCTGATTGATACACCCTAAACGATCCTGACCCTACAACTTCTCTTTCTCTGTCTGAGGCTGCTTCTGTGGTCTTCCCAATAATATACACCAAAAGTCTCTCTCTCTCTCTTTTTTTTTCTTTTTCCAGTTTAAGTTGGGTTTCTTTCTTTTGCAACTAAAGATTTATGATCATATATGTTATCTCATTTAATCCTCCCAACAAGCTTTTAGAGTAGGTAATATTGGCCCCATTTTGTAAATAAGGAAATTGAGGCTCGGAGAGATTGAGAGGAAGATTCTGGTAGCTCTATGGTATTTTGTATGAATTAGAAGACGTCTCTTCTTGGAGGGTGAATTTCAAAATGGCACCCACTCTGAGCAGAGGAATTACAAAAGGCACCCTTTCCTCTGAGTCGACAGAGCCTCAGAGCTGGAGAGCTCAGCTTGGTGAGCAGAGCAGGGGTCCAATTTCAGCCCCTACACATCCTCTAGTCCAGGCACAATGACAGGATACAACTTGCCCAAATGTACATATGTGGTAGCCTAAGTTAAGTGTCTCCCCCAAGGTTGCACAGTTTCACCTGGTAGGGCTGAGTTCCGGTCCCAATTTTCTCTCTCTCTTTCTCCTTTCTGTTTTCCTCTCATTTTAAACAACTGTACTGTGTTGCTGGATGATAATCTAACTTGCTCTCTAGCATTTGCATGTCTTCATGTTGTTACTTCATGTTTAATTATACATGTATATTTACGGATATCTCTTCTTAGTGCCTGGTGCAGCGCCTACACTTTGTAGCTACTCAGTAAGTGCTTTCAGAATGAATAAATGAATGTGCTGTTCTCCCAACTAGACTGTACACGTGTGACAGTTAGGAACCGTGGTTTATATCCCTTTCACACCTCTCTGCCTGATACTGTGCATTTTATATATTAGTCACTCAATAAAAATATCTTGTTAATGATGAGGCTGAGTGTGTGCTAGCAGAATTTGCGCTATTGTGTCATGGAGTTCATTTCAGAAAGTTCCATGCAAGATGTGGATCCTGACTGAGCCTTGGAGAATAACATTTCTAGGGAGAAATGGGAAGGGTATCCCAAGCTGAAGGGATGGCCAACGTAAGAACAAGGTGGTTGGCCCAGGGAGGAGAGAGGATGTGTGTCAGGGGGGTGGTTGGAAATAAGATTGGCTGAAATTAATCACAGTCCCACATCCCACTCCACCATATGCAATTAACCCAGACCTCTGTTTACAGAGGGGAATTTGCAGCAAAGGCCACAAAACCAATACATCACGGTTCCCCAGGGACTCCAACCACAACTGATGACATGAGCAACCATCAGTGTTCTTCAACCCGAAGAACTTGGAGAGACCGATAGCCATAAAAGACATCCTGTAATTAAAACTGTCAGCCACTATCCGTCTAATATTTCAGGCTCTGTGGAAGAGCGTGGGGGCTGGGTAGGAGGCAGTCAGGAGGGGCAGAGCACGGCGCGTTTTGCAAACTCCAACAGGCGCCTTTCAGCCATGCTTCCGCCTCTGACATCGTCACAGCCTTGTCCTCTGTCGTACACATTTGTCATGGCATAAATATGGGTGGCGATATTAGATGAGTTGGGTAGGCCCCTAACTGCCAAAATAAAAAGAATTTGGGGACCAGATTAGGTCCTGAAGAAAGAAAATTGCCTATAAAACCAAGGACCCCATTGTCCCGGTGAGTAACTTAGGTGTGCAGATACCCCAAAGTGCATGCCTAAGTGTTAGCCATTATAGTCCCCGTTTGCCTGTGTGTGAAATAGGGAGAAAATAGCCCTTACTCTAACTGAGAAAAGCAGGGTAAGGCCCCTCAGATAGTTCCCGTCATGCAAGTGACAATTCTGGAGTGGCCATAAGTAGCTGTTCTTTCCTCACCCTCTTCACAGGCATTGCAACCTGGCCACCTCTGGCCAAGAACCTGTAGATGCTAGGTAAGATGGGGGCGCAGCTGGGGACTAGGAGTGAGCTGCAGAAACAGGAGTGCAGCATCATGTGATCCTGTTTCTGGAATGTTCTGCATTCTTTATGTTCTGTGTCAGCATTCCCCAACCTTTTTGGCACCAGGGACCAATTTCATGGAGGACAATTTTTCCATGGACTGTGGGGCAGGGGTGGGAGGTGGAGCCCAGGTGGTGATGCGAGCCATCGGCTCTAAATACAGATAAAGCTTCAGCTTCGTTCACTCGCCTGCCGCTTACCTCCTGCTGTGTGGCCCGGTTCCTAAGTTTCACGGAAGACAATTTTTCCACAGATAGGGGTCAGAGTGGGGGCGGCGGAGCTTGTGGCCTGGAGGTTGGGGACTGCAGCTCTTTGGTATTTCTGCTTGTCCTCCCTGTTTGCTCAGGTGCACTCCTTGGCCTTCTCTTGCTCTGCTCCATAGCTCAGGGAGGCCAACACTTGGAGACTGGCTTTCCCAGGATCCCAAGTTAGCTGGTTTCCACCTAAGCTCTTCTATTTGGAGGCACTGGTGGGACACTGGAGAGCAGAAGGGACGAGCCAGAGCACTTCACTCTTCTCTCTGCTCAGGTGACACCTTTGGGGCCAGTTGCATCCTCCCTCCCCTATGGCTCCAGCTCCCACCAACAGACCTGTCGAGGTTCCAGCTTCCACCAGGTGACCCCAGGGCCTGGGCCCCCCGGCACCTCTCCCCTGCTGTCCCTCTAGCCTAGGAGTGGTGGAGTTTCCTGCACTTGTCTCACTAAACCCTGACGGCCCTCTCAGCTCTTCCATCACCCTCGGACCAAGTCCTTGTACTGAACTGCCTCTGTTTGAAACACCTAGGGTGGGATTTTGTTTTCCTGGTAGAACAGGATACAAACAGGATACTTACTGGGAAGGTTTTAGTGCAATATCTCTATTAGGATCTTCTGGTCATGAGTATAACCAGTATGAATTTGCTCCACAATTCTCAGGTTAAGAAATGTCCTGTTTCTTTCTTTTCCTCTAATCAACTTAAAACTAGCTCCAGCCCCCACCTGCCTCCTGGAGATTCCTTGTCAGGCATTACTGGGATTCACCTGGTCTTTAGGGAGCAGGCAGGAAGGTGCTTGATCCACGAGGTTTCCTGTCGTTACCATCACTCCTTCGGGTTCACGACCCCACTGCCAAGTTCAGGTTCTCCATCACTTATCAGAGACTGTTTTGCTGAGTGGGCCACAGAAATGCCCCTCCCAGTGGTCTTCTCTGCCCACGACAGCCTTGGCCACAGAGGACCCTGATGATGCTCTCAAGGTCGTCGTGTTTAGCATCCAGCCTCCCTAGCACCCCCTCAGAGAACAGCTCCTTCCCAGGTGCTGCATAGGACCCCCAACCCCCATCGGTCTTCCAGGGGCAGGCTAGCCACTCCCGCTCAGATGCATTCCGTTTGGCTCTCAGAGTGTTTTTAACATTTAAAAAATTATTTGCAACATTTTAAAATCAGCAAATTTTGCACAAAGGTCCGAACTTCCTACACTGTTAAAAAATCAGAAAAACCCAGGCACAGTGATTTCTCAGACCCCAGTGCCAAGAAGCAGACAGAGCTGAGTAGCAAGTGTCCCTTCAGCAGGGGCCGTCTCTCCTGGCATGGCTCGTTCAAGGAGCATGGCCTGCCCGCCTCGGGTGGCAGGTGTGCCAGCTTGGGCTTAGCCCTGCAGAACAAAGGCCAGACCATTCTTCCCTGGTCTGCGCTCCAGCCCCAAAAGCTCGCTCGGCCCTGAAAAGAGGAAGGATTAGCTTCTCACAATCTGTGTGTATGTGTGTGATTGAAAAAAAAAAACAAGATGTAATAACTTCTCAAACTGGTTAGCCTGATAGGAAAGTAACAAAACCCAGTCTGTACTAGTTGAATGAGAAAATGGATATAGGGATGTCCATATATATATCCTATATAAGGATATAGGGATGTCTCTTGAGCACTCAGGGGTGGAAACACATATGGGTCTCCGGCAGGAGGAACTAGCACTGAGAACGTCTGGTTTATCTTCCTATCTCTCGTACGGGCTCCTATGTTTCCGCTTCATTCTTTCCCTCTCTCTGCGGAACATTCTTTTCTGCTTCTCGGAGAGTGATCCGCCCACCCCCAACAACTACCAGGAATGCATGTTGAAGATCTAGGCACCCCAAGAGAACGGCTCTCTCTCCCTGGGTTCCACTTCAACGTTCCTAGGGCAGGGACTCTGCTTGCCCCATCGTGAATCTAGAGCCCACCGCAAACCAGTCACCTAGAGTCATGGGAGCGGGTGCGTGTTATCACATGTCACCAAATGGCTGCTGAACCAAGCGGGCGCGGTTGTTAGGGGGACTTGCTTGTGAATGGGGCAAACGCTCTGAAGGCATCCGCTGTGGGTGACGCCGGAGTAAGCAGAGAATAAAATCACCCCCGTCTCCAGCCAACCCTGCCCCTCACCGCACACGTACCAACGGTGGTCCGAGAACCTGGCACAGAAAATGGCACCGCAAGCAAGCCATGAAAAATTCATCGAGTGCCTGCCTCTCTGCGAGGGGAGCAGTGCCAAGCTTCATTCATGCTCATCATTAATTCAGTCCCAGGCTGGACTCTTTGGCTCAGAGCTTTCAGTTTAAAACAAATGAGCTTGGATGTACAGTCAGCCCATGGTTGTCTGCAGGTGATCTATGCTGACGCCGGCTTCTCTCTGGCAAACCCTCCTTTCAAAGTTATTGCCAGTTAACAGATTCTACACAGCCCTAACTACCCCTTGGAGGACATTTGGGGCTCCGGATTTGCAGTTAGCACCTTTCTCTGCTTAATTACAGCATTATGGATATCTCTCCACCCTCTGTTTATTTTACCCACTGAGATGCTCCGGGAAAGCCAAGTGCCACCTGCCTGGCTCCAGGGAAGGTTGGAGATGCAGACCTTTCGTCAAGCAGAGATAAGCTGCCCACCTGCAGGGAGCAGCGGGGAGGAGCTGGGTGAGCACCAGGTGGGAAACTTGGCTCTGGGTTCCCTGCCTCCCCAAAGTCCTTATCGAGGGGCTTTCTTTGGTTGCTAAGATAAAAATAGTAGCTCACGTTATTGAGTTCTTGTTACATGCCTGTCAGTTTGCTTGGTGGCCAGCCTCCAAGAGGGCTCCCTGTGGTCCTTGCCTTCTGGTAGTCATGCCCTAGGGTGGTCCCTTCCCACAGTGACCCAGAGCTGACGTGTGTGACCAATAGTATACTGCAGAAAGGACAGTATGTGACTTCTAAGGCTAGGCCATAAAAGACATTGATGCTTCTACCTTAGCCTCTTGGATAGCTTGTGCTGGGGGGAGACAGCCGCCATGCCGTGAGGGCACTCAAGCAGTCTTGGAAAGGCCCATGTCGTAAGCGTATCCAGCACAACTTGCCAGCCATATATGTGAGCCGCCTTGGAAGTGGATGCCCCGACCTGATCAAGCCTTCCAATGATTCCAGCTCCCAATTTTCAAGTCTTCCAGCCGTGGCCCCAGATATTACAGAGCATAGCTAAGCCATCCTGACTGTGCTCCATGTGAATTATCCACACGAACTATGAGCTACAATAAATGATTATTATTGTTCCAAGTCATTAGGTTTTGGGGCAGTTTGTTACACAGCACAGTTGACCCTTGAATAACATGGGTTTGAACTGCACACGTCTGCTTATATGCAGGTTTTTTCCAATAAAATCTACACCGGGTGTGCCTGCCTCTCCTGCCTCCCCTTCCACTGCCTCCACCTCTTCCACCTCTGCCACCTCTGCCACCCCTGAGACAAGACCAACCCTGCCTCTTCCTCCCCCTCCTCAGCTTACTCAACATGAAGACGATGAGGATGAAGACCTTTAATGATGATCCACTTCCCCTTAATGAATAGTAAATGTGTTTTCTCTTCCTTATGATTTTCTTAATAGCATTTGCTTTTCTCTAGTTTACTTCATTGCAAGAGTACAGCATATAATACATATAACATACAAAATATGTGTTAATTGACTATGTTATCGGTAAGGCTTCCAATCCACAGTAGGCTATTAGTAGTTAAGTTTTTGGGAGATTCCAAAATTACAAACAAATTTTTGACTGCACAGTGGGTCTGCACGCCTAACCCTGGTGTTGTTCAAGGGTCAACTGTGACAGATCACTAATCTGCTCCATTTGTGCTTTGCAGTATTATTTCATTTAATCATCACAACAGCCCATCATGTAGATGCCATTAGCCATCTTCATCTCACAGGTGAGAAAACTGAGGCATAGAAAGTTTTCTCGCTTTCCTACTCCACAGAGCTAAATACCAGATCTGTTGGTGGCCCATCCATGGCCCCTTAGTCCTCACCCTTACTGTCCTTGCCACATCTTACCATCCTACTGCAAGTACCTGCAACTCTCCATCCGAAAGCTTTCTCTCCACCCCACGTGGGGCAGGCCAGGACTGCCAAGGAGGTCATGCTTCCAGGAGCAGCTAATGAAGGACATGCGTGAGTCAGAGGATAAGCACCCAGCTTCCTTGCCTTTTGGGTAGGATCACTCTGAGGCATGCTTTGCATGTTGTCCCAAGTTCCCCAGTAGGACAGAGCCTCAGCTGCCCATAGTGGGAACCGATCAACAACACACCACCATTTCTCACCCACCTTCCCTGCCCTGTTAGATTCCCCAGTCCCCAACTGTGACGCTTAGGATCCTCTCCAAAATTGACTGCTTACATTCAAATTCTTGTCTCAGGGTCAGCTTCTAGAGGGACCCAACCTAAAACATGTAAGAAAAGACAGAGCTGGGATTTGAACCAGGTGCTAACTCCCAAGCCAGCTCTCTGAATCACCACCCCATGGAGCCTCACACAAGTCAAACTCCTGAGCCTCAGAGACTCTTTTCAAACGCAAATACTCCCAACACCTAATTAGACTTTGGAATTATCTGCCATTTGGGAGTAGCCACAATTCTGATCTCTCTATTGATGTAGATCATTGAGAATTCACTAAGTAAATGTGAGGCAGGGGGATATTATACAATATTGGTTTGTTTTCCTCCCTAGCATCAGAGAGCCAGGCTTGGACTTGAACTCTGGCTTCATATTTTCAGGGCCAAAGAGATGGAGTTAGCCCGGAGAGCAGAGCTGGCTCCTCTGGGTTTCAGCCGGGGACCCCTCCTGTCTTGGAGGGTTGTGAGCAGGAGCCGCCAAAGCCCTGGAGAGCAGCAAGGAGCAGTTGCCACATCGGTCAGCTGGAACAAACAGAACTACCCAGGCTCATTTTTCTCCTTCTCATTTGCTCTTTTGAAAGCATCAGTGCCTCCAGCGGTCTCAGTGGGGTTGACCAGGAAGCTAAAGGCTCTGGAAAAATCCACCTGGCTCTGGAGAAAGCCCCAAGCTTTTCAGCCCTGTCTCCCCAGAGCCCTCAGCCCTCATTTCCCCTGTTCCCTGCCCACCCGCTCCCTCCGGCTGAACTCAGAACAGTCTCGCATCTCGCAGACACCAGCACTGTCTGTCTGCATCTCTCCTTGCCAGCAAGGCTAGGAGGAAGACTTCCTGTTGAACACCTGTCTCCTAATGCCACTTCCAGAGCTAACCTGGGGATGTCTTTCTCTTTTTCTTAAAAATGGAAAGAATTGAGTAGAAAGGAACGTAACAGTGGAAGAGGTATCTACTTCATGGAACCTTCATCTACGTTAGCATCTCAATACCATGTCCACGGGCCCCTCATGCCGGGAGAGACAGTAATAGCTGTTCCATAGCCAAATAAGTTTAAGAAATACTGCACATGAAACCTTCTCTTGACAATTAATAATGCGCATTAGCATATTAAAGGCTCAGACGGGTCGTACAGCCAAGCAACCACTTTTACATCCAGTATCTTCCAAAAATATGTGACTCTGCACATCACTCCCGCTTTTTAAAACAGAACACTTATTAACATCTAGCAGAGCACTCATGTTCCGTGAAAGAGTTTGGCAATCATTACCCTAAATTTTATAACCATTGCCTGCAACAGGATTTTTCTGATACCCGTCCACGCTGGGCATCCTGCTTGTGAAATAATCAAACAGACAAGGCCACTGTCCTCCGAGTGCCTGCCAACCTTTTCAGACTGCTGGGGAGATGAAATGAGCATATGAATGTTGGGTGAAGGATAAAGCATCGCAGATGTCTGCTATTATTGCTGCTCGTAAACGCTCCATTGTAGTTTTGTTTCTAAGGAGCGCTAATAAGGAAGCTTCTAATGACTGTGGTTGGTCGAGGAAGCGGCTCTGAGATGTGGGATGTGCTGCTGTGTGTTAGGGTGAGCTCTTGAGTCCAACAGCCGAAGGGAGGAGGAGGAGGATGCGGACCGGGCAGAGGGAGACATTGGGCTGCGATGCATGCCAATGGCGGTTAAGGCCACCCCCCGGGAGCACCGTGGAGCTGGGCTGGCCATTCAGAGCTGTCCCTAGTTGGGGTGAGGGGAGGAGGCCTTTACACCCCCACCCTGACCAGTCAGTGGATACGGCCACCTCAGAAAGGGATGTGGCCGTGGTGAGGCGGCTCTACTCATCAGAGGCATCCCTGCATCAGGCGACCAGTGTCTGGGGACCTGGCTGGTGCCACACCATGTCCACAAAATAACACTCCATAAGTTTCGGGGAGATGAGTGGTCCACGTCCGGACCTCTTTGAGAATATCAAGTGGCAATGCGATCACTGACCCTTTATGGATTTGGGGAGCTGATTCATGTCTTGCTTTTTGGAACTGACCTTTGAAACCCAATAGGCAAACTTGCAGAAATGCACGAAAGCAAAGCCTCCCCTTGAGGTGTGGCCAGACTGTCCCTGCCAATAGAGCCATTTTCCCCTCTTAACCATCTAAAGGGCCTATTGGTGTTTTTCTTCCCCCACGTACATAGATCTCACCTTCTAAGATGGACATCTGTCCCCTTCGTCTTTGTGGGTAGTTGTGCTGGGTATTCTACCCTTCCACCCTGCTCTGTGCTGCAGAAGGGCTGACCTCTGGACCTCTGTGGGCTGTGTCAGTGAGGTTCCTTGCTCCCCAGCATCCAGTGGGAGGCACCAGTAGGAGCATGACTGGGGTAACAAAGAGAGGTCGGGTGTTTCCTCCCCCTGACACCATGGGTCCCCAGCCAAGGGCAGTGCCACAACCCCTACCAGTGGCACTGTTGGAGCTGCAGCCTTTGTTGGTTCTGGGAACTGCTCTTGCCCGTCGCCCTTTCAGGCCTGGGTGTGGGCAGAGGGAAGCAGCCTCCCTTTGGCATTAGCTGTGCTGTGCTTCACTGTTCCCTCTTGGGTTCCCTTAAACCTCCATGAGTAAATAGAATCTTCATGAAAATCTCCTTCATCACCCCTTTTGAGTTTTCTTCTGCCAGGACCTGACTCCCTAAATAATCTCACTAATTTTTCTCATACAGCCCTATCCTACTATCCAGAGGTGAAATAGCTTTGCCTGGGATCTCCCAAGATTGCTGACAGGCTGGGAACCAGAGAGAGAATCTGCGCGTCCTGGTTCTTGGAGCTCTATGCTGAGGTCCCTGAAGCTCCGCACCCCAGATGTTTCTCTGCATCCTATTTCATCTTTGCTCCTTAGGACAGTGCTTCTCGACTGTCTTAACAGGCATCATACCCACCAGTGATGACGTGAAGGCCCGCTCCACACGGAGCTCCTCCTCGTCCCTCCCCTCGTGTCATTCTCAGGAAATGTCTGTGGCAAGAAGGAATGATGTCTCTGAGCCTCAGTTTCCTCATTTGCAAAATGAGGAGAATAACCCACAGGAAAAACTTCCAAAGTAGGTATCATTATTACCATCATTTTATGAGGGTGGAAAGTAAGGATCAGAGAGGATGAGGAGCTTGCTCAAGGTCACACAGCTAGAGAAGAGCAAGATCAGGACTCGAACCCAGGGCTGCTGACTCTGGAGCTCTTCAAAGTGCACCACAACTTGCTGCCCTTCCAGAGTCATGAAAAGAAACAGTGCACCTTTGAACAGCCAGGAATTCAGATTTCTAAGGTCAACTAGATACATTATTGATAAGATATGATAAGATAAGATAAGATGTGCAGATATATCTTTTTCCTTTTTAATTATCTACTGAAAACCCACAGCAGAAGTCTGCCCTCACGTTCCTTTAGGGATCTGGGGTGGAAACAGCCCCCTTCTCGTTCCCATCGTGGCTCTGGAAGCCCATTACCGCGAAGACCCTTTGCCTGTCTTTGCAGTAGTCCCAGGGCCCTTCCTTACCTCCCCGCAGCTTTGATTAAAAGGGTGAGTCATTGGGCTATTGAGAGGTGACAGAACATATGTGGATTGTAACTGGAGCTACACCACTTGCAAATGGGCATGTTTCTAAACCCTTAGGGCTTCTGTTTCTTTGCTGAAAAAGTGGAAAAAATATTTACTTCACAGATGACAGTGAGAGTCAACTGAAAAAAAAAAAATAGTACAGTGCCTGGTGCAGAGTAGCCGCTCAGGGCACGCTGCCACCCAACCAGGTTCATTGCCTGCGGCCCAGGAGGAAGCCGGTACACTGAGCCGGCCGGTGCCACAGCACAGAAAGGGTCTAATTCCGCAGAGCACTAAGCAGGGAGATGGGAGGAGTTTATCAAATCTGCCTCCCTGAAAATTTGGGAGGAAGGGTTTTTAAAGACAGTTTGGCAGGCAAAAGGCTAAGCAATTGGGTCTGCTAATTGGCTGGGTTCGGGGTGGAACCAGAGGGGTGTAAAGTTGTGTTCTTTGTTGACCAGGTTCTTGGGTGGGGGTCACAAGACCAGTTGAGTCAGTTCCTCGGTATGGGCCGCTGGTCTGGGTGGGTCAGCTGTTCCACTGGAACTTGGGACCTGGAAGATATCTCAGAAACCATCCCTAGGTTTTGAAGAATGTTATCTACGGAGAAAGCTAAGAATCTTTATAACCACCAGCTATGTGGCTCCAGAGTGGCAGTTATACAGAAGCAAACAGGGGACGGTGCCTAATTATTATCGTTATTTTTAGTGAGGCCTCTGCCTTTTCTTAGGCCCTTATCTCAGTTCTCACCTTGTACCCCTTTATTGAGAAGGGTGTTTCATAAATATCAAATCCCCTTCCCTCCACCTCCACAGGGCCCACTCACTTCCTGGGCATCAGCAGAGTCTCCCTGTCTTGGGTAGGGGGTCCAGGAATGTCGCCTCACACATCAGCAAGGTGTGGAAGGACGTTATTATGTTAAGCCCTGTCCATTCTGTTAGGTCAGGACACCGTGAGCAAAGCCTCAGAAATCCTAACGTGTGGCTGCACGGTGCCTTGTCAAACGTGACAGCCGCCATCTGATGTGAATTACCTGAGAGCCAGCCGGAGCAAACCCATTCACAAGGTCTCAGTCTGTGAGCGAGTCAGACTCGGAAATGATCAGGACCGGCAGAGCCGCGCATTCGGGGCAGATTTAACACAACGAAGGCCAGGCATTTCCCAGTCCACAGAGCCTACAGGGGGAGGCAGAGGGATCTAGAAATTATTTAATTGTAAACTATGATAAGCTGCTCACACTGGCTGCTTGGGTGGAATTGAAGGAAATGCCCAAACACCAGGCCTATCGTAAGGTGGGAGCGAGGCCCTTCTCTGAAACCAAAGTCTAGACTATCAGAAGTTTTGCCATTAGAGGAACTAAACTTCCAACTCTCTCATTTCGGTTTCTTGATTTAGAAAGGAAAATATTTCAGTGGCAAGAAGCCAACCAGTGCTCCCTCCTGGCCTAATCAGCTGTAGCCAGGGGGTGGCTTATGTAGGTCCCATGTGGCTGCAGCCCCTCCCCTGGGGCTGAAGGCAGCCAGTGCCTTTCCCACTTACCCCGGGCTCCATTTCTGTTTAAAGTTAGTGAAGCTTTAAACTTCATTTGCAAAGAGTCTTCCACGACAACATCTTTTAGTTTCCTGACTGTGCCAAGTTCAGTCCTGCCACAGGGCCTTTGAACACTCTGTTCCCTGTGCCTGGAAAGCCCCTTCGAGCCCCAAATTCCTGCCATTGCCAGATTCCCTCATCATCTTTAGTTCTCAAGTCCTATCAGAGACCCTCAGTCATCATTTTCGTGCTCCAGTAATAGACTGTGTTCTTCCTTCACTGAGTTTATCACAAACGGGATGACCTAGTCATTTGGGGAATTATTTCATGTTTGTCCCTTAGACTAAACCATAGAGCTGGGAGGGCAAGGACCGTGTCTCTCGTATTCACCACTTTGTCCCCCTTGTCTGACATATCCTTTCCCTCGTTGTTCTGCCGAATTCATGAATCCTCAAAATAACCTTTGTCTTTATCACCTTCATTTTTTCTGACAAGGACCCAGGCTCAGAGAGTGCCAAGACTAGAGCCACACTGCCGGGAAGCTGCAGGGCCAGGTGGGGCATGTCTCAGACCCTGGGGGCTGTGCTTTTTCATGATTCCATGCTGCCTCTGGCGCAGACCAGCGACACCTCATGTCAAGATCCAAATCTTCACGATTGGTCTGGGTGTCCACACCTGCATGGCATTTTGCTTTTGATTCCAAACCAGTCTGCGAATCTGCAGATTGGCTCCAAGCTCCCCCAACCCAGGCACCCAAGCAGCATGTTTGAAAGCCCCGCTTCCTGGACCCATGTGCAAGGCTTTGGCTCCAGTAGGGCTGGTTGAGGCTCTAGCACCTGCAATTTTAACAAGCACCCCCAGGTGATTCTAATACACAGCTGGGGGGGGGGGCGGTGCCGGCGGGGAACCAGTGCCTTAGGGTCTCTAGTGCCTGTCTGATTTTTCTGTCTGGGCTGTGATCACCTGGAGGGGGTTGGTGGTGGGAGTGCTAAAGCTTGCAGGGAAGAAAAGCTAAGCTAACCTTTTTATTCCAAAGGAAATGCATGGTGCTCCAGGAAGACGGCAGGAGGGTGTCTGAATTGTCATTTGAATCGCTGGGAGGAAGATGGGTTCTCTCCTGCTGGCTTTGGCTGTCTCCCTAGTACCAGTACCTAGGAACAGGTGGGCCTCACGGGGAGGCTTATGGGCTCCAGAATTGGCTTGTAAATAAGTCATTCAGCACAGCTGGGTCTCTGGCCTCATAAATATTGACCAGCTGTGATTAAACTGTCCACTGCAGCTCACATTATCTAGTGGGAAAGCTCCTTTATTAGGGCATTAAATAAGCATGAGGCCGTGCCTGTTCTGTACAACAACTTTCTCCTGTGAAGTATGATGCTCTGGCCAAGTGTTAGCCACCCAGGCAGGTAAGAGAAAATCGTCAATCCCATTAAACAAGTCATTCATTGAGTGCCTACAGTATGATGGGCATTAAAGCTAGCGGCTGGGGGTGAACTATGGTGAACAAGATATTTTAATTAATCAGAAAATATGTTCAAAATACATTTGCGTCTCTAAAACTGCCTCAAACTGACATCGGAGAAAGGTGTAGAAGAGAACACTGTTAGCGTAAGACTTTATTTGAAAATGTTGGGTGTGTTATAATAGTTTCCCAGGTGTGGAAATGCATGGAGACCACCGCCCAGATGACAACAGCCAGAGATCGCCACAGCAAGGAGTCAGCCACTATCACTGGCTTTTGACAGGAGCACAAAGGCGGGCAGAGAAAAGCTTTATAATGGAACCAGGGAAGACCAGGGGCGTGCCCTGACTGAAGGCTGTGAGCATTGCAGAAGCCGGGGGAGGTGGGCTAACGAGAAGTGGGGCGCCCTATGTGATTAGTTAGGGGTGCATACTTTGGCTTTTTCTGGTTGGTACTAAATTGAACATGCGGCCACAAATTAGGGAAGCTGTCAGTTATTAATGATGTCCTGGTCATTTGGAGCTGATTGCTACACAAGTCATTGTTTGGCGTCCTGGGCTGGTTGCTTTAGGTTGTGAGTCAGAGTTCTATTTTTATGTGGAGTTTGGCCACAGTCCACTGGTAGATTCAGTCTCTCACAGGGCTGTCATGACAAGTGCTACACACCAGGTGGCTTGAAAGAACAGAAATTTATTCTCTGATGGTTACGGAGACTAGGAGTCCAAAATCAAGGTGTCAGTAGCCCTGCGCTCTCTCTTCCTAGTTTATCGTTGCTACCAACAATCCTTGGCAGTCCTTGTCATGTGTTTGTCTTCCTTCTGTGTCTTCATGTGGTCATCTCTTCTCTGTGTGTCTCTGCCATTGTGTCTCTTCTTCTTATAAAGACATCAGTCATATTAGGTTAAGGGCCCACTCTAATCCATGTGATGGTTTTTTTTTTTTTTTGAGACAGAGTGTCGCTTTTTTGCCCAGGCTACAGTGAGTGCCGTGGCATCAGCATAGCTCACAGCAATCTCAAACTCCTGGGCTCAAGCAATCCTTCTGCCTCAGCCTCCCGAGTAGCTGGGACTACAGGCATGTGCCACCATGCCTGGATAATTTTTTCTATATATTTTTAGTTGTCCAGCTAATTTCTTTCGATTTTTTTAGTAGAGACGGGGTCTCGCTCTTGCTCAGGCTGGTCTCGAACTCCTGAGCTCAAACAATCCGCCCGCCTTGGCCTCCCAAGTTTTAGCATTACAGGCGTGAGCCACTGTGCCCGGCCGTGTGATGTTATCTTAATTCGATTATATCTGCAAAGACTGTATTTCCAAATAGGGTCACATTCACAAGTACCAGGGGTTAGGACTTGAACATATCTTTTGGGGGACAAAATTCAACCTGCAACACTGGGCATGAGAAGGCTCCGAAGAAGTACGAGTGAAACCGCCCTTTACAAATCAACAAAGGGGAGCAAGGCGAGAACTGGAGTAAAGGCCTAATACTCTGAGAAGTCACAGGCCTTGCTAAAAATAATAATGATCAGCTACTGTACACCTGTTTGCTTCTCTATAATTGCCACTCTGGAGTCACATAGCTGGTGGTCATCAAGATTCTTATCTTTCTCTGTAGATAACATCCTCTTTTCGAAACCTAAAGGTAGTTTCTGAGACATCTTCCAGGCACCCATTCTAGTGGATTGGCTGACCCACCCAGACCAGCGGCCCATCCCAAGACACTGACTCAACTGGAATTGTGACCCCAACACTGGAACTGACTCAGCACAAGAAGATGATTTCTACACCCCTATAATTTTGAACCTAACCAATTAGCAAACCCAATTGCCTAATCCTTTGCCTGCCAAACTATCTTTAAAAACCCTATCTCCCAAATTCTCAGGGAGGCAGATTTGAGAAGTTCCTTTCATCTCGCTGCTTAGTGCTCTGTGGAATTAAACACTTCCTCCATGGCAACCCTGACTGCCTCCGTGTTTTGGCTCTTCTCTGTGGGCAATACAACCTGGTTGGGTGCCAACAAACCGGGGGCTCGTCCAGGGTCACCCTTGTGGGTGCTTGCCTGCGGTTAGGTGACCTTTCACCCGTGGCACGAACTTAGAGGTGCCACCCAGCGGCCACCCAGCTCTCTTGAACTGAGGGCCATTTCTGGCACCATCGTCCCTACTGGTGGGTTGTTGCTGACCCATGGTGCTTGAACCTGTTTACAGCAGAGAAACGGTTTCTGGAACTAGAAGATGTTCTGGTGAGTGTTTGAAGAACACACAGCAACCTTCCTCCTCCAGATTGTTTGCCTCTCTGGGGCATTGTGGCTCTTTCGTGGGTCTTGGTTGGGTTTCCCTATGTAATAGGAAGAGTCTTGTCTCGGGGAGATTTCTCCCGATTGGACGGAGATTAGGGAGTCTGTCTAGAGGAATATTCTTGAATTTTTGGTTTGACTTGTTTTGGAAGGACTTTTTGCTTTCATATTCTGGTTTGTTATTTGTGTTGCTTTAAAATAAGTACATCATTAAAAATTAATGGCCAAAAGTAGATGCTTTGAAGACTCCTCAATTTAAAAAAAAAAAAAGATTTTAGAGATCTTTTATTCTAAACAATTTCCTTATTTCGTGTTTATGAAAAGATCAGAGCTAAAACAAGAACACGTAACGATTTCATGGCCAGCCTTAAAAATTCTCTTGACAAAATTGAAGACAAATGTCTGATCTAAAACGAAAATAAAAAGCCTTTGAACGCTGCCCCTGTGGGAATGATGGCAGGGGCTGATTTACCTTGTAGCCTAATGGTTAAAGTTCTGCACTTTCACTTGAGCAGCCTAGGTTCAATTCTTGGACAGGGAATGAACTCGTTCTGACTCGTGCCGTTTGTTGATGCCAGGGAAACTTGCCTTTCTCTAACCGCGTGGCAGCGCTGGAGTCTCTCTGAACTTGTTCTGGTTCAGCTGCCTGAGTCGTGAATTGTTCTTTGCTCGATTAAACTCTGTTAAATTTAATTTGTCAGAAGTGGGTTCCGAAATAGAGCTCCCAGGTACCCACCAGGTTGTGCCCATTACTCTCCCTCCAAGTAACTAGGGTGCATGGAAAAGTTCTGTCTCAGATTCTGAAGCTCCACGGATTTGTGTTTTGAGCTCTCCAAGTTTGTTGGAGCAAGTTTTTGATCCTAACTGGTTTGAAAGTGGCAAGAGAAACTGTACTGGGTCTGGGATCAGATTGGCTCAATCAACTGGCTTAGTGATCCTCCTGCCTAAGCCTCCCGGGTGGCTGGGACTGTAGGCGTGTGCCACCATGCTTGGCTGATTTTTCTATTTTTTTGTGGAGACAGGGGTCTCGCTTTGTTGCTCAGATTAGTCTCAAACTCCTGGCCTCGGATGGTGCTCCCACCTTGCCCTCCCAAAGTGCTGGGATTGCAGACGTGAGCCACTGCTCCTGGCCCTTAATTGGATATATTGAAACTCTTTTATTAAAATTTTTTTATATCTATAAAAAAGGAAATTTCTGTTTATAAGAGTGTTTGAGAGGGAGGACTGAGTCACTAGAAGCTCTTACCATTGTTCTAAATTTATGCGACAAGTCTTACCCTTACCGTTGTTTAGGGTACTTTTCTTGGCCATCTTGTCTTAACTGGGATGTTACATACAACCTTTGCTCCTTGGTATGAGCAAATGATGGTACAATATTTAGGCCTAAAGTCCTAGCTCTGTGCTTCCAAAATATAAATTTTCTGCCATGTTTCACCTAGGAGTTATCTTTTTAGAAGGCAAATTGTTGCCTAGCTAACAATTGCTTAGGGCAATAAAATAGGTAATTAAAAGATTGATAGTCTGAATACACACATACACACACACACACACACTTAAAAGCCAGCAAATAAAATTCTGCTTCTCTCTGTATGTCTGTTTGTGTGTCTATATATGTCATGTGTATGTGATATTTCACTACCAATATATATAAAAGCGCTCTGATTAATTTGCTTAAACAATTTAGCACTTAAGTATTTTATCAGGAAAATAGGAAAGCACTCAAATGCCTTTTAGTTCATGTGACTCTGGTAATCTTTGGTAAATAAAACTAGTTTTAAAGTTGTTATTAAATTTTAGATGTTTTAAGATCATAAAGCTTCTGCTTCTGTAATATTCTTACATTTTGCTGGATATGACCGTGAGCTTATGTTTTTGTTGTTTCTTATTCTTTTTTTTTTTTTTTTTGAGACAGAGTCTCACTCTGTTGCCTGGGCTAGCGTGCCGTGGCATCAGCCTAGCTTACAGCAACCTCAAACTCCTGGGCTTAAGCAATCCTCCTGCCTAAGCCTCCTGAGTAGCTGGGACTACAGGCATGCACCACCATGCCCTGCTAATTTTTTCTATATATATTTTTAGTTGTCCAGATAATTTCTTTCTATTTTTAGTAGAGACGGGGTCTTGCTGTTGCTCAGGCTGGTCTCAAACTCCTGACCTTGAGCAATTCTCCCACCTCGGCCTCCCAGAGTGCTAGGATTACAGGTGTGAGCCACTGCACCCAGCCCATGTTTTTGGTTTTGAGCCTCTGGATTCTGGGGTCTGGATAGGTGGCCATGGTGACACGCAAGGACATGTTCTCAGTGCCTAGACCAGCAGCTACAAGGCACAGTCTATCCCCAGTGGTCCCTTCTTCCCCACCCCAGCTTTGCCTCCTGGCTATTCTGGGAGGGACTGGGCCCTCCAGGCATCCTGTTTTCCATCCTGAACTCTGAATTCATTTACTCTGGTAAATGAATGGAGGACACAAGACAGGCCCTGTCCTTTGTAGCCATCTTTGATGCCACATGGCTACACGAGATGTAGGAGGACCGGGAAAGACATCAGAGATGGTACTTATGTTGCGGTTTCAAAATTCTTTTCAGTAACTTAAAATCTTAAAGTTGTGTTAAGTTAAAGAGGATAACCATAAAATGTCTGAGTCATTTATTAATATAAGAAAAAATACTAAAACATTGTTAAACATAAGTTTAAGTTTATATAACTTGACATCTTATTTTTATGTGATATAGAAAGCTAAATATATTTAGTTGTGCTAATAAAAATTGGACACTGATAACAGTTTAAAGTTACTTTAACTTCCTAGGTTTTTCTAAGAGTTGACATTATGATTAATACATGTAATTAAAACTACTAGATAGAAAAGAAATAATCTATATGAAAAAATATTTTTTATAAAAACGGCTATGACATAGAAATAAAGTTTTTGTTAAAAAGATAATTTTGTCTAAAAACCTAAATTTTTAGGTTTTAAAAACTGTTTTAAATTAAATAAATAAATGATCATTAAAGCTAAATGAATGTAAAAGTAAAAAAAAAATGAAGGTTATAAAAGGTTTATAAAAAACTTATGGTCAAACTGACTCTTCATACGGTGTTTCTCCTCTGTGTCCAAATTTTCCTGTTCTTAGGACACCCTTCCTGTTGGATTAGTGCCTACCTTAATGACCTCATCTTAACTTGATTACATCTATAAAGACACTATTTCCAGATATGATAACATGTACAGGTACAAGAGTTAGGGCTTCAACATATCTTTTTGGGGGACACACAGGGAGGCCATGGGGAGTAGGGTTTGGAAGGGCGTGGTCTAGGCTTAAAGGGACCAGGAAGGCTTCCTGGAGGAGCTGGCATTGAAGTGGAGACCTCAGGGATGAGTAGGCACTAGTGAGACCAGTGAGCTCCAGGAAGGAGCAATATATGCACACATCAGGAGAGAGGAAAGAGCCTGGTGTCACTGTGGGTTGGTAAGTAGTTCAGCCTGGCTAGAGCATAAACAAGGAGAGGACAATGGCACAAGAGGAGCTTGATGAGAAATGGGACTCTGGAAATTGGGACTTTCCTGAATAGCAGACTCTAGGGTAAGAAGAGGGTCTTCTTCTTAGACCTGAGAGTCTTTATTTGTAGGAATTTTTTTTCTTTTAGCTCAAATGTCTGAGAGACATCATTTCTGCGTGCAGTGCACACCGTGACACTTGCAGATCTGAAAAGCAGGACCTGGTGGCAAGGTTCCGGAGCTGACCTAAAATGAGAGGACATTAGTTCAACTAGTTAGTACCAACTACACGCTGCCCATGTAGCAGTGTAAGCAAAATCCACATTGTGCCTAGCCTCTAGGGTATATGGTCTGTCTACTGGAAAAAAGACAGTAATCAAATAATCCTTCAAATAAACGTTTAATTACAAATTCAGATAGTAACATAATAGTAAGATTAGATTCACAGGATTTTTCTATTTTAAAAAATCACAGTGGTTTAAACACATTGGCAGTTATCATTATTTTTCTCTCATAAATAAAATCCAGAGATGGCCAGTATGGTTGCTCTGCAGTCATCAGGCCTCTTCTGTCTTTCTGGTCCACAATCCTTAGCATATCACCTCATGGTGCAAGATGGCTGTAGGAGATCCAGGCATCAGGTTCATATTCCAGGGAGGCTGAAGATCAAAAGGGCATACCCCTTTAAACAGTTTTTCTAGAAGTGTCAACCAACCAAATTCTTACATATCCTCATCAGAACCCAGTCACATGGCTACCTAGCTGCAAGAGAGGCTGGGAAATATAGACTTTACCTAGGCTCAGTGTCACCCCCAAATAAAATCATGATTCTAGAACCAAGGAGACAAAGGGCAGAATGGGTATTGGGTGGGCCATCAGCTGCCTCTGTGATATGGGCTATGAAGCAAAGGAACCTCATTCTATGAGGAAGCGATGCTGATGTTGAGAGATGCAGGATGAGGAGAGGTTCATCTGGGGCTCCCCATAAGCCAACTAAAGGCCAATGTATGAATAGCTGGACCACAGACGGGAGGTTGAAGTCCTGGGAGATTAAGCAGGTGAGGTAGGCAGCAGCCTAATTATGTGTGGCCTTGTTAAGATTTGGGGCTTTATTCTAAGAGCAGTGGAAGCTGCTAAAGGGTTTTAAGCAGGGGATGGGGTGTCCTGATCAGACGTGTGTTTTGAGCACCTACAATGTGCATGGCGGCAGGCACTGGTGATACAGAGGTGTGGCCCCATCTTACTGTGGAGCCTGGTTTGGTGGGAGGGCAGCCATGTCTGGATTAGAGCTCACAGAATCAAGTGACGTCCTGTGTGCTGGAATGTGTGAGTGTCAGTGAAGGGTTAGCAGCAAGACCTACTCTTAGTGGTTGAGTGCAATTTCAGCAGGATGAAGGGAAGGCCAAGGGCACAGCAGGCAGGGTTGGCACAAATGCTAGAAGTGTCCAGTGTCGAAGACCTGCCAGTAATGGGTTATTTCTGGAGGAAAGCCAGGAGATGAGACGTGAGGTCAGAGAGAGGTTAGATTACTAAAGATCTTGTGCATCAGGCTAAGGAGCTGCATGTTGGGGAGCCATGGAAGGGTGTACAGTCGGGAGTGGCATGATGCCAGCAGTGGTTTAGAACATCAGTTCTGGCAGCAGCATGCAAGAATGCAGGAGGAGGCAGAGCAGCAAGTTAGTTACTGAAAGAGGAGGCTTTTATGCACTTAAACTCCTGCCTACTGGGATCCTGACTAGTTTTGTCGTTGCTGGCAGACATCTACTCTGGCTACTCCTCCCTGTGAAATATAGACATACAGGCCTACAACCCTTTATCTGAAATTCTGAAACCCAGAAAGCTCTAAAAACTAATTTTTTTTTTTGTAACTCACTTGATAGCCAGACCTGAACCCAACCTAAACTCACCAATTCACAAAACCCTGACTTCATCTGGCATGATGTGATTTATAGTCTGTTTAGTCCATTTAGTGTGACTATTTATATGTTTTGCTGTACAGAAATATCAATGGACTCAATGATAGGTGTTAAATAACAAATGGTATACGTAGAGTATCACCTTTATAACATCCAAAAAATTCTAAATTTTATAGTATGTTTGACCCAAGAGTTTTAGATAATTGATTATGGTCCCTGCACATAAGCAAGAAGGTCTGAACACAGCAGGAGGATTTGCTCTAAATAGGGAGTATACATTTGGATGTTGTTTTAGCAGAAAGAAGGAAAAGCTACTTGATGTAACAAGCAGTAAACTTACAGAACTCACATTTCAATGGCTCATAGAAACTGTCAAATAAAGGTAGGAAAATGCCCTTTGAGCCTATTTATGAATGATAAATCAAGGGGTTAATGAGGAGAACTTAAGGCTACCCGGGATGCATCCACTTCTTTTACAAAGTGAACATCTTCGTGAATAACTAGCATCTACTCCCGTAAGGCTGGTGGCATTACGGTTTCTAATAATAATGACATATATATATTTATGTAATGCTTTAGATTGTATGAGTTTGTTTTTGCAAATGCTTTCTCCTTTAATTCTTACAACCACCATAATGAATGGACGCTGACATTCCCAATCTACTGCCAAGGACCCCAAGCTCAGAGAAGGTGGGTTACTTGTTGCAAGTTATTCAGCCAACATTTACACACACAGGGCCTGGCCTATGTTCTTCTGATTCTGAGATCTGTGGTCTTATTTTCAACAAGCAATAACATTCTTGGCTAAAGGGTAACAAACTTAAAAAAAAAAAAATGTCTGCTACAAAGGGGCAGCCCTATAAATTTCACCTGAAAATCCCACTCCAACTCATTAAAGGTGGTTGAATGACATGGTCAGCGGAGGATTCTGAGGCTGTTTCCAGGCTTAGCAAGGACTTTGGTAATCTGGCCACCATGACTACTAAGGAATAACATGGAAGCATGGTAGATGGGTGGGTTGCTATCTATTTTTAAAGGTTAACTTTATTTTTCTCTATTTAGCCATAAAAAAAAAAAAAATGCATCAGGTGCTCCGTGGGTGCCAGACACAGTAGGAGGCTGAGGCTAGCTCCATGAAGACTCAGTCCCTGTCCTCAGAAGTGACGTGTGATACAACAATACTATAGACCCACGAGCCCAAGGAGTGATTTGGAGAAGCAAACTGAAAATCATGCCACCAACACAGCCTGGAATCAGAAGAGAGTGTGGTCTTCTGGAAGCTGGAGTAAGAGCTTGGGCTTCAGGCTCTTACACGCCTGTGCCCAGACCCCTAGCGACTGGAGTGACACCAGGGCAGGGGCTTAGCTTACCTAAGCTTCAGTGTCTTCTTCTGTTCAAAACAGAAGAAAAATAATCAAGATCATAGTTACCCCAGGAGACTGAGACTTAAAGGAACGGATAAGAGTAACAGCTACTATTTGCTGAATGTTGTTATGTACGGGGTGTTGTTTTAAACTGTTTCCATGTCTTAACTCACTGCATCTTCCGAACTACCCAGTGAGGCTGCACATTTAAAGCCCCCCGTCTGGCGTACAGCGAGCACTCAGAACGTGGTTGTGATGCCCGTGTGTTCTTTCTACTGCTGTTGCTGCTCAACTTGCTCCTAAGAACTCTTCTGTGCCGGTGGCTTATGTTCTGTCCAAGATTTACCTCTGACTCTGTGATTTTGAACAAGTCACCTAACTTCTCCAGGGACTCAGTTTCCTCTGTAAAAAGAAAAACTTGGATTAGATGAGAGGTTAAAACCTGGGGATCTTTTTTAAAAACCCAGATGCCTGGGCTCCATTCCCTAAGGATTCTGATTTGGTGTGTCTGGAGCCAGGCCTGGGAATCCGTATTGCTTTTAACCAGGAAAATATCCAAAGACTCAAAAGTAAGAAGGACAATGACCCCCCAAGTACACATGCCGTAGTGTCAACAGCCAATGTTCAGTCGTATTTGTTGCTCTAGCCTGTGCGGGCTGGTCTCCCACGCCCCACCCCCCACACCCAGAGCACATTCTCTCCACCCTGCCCTGGGGCTCAGGAAGGGTGACCTCAACAACTGCCTGCACCAGGGTCCCTTGCACTCTGGCTCCAGCAGGGACTGGAAATTGGGAGGAGAGCGAGGCTGGGCCATGCATGTCCCTGGCTCCCTCCCACCTGGCAGGTTGGCAATGGTTGTGTTTCTCCAGCCCAGGGCCCAGCTCATGGCTCTTGGCAGCCAGCCTTCCCTGTCTGTAGGGTCTTAACCATGCTCTCCCCTTGCCACGTCAGCCCTAGGGAGCGTGGTTTCCCTAGCCTTGCTTGTTCCACCCTTATTGATTTCCCTAAACCTTACCCACATCCTTAGAAACAGCAAATGCTCCCTAATGACCTCATTTGCATGTGCCATTGTTTCCTATGGGGACCAACCTTTTTATTTGTGCCTGAATATTCTAAAGCAAATCACTATGTGTCGCAAATGCCACGATCACATGAATTCAGGAAAATAAACAATAATTCCTGAACATCATCTACGGGCTGCCATCTGTATACTTTCAGTGCTCCTTGAGTGTTTCTGAGCAGTCAGGTTTGAGAATCACCAGAGTAGCCCACCTTTCAGGATCTTTCCAACTCAAATCATCTGCTTCTTGAATATGCAAAGAATATCCCTGGTTATAGATTTGAGTCAGTCTCCACCTGGTGGCAGGAAAGCTCACCTGGCCTGTGGGCTGGTAAATTAGAGCCTGGTGGTGTCAGTGAGGCATGTTGCCATGGAAACTGCCCTGGCACATTTAGGAAGCAGTTGGAACAGGTCGCCCTGGCTATACCAATAGGCTGAACAATCAGGTAGACAATGAACCAAACATTCCACCCAAATATGTATCTTCTTTCCTCAGGGGATGCGGATGGCCACCCATAGGACCCAAAAGACAAGCCATTAGTTGTGTATTATGCAATATGGTTGCTACGTGATAAAGAAGTAGGCTTGGGAAGCGATTGGAGAAAACACTATAGTGGTGGCTAAATGTGATTTGAGTAAGTTTGCCTGTTTGAATGAGGCTTGGGAATCACAGCGCAGACTGGTCACTTGGTGACAGAGGTCAGGCACTATGAAGTTAATAAATCATTTTAAGATTCTGAAAGACAAAAAAACCCAAAGTCATTATTCCACCCCAAACATGAGAGCCTGCCCTCCCCTAATTCTCTCCAAGGAAACCTCTCCCAATATTTATTCTAGGGAGTCATTTCCCTTCCTTGAGTCTTACCTTAGATCAAACTTGTAATTACACATTTTTTAGTCTTTGAATATTTGATCAACCTTTTCAGGTTTAAGATGAAAAAGATTCACTAACCGCTCCGCTCCTTGGGCCTCCCCGAGAAAGAGGCAAGCTGTGGGACGTGGCCCATTGGAGAGGAGACAGGTTGGCACCGTAAGACACCCAGGCCCAGATCTGCATGCATGTGGCTGGGACAGTGAGCAGGTCACTGCCCGTCTCTACGACGAGGACGAAGGCTTCTCCTCTGCCCTTACTCTGGGGACTGCAGCATCTCCCCGTGAGTTTTGAGAAACTGTTTCATCCCCACTGTACTCAATCACCATCCTGAATGAGAGGCTTGGCCAGGAAAACTCCATTCAAGTTCAGAGCAGCAGAAGTTGGCTGGGGATCAAAGCGTCTCATTTCTTAAAGACAGTCACCGGGGGCATATGGCCGGGTATTTGGTGGGTCGGTTGCCGGCAATGTTTTCCTCGTTAGCTTCTACATGAAAGCGTTTTCTGCTGAGGCAGGCGATTTATATTATTCTAGTTTTCAAAGCAAATCTTTCAGCAACCAGGCTGCTAAAACCTAAGCAATCCTCAGAGGCTTTGTGGGTGCCCCCCCCCACCCCGTGATTAGTGTGTCCCACTGTGAGGTTACCTCTGAGAGCGGCCTTGTACTCAGCAGATACAGATTTTTGCCCGTAGGCACTTAAGTAAGGAAATCCGGCCGGACTCAGGCTATAGAATGCATCTGGCTGGGAGGAGAAAGGCTCCCCTATCAGCTACAGGTTACCTCCACCCGGCCTCTTAATTCTTGACCGGCCGCTTTGCAGTCCCCCACTACTTCTACGTGGGCCACTGTGTGTGACTTGACCTGCTGAACAGTAGCAGTCACCAGCAACAGGAAGGCTGTGTCCCGAGACCTGAAGCTTTGCGGGCATTTAAGACATCTCGGGGCTTCCAACCTTGTACGCACAGGAGGATCCTTGACATTCAAGATGATCTGCAGAAGAGAGGGGAAGCGACAATTGCTTCAGGACACCCTCTCCTGAAGACACAGGAGCCGAAGCAGCTATCTGCTCCAGGCTGATATTGGGGGAGGCTTTTACATGGGGATTCCCAGGCGCCACACCCAGAGGTGAGTCAGTAGGCCTGGAGGGAACCTGGGCAGCCTGCATCTTCAATAGGGACCCCCTCCTCTGTGATTTGGGGCCAGGAGTTACAGGAAAGTAGCTCGAGACTTTGCGTCTTGTCCTGGTGATCTGCTTTGTGTTTAGAAGTTAGGACCATGTGTGACTAAAGGCCTTCGAATTTGCTGGGCAAGTCAGAATGATTTACCGGGGGCAAGTTGGGCTCATACCCTTAGATTGTGCCGCTGGGGCGTCAGACATCTGGACCAATTAGGAGAAGCGATTGCCTTACTTTAAGGTAACAGAAGGTCCTCATTAAAATGCAAACATTAGTCTAGCGGCTCTAGCAGCCCTTAGGAGACTGGATACGACCAGAAGTGGGCGGGGGCAGCCCCTTCATGGTTAGAAGTGCTGGCTTGGCTTGACCCCCTCACTTCACTAGCTGTGTGAGCCTTGGGCAAGTTATTTAATCTTGGTTGTTCATCTGTAAAATGGGGCTAATAATGTCAACCTCATAGGGACGACGTGAGGATGGAAAAACAAAGATAATGCATGTACGTGGTGACCTTTGCATGTGTCCCAGGCTGTGCCTGGGGTAAAATGGTCATTATTGGGTATTGACAGAGAAGATCAAAGTGCTAGAGATCTATTAATACATACATTAATAGGTCCCCCATAGCCCCACCCACCCAGGCAATCAGTCCTCTACACAGCTGCCTGAGATGGCTCCAAAATTCATATCCTGCTCCACCACCGCCCCTTACAATTCCTCAATGGCTCCCTATTGCCCTCATATTAAAATCCTACAAGGCTGTACATGCTTTTGCCCCTACTCACCCTCTCCAGCTCCTTATCTCACCACTCAGAACCTCTGAACTTTAATATTCTACCACACGGTTTCCAACCCACCTTCCTCCCTCCCACCTTTTTCCTTCCTCCCTCGCCTGTAGTTCATTCTCATTCTCCCTCCCTCTCTCCCTCTCGCTCTCTCCTCCTGAGTTACTTGACACACTTCTGCTCATCCTCCAAAACGGCCCAGAGGTCACCTCCCCTAGGAAGCCTCTCTTGACCGCCTTCCTCCACCCAGGCTGGGAACGGCCCTCGGCATCCCTGGGACACCTCTCTTAGCACCTCCATGCCATATGCTAGCTGCCCATTAACCTGACCTCTGCCTCAGTGGTTCGAGACACTTCTCATTAGAATCAGCTGGAAGCTCCTTAGAGTCACCATGCCCTGGCCTCACCTCAGACCAATTAAACCACTCTCTGGGGGTAAGACGCAGGCATTAGGAGTGCTTAAAACTCTTCAGGTGAGTCCAATGTGCAGATAAAGTTGAAGACCAGAGGCCCAGATGTGAGCATCTTGAGGACACGAATGTGTGTGCAGAAACGTCTTCGGGCGCTTAGCTCAGCGACTGCTGCGTTGGTGACCTCCAATAGACCTCTGAGCTCGTGCGGGAAGGTGGGTTGGGGTTATCATATCTGGGAACTCCCAGAGCTGCATCACCATCTGGGAGGACAGGCTGTGCAGAGGTCTCGGGGAGGGTGACCCTGGGGTGTTCAGGGCCCACAGGAAAGTGCAGAAAGCAGGGTGGGAGGCTGGGGTGTGAAGGCCTAGAACAAACTCTGGCCACCTCCAGAGGCCCTGTATCCGGTCCAGCCAGACACACTAGAACCTCACTAGCCAGGAGTCCTGGTGAAGGAACCGTCATAATTTCCTGGGGCTCTAACGGGCTTGCAGACTCCCCTCTGCCTTCCTAGAGAGGGCTCGGGGGTCTCCCGTCCTGGCAGATGGAGAATGTGCTCACAGCTCTCTGTCCTGGCCACACACTCTTTGTGGACAGTGGGAGATGGCAGGAGAGCTCTATTTCCCCAATAACATCCCAGGCCTCAGGAGCCCTTCCCAATCAATCCTTCTAAAACCAGCTTTCCTCCTGAGCCCTTAAGGGTCAAATCTTCCTTTCTGGCAAGACAATCTGAAAATAAACTGAGAAATTCACCATCATAATTTTCCTGTAGGTCTAGCCCACATGAACAGGCTGTTTTTCTCCCTCACCCTCTGAAAAGGACAAGCAGGTCTTTGTAACAGGGAGCCTCAAGTTTCCCTTGTCCAAGAGGCTTGGTTAATAAACAAAACACAAAATCCTTTAGAGGTGGAAAAGCCAGGCTCTGGGCATAGGACGAGACTGCCTAAGTTGGGGAGAACCTGTGAGCCGGGGGGGTTAGATTTCCTGAGTCCAGGAAGCAGGGGGTTCAGGCTTAGTGAGCTGTGGGCACCTACACCCCGTCCACACTAGAGTCCCAGGAGGGGCAGGACCCTAGCTGGATGCCCCCTGGGGTCAAGGGCTGACCCCCTCCCTCACCCTTACCCTGAGCATGTTCCTCACAAGTTTTGAGCCTTTGTAATCACTTTAGATTTTCAACTGGTGGGTGCTAAGACAACGGGCTTATCTATGAGATATGCCCGTAACTAGAGGGATGGAGTAACTGCAGTTAGGAACCCTCCTTCATGCTTCCTGGTTTAAGCACTTACATATATTGAGTCATTGAATCCTCACAATGATGCTGTTAGGCTGGTACGTATCACCCCTTTTCATATTTAAGGAAAAAGAAGCCCAAAATAGTTAAGTCATTGTTCAAGGGAACATAACAAATAAAAGGCCAGTTGTTACTTGCTTATACAATCCCACAGCTTTCTTTTTTTTCTTTGTGGTGGGAAGGGAGGGGGAACAAAGCTGGAAATACAAACTTGGGAGTCAATAGAAGATAAGATGACATTGAAGCCACTGGTCCCAACGCTGGGACTTGGGGAGAGCACGTAGACTGAGCAGAGGAGAGGGTGGGGGCCAAGCCCTGGGGACTGCCAGACACAGTGATGAGAACACAGAGGGGTAGGAGCCACTGACGGGGACCGGAGAAGAGGCCACAGTGAGGTGAGAGGAAATCGTAGACAGGGTGGCACTGGGACAGCCAAGACACAGAACTGTTCAAAAGACGAGGGGGTGGCCGCGGTGTCTGGAGCTGCCGGGCTGCCAAGTAAGATGAGGTCTCAGAAGTGCTTTCGTGGCAAGGAGGGTATTGTGCCCTTAACAAGAGCAGATCCTCTGAGGAGAGGGGACGAAGTCCGATGGGGTAGAGGAGGAGGTAAGGAAGAAGTGTCCGGGAGGTGACTTCCAGACACTGAGCTGTGAGGGGCCCCGTGGCACCTGGCATTGTCTCCAGCCCTCTCCACGCGGCAACCTCATTGTTTTCCTACACATGCTGTAGAGCCTTTTCTTTGGTTCACGGAGGGGTTGTGTCCCGTTCAGTTAAAAACCATGATATGACTCAGAAGAAGTACCAAGGAGGCAAAAACAGGAATAAAGTAATAAAAAATAAAATGACAAGAAAGGGACCAGCAAGCAGCAAAGATCAATGAAGCCAAAACTGTCCGGGAAAATGTATCTACCAGTGAGCCCCCGTCTCCGAGGAATCAATCAACAGCTCTTGAAAAATTGTATCTCCCGTAAAAGTGTCATCAGAGCTTTCAGAGTGTCACAATGCAGGTCCTGACGGCTGGGCACAGAATAGCTGGCCCATTAATACTCACTGATGGGTTTATTGATTGGTGTGTCCGGTATAATTAGCCCCACTGATCTTCAGTCGATGCGGCTTGGGGAGGGGATGAAGCCGATGAGCAGGGCGCACTGTTTCCTGAGGGCCGCTGGCTCCCTGCGTTGCCTGGAAGCACCCTGGACTCCTCAAAGGCCTGGGTTCCTCGCTTGTAAAACGGGAGGATGGCAGTTCAGTGTTTCCCAAAGTGATTTCCAGCAAACCTTGGTTCTTTGGAATGTTAGTCGAGTGAGTTTGTTTTTCACCAAAAGTGTTAAATGGTCAGATTTGGGCAACATCGATTTTAAACAACTGAAGCAGGATTTCTCAGAGCTTTTGGCATGCCGGATATTGCAAATCTTTAAGTGGCGAGATATAATATACATTTATTTATTTATCTGGTCTACATTAGTGAGCACCAGGCATATGCCAGCACTGCGGACGGAGCAGGGAACAAAAGACTTAAGTCCCTCTGTCAAAGTGTTTGCATTCTAGTGAGGGAATACAAAGTGACAATCAACAGTGCTTGGTAATATGACAAATGGAGCCAAATCCTATGCGAAAAACCCAAGAATAAGGCAGCATGGGAGATGGAAGGTGGTGCTGTTTCCCATGCAGGAGAGATGCAGATGTCTTTCCTCTCTCATGAGGGGACGTTTGAGCAGAGACATGAAGGAAATAAAGGAGTAAGCCTTCTGGAACAAACTGCAAATGCAAGGACCTTGAGAGGGGAGCACATTTGTCCTGGTCATGGGACATTGAGGAGGCGACTACAGTTGCTGTGGGGACAGTGGCAGGATGATGTGAGTGAGAGAGCAGGGGGCAAGGTCAGGTCCTGGCTGCGACACAAGGAGTCTTCCCTCTTCGCATCTACTGGACCCCAGAGTTTGGGTAAGGAGTGTTTGGGTGATGAGGGCTGCCCGATAGAGAGCTGTGGCATGGCTCCCAAATGTGTGTCATCAGGCAGGTGACTTGTTTTTTTAATTTCAGAGTATTACAGGGATGCAAATGCTTTGGATACATAAATTGCCTTTGCACCATCCGACAACTTTTTTTGACATCTCACCAGAATAGATCATTTCTAAGTACAATGCTGATGATAGGGTATAAAGTTCTAAACTGACCGGTGGGGAAAAATGAAAAGCATGAATTATAAAATCCCTTCAGAGAAATGCTATTCTACTGCTTTTTAAAAATGTTTAGACCAGATTATGATTTATTTAGGACTGAGATCTGTAAATCAGAAAGATGACAGGGCTAGTGTCAACCCCTCAGTTGACCATGCTTGTAACTTTGGGCAATTATCTGGCCTCTGTATGCCTCAGCTTCCTCATCTGTAAAATAGGAATAATTATACTTTCTACCACCATGGCCAGCGTGAGCATTGATTATAAAGGGCTTATTGCAGTGCCAGCACGTAAGTACTCAGGAAATGTTATCTGCTAAGATAAACAACATTTAATAACTGGAAGGAGGCTCGTAAGTGGCGCTGACAAAAGAACACCCTTTACCTGCCAAAAAGGATGGCACAAAGATAGCATCACATGCTGAGATACCTAGAGTGCTTCACGACCATACTGTATTTTCCACATGCTGTGGTGGTCCTCCTGGTGGCCTCCGTAGCATCTGTTCCTCCACTATCACACAGGGTAGCAGCCACGTGCCTTGCCACATTCCATGCCAGTCACCGGGGCTGTCCACCCAATACAGCAAAGCTCGGGGCTCAGCCGGACGGTTGGGAGGAAGGAAGCCGTCTTGTTCGCCGTGCTGTGGAGGAGAAACCATGCAGCCGAGGCACTGCAGACAGTCATCTCTCTGCCATGAAGACAGCCAGCCTGGCACGAGGCCAGTGCACAGAGGAAGGCAGAGCCAAGAGGATCCCTGAGAAACAAAGCCCTGTCCTGGCTCATCCTCTACCTCTAAATCAACGCAATTCTGAAATCTACCCGCCCTCTGCCTTTTCACTGTGGGTCCACGATCCAATAAATTGCTTTATTTTAAAGCCACGATAAGTTGGATTTTTCTTTTACTTTCCAGCCCTAAGCATCTTAACTGATACCCATCAGATAAGTTATCTCATCAGATCTCCATGACAACCCTGGTATAAGATGCTTTTATTCCCACTTTACAAATAGAGAAACACTCAGAGAGGATGGCTAGCCTGCTGTTGAGCTATTTAAGACAAAAGTTTGGTAGGGTGGATTTGAGGTTCAAAGATCTGGGTTCCCTGTCTTGGGTCCATTATGTACCGGCTGTTTTCTCACCTGTAAAATAAACATTTTTTTTTTTAATCTTTTCCCCCAAGGTTGACATGGGGAGCCGAATCAAACAAAATTCCTTAGAAGGAAGCTCTCTGCAACTGTAAAGTGCTGTGCAAATGTTCACTATTCCTAGCCAGGGCTGCTACATACTTTTGCATTCTGCATGTTGCTGCCTCGACAGGTGCAGCTTCCAGCTTGTTCTTTGATGCACGTAAATATTCCAGTTTCTTGTTTATACTGATCATTTGTTTAGCAAATTCTTCCCTTATAGCTAATAAGGATCTGAAGTCAAACCTAGCCCCTGACCCCACATGTTATAAATGGGGACTCAGCCATATTCCAGATATAGGCTTTATTTCTCAGTCAGCCTGCTTCCAACCTACACTCGTATGCACCCACTCCCAATTTCCTCAGATTCTTGGGCCCACAGCCCTGTACCGTTTTCCATGGTTGGTTGGTAGATTTTCTACATCCTGTTAGCATCCCAAATATATATTTTGCATCTTCTGCCTTTAGGGATTAAAAAGATAAACACATGTCATTGTGCAATTTTCTCTTGTTAGGAATAACTTTGAGGTAAAAGTCCCTGCAGTTATTTAGGGTAGTGGAAGTGAAAGACTGTTTATAATTCAGAAGAGAGGATGAAAATTTGTCCTTACCGTGAATATACCAGAATGATTTACCTAAATGATTCAGAGTTGGTTCTCCAAATATATTAATCATGAGCAAGAAGAATTGTGTTCATCTTTGTGTTTATATCAGAATAGAGTGCTTGTCAAACGAGGCCCTAGTTTAATAAGCACAGTATACAAGGGAAGAAATGAAATAGATTTATTCTTGTTATTTGAGGAGTATGTGCTTTATTGTATACACTTGACTTCTGGCTATGGAGAACATAATTTACTTGCAAGTTTTCTCTTTTCCTTTCCTTTGCCTTGAATATAAAGCTCACCTGACGGTTTAACCACCTTGTTCAGGCCATATTTATGAAGGGTAGCTGTACCTACTCAAATAACTCCCAATATTTATTTTAAGTTATAGCATTATTCACAAAGATATGATGGTAAGACCTTCAGTCATACAATTTGAGATTTTATTTCCTATTTAAGAAATTGAAAGAAATGTCTTTTGTGTTAATTTGCATGGAAGGGGAAAGTGACAATAGCCAAGAACTGGAAAAAATTAATTTTTGCAATCATACTGACTTAATTTGAACTTGTCAGATGCAAAGGTAGTATAGGTATGTGACAATCAGACTGGCTCACTGCAGCTGCCCTCTGGGTTAAACACAAGCAAGCAGTGGGTGTAACATTGAGTATTTTGCTTGTTTTCTTCCCCTCTGATCAAAGACCCTTGAAATACATTCAAGGTTGGTAGCGCTGTCCTTGCAGTAGACTGCAACCTGTTTATGTTGTCTTCATCAATGTCAACTGTTGGGTTTCAAGACAGAAGAAATGTAATCCAGGTTCAAGGACAACTATTTGGAAGTGCTTTCATCTCTGAAAGGAAACCAAAGCATCTCTCATTTCTGTTTAGGAAATAGTTGCATTTTAAAAGTAATTTTTCTCTGCTGCTGAAAAAACATACTCCACAGCTGAAACTATTTACAACCTAGGTTTGCTTGTTTTTTGCAAACTGAATGATTAACTTAAGTAAACAACCAAAGATTTAAATTGAAAGGGATGGACACTCATGCTGGCTGAATTCCTGGCTTGGTGGACTTTGAGGCCCCAGCAATTAGTTTAGACAATATTGTGACTCCAGCAAGTCCCTACTGGGAAGCAGACCAAGTTTTTAAAAAATGTTTTGGTACCACTCTGCCTGTCTTTTATGAATGTTTTCCCTGCTTTGAAATAGAGGATTTCTCAATCCTATCCCTCCACCCAAGGATTGTCATGTATTTCACTTCCACTCCAGGAGTGCAATTAAAGTGACAAAAAGTTGCCACAAACCATGGATAGGAATTCTTATGATGTTAGTTATACCCCCTGCATTAGCCCCTACTATAATATGCACAACAAACTTGGTCAACTCTTCTCCTGCATTCGGATACTTTGGAAACAAAGCTACAATTTTCATGAGCTGTAGAAATCAAAAGCTAACGGGAAACTGGAGCCTTAACCACTCGAAAGATCAAACTAAGAATGACCCCGGTGGTGAAATCAGACATGTTCTTCCATCGGTGTGCAGCACCTCTTTGTAGAGGAAGCCGCAACTCCAGGCTGCAGATTGTTCTGAAAGCTACTTTTACCCAGTTATGAATTCTGATTGGACAATCATGCAGAAAACAGAATTAGCAAGGACAGGACAAAACTATTATGACTGAGAGTTTCTGTCTATCAGGGGAAAGAACTGAATTGCAGAGAATCCAGGGAATTCTAGAACTTTCAATTCTTTTCATTATTGCTTAACAGATCTGTTTGCTTAAAATGACACTAGCTTTCACCACTTAGTGCTTGGTCTTCCTTCCTTCCTTCTCCCTTCTTCCCTTCCTCCCCTTTCTCTTTTTCCCTTCCTCTTTTGTAAAATAAATTTTATCTGGTACTGACAGATCTGCCGTCAGTTTCCTCACAGGAGTAGATCCAAAACAAATAACTGCTGGTTCATGGATGTACTTTAAAACACTGAGACCTCGGCAGTACTGGACTGGCCACAATGCCACCCCCTTCCCATCTGAATTTCCACATCTTCTTGGCCAGGCATGTCCCACCCCACCTTCCAGCTCCAGTTCAAATAACCTTTCCACCAACTTTCTGCCTTCGTTGTCAGGCTACGGTGATGACCCTCTCCTCTGATTATTCATGCCACCTGCAGGCAATTCTTTGTACATTGCTTGTTGGGAAGTGTGGGTTTTTTTTTTTTCCCCTCTAAAAGTTTGTTTTATTACACAAGTAACATGGGATAATGTGCTTGTGGAGTAACAGTGAAATAATGCAAAAGTAGACAAATGAAATAAAAAAAAAAATGGCCAAAGACCCCTTCCCCTGTGCTCTGTTCCCCTTTCCTCCCAGAAGAAATGACTTCAGAGTTCTGGGCACATCTTTCTAAGCCACCTTCTAGGTATTTACACCCAAAGTTATGCACATCCTCATATGTATAGATAAGTTATTCTATATGTACATATGTGCAATCATACTCTACATATATTTTGAAAGCTTTCTTGAGATATTACCCAGGTACCATCTTTTTACCATACCATGCTCCCCATCCCCACCCACACTTGTTAGTTTCTATCTTTTTGCTTATGCTCACCCTCACAGGTGTGGAGTGGTATCCCTCTGTGGTTTTGATTTGCTTTTCCCTAATGGCTAATGATGATGAGCATTTTTTCATGTGCATATTGGCCATTTGTGTATTTTCTTTGTATCTTTTATCCATTTTCTAAATTGAGCTATTTGTCTTTTTATTGTTGAATTATAAGAGATCCTTGTATGTTTTGGATATAAGTCCCATATAAGGTATGGTTTACAAATATTTTCTTCTGTTTTGTGGGTTATCTTTTCACTTTCTTAATGGGCACAAAAGTTTTTAATTTTGTTAAAGTCTAACTTACCTATTTTTTTCTTTTGTCACTTATGCTTTTGGTGTCATATCTAAGAAGCCTTTCCCTAACCCAAGGTCATGAAGTTTTTTTATATTTTCTTCTAATAATTTTATGGCATTGGCTCTTAAATTTAGGTCCGTGATTCATTTGCAGTTAATTTTTGTATGTGATGTAATAAAAGGATCCAACTGCATTCTTTTGCACTATTTGTTGAAAAGACTATTCTTCCTCCATTTAATTGTCTTGGCACCCTTGTCAAAAATGAATGACCATCATGTGAGGGTTTATTTCTGGATTCTCTATTTTATTCCACTGGTCTATATGTCTGTCCTTATGCTAGTACCAAACTACCTTGATTACTGTAGCTGTAGTAAGTTTGGAAATCAGAAAGTGTGAGAACTCTTCCTGCATCTGTTGATTCTCCATTGTTGTCAGCTCAAAAAAAAAAAAAAAAAAAAAAATCCTACGTCAAAGTGGCATATTTTGGAGTGGCATGTTCTGGACGCCTTCAGCAAGAAAATGAATATTTACTGCCTGACTGTTAACAGATGAGGATCATTCAGGGTTAGACTTTGTCTTAGTCTGTCTTGCTGTAAAGGAATACCTAAGGCTGGGTAATTTATAAAGAAAAGAGGTTTATTTGGCTCACAGTTCTGCAGGCTGTACGAGAAGTGTGGTGCCAGCATCTGCCCCGCTTCTGGCGAGGGCCTCAGGCTGCTTCCACACGTTGGCGGAAGGCAAAGAGGCTCGGAGTGTGCAGAGATCACATGGCAAGAGAGGAAGCATGCACACACAAGTGTGTGCGTGTTTGTGTACACGTGAGAGAGAGAGAGGAGGGAGGTGTCATGCTCTTTTTAAAAATCAGCTCTCCTGGGAACTCACAGAATGAGAACTCGCTCATTACTGCAAAGACAGCAGCAAGCCATTCAGGAGGGATCCTCCCCCATGACCCAAACACCTCCCACCAGGCCCCATCTCCAACATTGGGGATCAAATTTCAGCATAAGGTTTGGGAGGGACACACGTCCAAACTATAGCAGACTTGATTTAAATCTGGAAATTTGAGATACATATGTGTGCTGCCGAGGGCTGCTTAGATAGGGGGCGGAGATTTCTACAGTTTCTTTCTTTCTTGAAAACTGCCAAGCCAGGGCCAGATCCTGAATGTCTGTCTGTCCCAGCGGAGCCTCTGCAGGGGCTCAGACTGAGCAGTAACATAGGGAAGGACACTGTCTGCATTAGCGCTCAGCTTACGCCTGGCCAGCTGTTAAATTGTAGACTCAGCCTGGCCCACAAGTCAATGGTTCACACAGATCTCACTTAGTGAATTTAAAATGAACAAAAGGGTACATCTGGCCACCTGAAAGCCCCCTCTCCCTGCACAGAGTAGAGAAAACGTTTTTAATTCGGTGGATCAATTCAGTTGAAAACCCTAAGACCTTTCTGATTTCTGAATATTGCTCTCTCTGGTCTTTCTATGCATTCTCCTGCTATCCAGGTATGCTGTATTAGGTTTTGGTTTTAATCAGCTCTTGTGTCATTTATCTTTGAAAAAGAGGCAATTCAGGGACATGACGTAACATATTTATTTATCTGATGGCTCCGAACTAAATGTGAAGCCAAGAAGACCAATTACTGACTTCATGAATCAGGGTTCGATCGACACTTCACTTGTAAAGGAACTCGTTTGTTAGCTTAAGACCTTATGAGTTAATTACTGGCTTCAGTTCCTCAAACCATAGGCTGAGGCTGGGTGTTTTTACTCTAAAGAGTTAGAGCATGAAATCAGCACACTTAACTTCCATGTGGCTTTAATTTACCAAGTACCTCAGTTGAAATCAACGACTAGCCTTGGCAACAGAAATGGAAACAGGATGCTCATGTATTCACTTGCTAATTATTCTCTCCTCTTCCCTTTTCCTCTTGTCCCCAAACTAACAGAAGTTCATGGACCCACTGAGGGACAGGAGGGGTCACTTCTTCAGTTACACACTGACACTGGGGCCTGCACTCAAGCAGAAGATTGACATTGGCCATAATATTCAAATCGTCGTTTCTCGCTTTTCTCCCTCTATTGTTTTTGACAAGACAGTGCAGTTGCATGTGTGTGAGTTGATGCTGCCATTCCAGATCGCTCCTAGAGTTTAGTTAGCACCGTTTGGGTTGTTAGGATCAGAGAGCCACTCCCACTAGTTCTAGTAAAGGTTGCTTATTCTTAGGAATTCTGGTAGAAACTTAGGGAAATTCAAAGATAGAAGCCAAATACAGCCAGGCCCTGGGCCCCAAGGGAACTACAAAACTAGGTCTAAAGCTTTCAAAAAGTGAATGACTTTTCCCCATTCTCTCTGCCTTTCTCCTGGACTCTGAGCCTCTCCCCTGCTCTCCTGCTTCAGATTTCATGGCCCAGTGGAGGTTTCATTCTCCCACTTGCTACTAAAATTCCCGAAATAGTCCAATCGGCCCACTTCCCTCTTTCGCACCCGCACATCATGACAGCAGCCACCGCAAGCCCACTGCCCACCGAGTCCCGAGAACGCGTGTGCACCGGCAAGGCTGGCGCGCCCTCTGCAGCACCGCCCCTCCCGCCTGCCCTCTGCCCGGCGGAGTTGCCCACACCCTCCCCTGCGCCTCCCTGGAGCGCAAGGGTTTGTTCGTGGACTGTCTCCCTTGCCAGTCACGAACTCCTTATTGATAGACAGACACTTATTTTCCTGACTGTCCTATTTCATCAGAGTCCCTGGCAGATTGACGGGGCTCAAGAAATGTTTGCACGGATAAATGAATCTGTATAACCCCTCAGCTGAAATACTTTGACTCTCTCTGTGCCAGACCACATGGCTTGTCCAATAAAAAAAGAAAAAAGTGCAGCTGGGATCAATGCCGTGAAATATGATTTCCCAGGCTTTGCAGCTCTCCCCTGACGGCCGGATGAATAGAACAGCACGGTGCTGGGGGTCCGGGGCTTCATGCTTGGACAGCCTCGTCTCCCACTTGTACCGCCCGCATCCGCGGGGCGGCGCCAGCCCGGGGGGCAGGATCTCCGCCAAATCCCGGGCTCCGAGGGGCCTTCGCAGGGATGCTCAGTGCGGCGGTTCGGAGGATGCTGTTCTCTGGGAGCCCGGCCGCCTGGGCTGTCTGCCTGCTCCCCGCATGGAGACACATCATTCCTGGCCTCTGGCCCTGCCATCGGTTTGCTGTCAGCTTCCTCATTGATTTTAAATTTTATAATTGGCTTTTAGAGCACTCGAGGACCCGGGGCTTTCCTTCACCATCAATTCGCTTATTCCCAGCCAAGGGTATGAGCTGTGCCATCCTCATCCCCTGGCCAGTGACCAGCCCCTCGGTCTTGTCCTTGGAGATCCTCGGCTTGTTCTGGGTCAAGTCTGGAAGACTGGGCTCCTTTCCTCAGACATCTGTAGTGTTGAGACCCTGCCCAAAGCCAAGTTGAAGGCACTGCCTAGTCACCACGACCAAGTGACGAAAGCTAACTTTTATTGGGGGCACAGTCTGGGCCAGCTGCTGTGCTAAACACTTGACATGCACTACCTCTTTTAATCACCCCCCAAATCCCTAAAACATAGGTCATTGATCACCAGTTTACAAACAGGGAAACTGAGGCTCAGAGAGGTGCAGTAACTTAGTGAGCACAGAGGTATATGCAGAACCCCCGCAGCCTGGTACCTAACGTATCTGTGCGCCAGTAACGCACAGCTCAGGCCACGTCCAGCTTGCCCCGCAAGTTCAGCAACGCCCACGCTGGTCTGTTCCACAACGAGATAAGTCCCATGATCACAGCGGAGTTATCCCAACAGCATTAAATCACAATAATATTTCTAATCCCGTCCTCTCAGTTTGGTACTTTCCTTGCCACTGACTGCTAACCAACGATCCTCAGACCGGCACCAGCCAGCGGTCCACCCCTGCGTGGCACTTGTCCAGTGGACACAGGAGTACGTCCCCCGTAGAGACGTGGCCACGAAGGAATTGTTTCTACAGCCAAAAGGAGTGGGGGGCTCAGCCCTGCTGCATGGAATTCTGTTTTTTTTTCCACCACACTGTCTCTATTTCTTTTTGCCCCTGTCATAACCCCTGCAGGAATGAGACTCTGTCTGCAAGTTCACTGACCTCCTTTGACCACAGGGAAAATGTCTGTTCTGAAACTGTGAATTCTTAATACTGTAGATCAGCTCAGTGGTTCCTACTTTTAAGGGTCTAGGGATGGGCAGACTCTTTGGCAGTCTTTTGCTTTGTGATCTGCCTCTGCCTCTTTCCCTCCTCCGTCTCTCCCCTCCCCTCCTGTCCTCCCTTGCTTCCTTCCTCCCTTTCTTTCTTCCTTCCTTTCTTCCTCCCTCCCTTCCTTCCTTCCCTCCCTCTCTTTTCTCTGTGTTCTCTCTCTCCTTCCCCATTGTGTAGCAGCCTATATATTTCTCCATGAAACGCACCTGTCAGTGTTAGCATCTCAGGGTGGGTTCGGGAGCTGACACCCAGGCACAATAAATCCTGTGACTGAGTACCTGGGTAGGTGCCAGAGGCCTGGAGCTAAAACCACGGCCAGCGCTGGGGGAGTGGGCCCTTCGCATGGCCTTGCCAGCATCCCTGACAGGCCTGAGAACATGGCTAATAGTCCTCTGTGTGAGTGCTAACAGGATAGGTAGGGAGGAAACCCTTACGAAGGCCAACATTTTTCACAGAGCAGTAATCACGGGGAGGTTGTCATCCCCCGAGGCAGGAAGCATGCGTTTAATTTATATACCCTGGCCATCAGGTTTTGTGGTTCACATTAGATTTTTGTAGTTCATGCTATCATGGGCTCTCTCCAAGGATGTAAACTCCCTAAAGGTGGGGTTGCCTAGAGACCCCATGGCATAGTGGTTGTGCTAGTTTCCTGGGGCTGCCATAACAAAGTACCACGCAGTGGGTGACTTAAAACAGCAGAAATGTATTCTCTTACAGCTCTGGAGGCTAGAAGCCTGAGATCAAGGTGTTGGCAGGGACATGCGGCCTCTGAAGCCTCCAGGGGCGGATCTTTCCTTGCCTCTTCCACTTGACTTATGTCAGCATAACTCCAATCTCTGCCTCTGTCTTGACGTGCCATTCTCGCTCTGTCTCCATGCCTTTACCTGGCCATTTCCCCTCTGTGTCCCTCTCCTCTACAAAGTATGCTGGATTAAGAGCCCACTCTGCTCCAATGTGACCTCATCTTACCTAATTACCAATACATCTGCAACAACCCTTTATCTAAATAAGGTCACACGCTGAGGTAGTGAGGTTCAGGACTTCAACATATCTTTTCAGGGAGATACAATTCACCCATGACAGTGGTGGTGATGATTAATTTTATGTGTCAACTTGGCTGGGCCACAGTGCCCAGATATTTGATCAAACATTATTCTGAATCTTTGTGTGAAGGTGTTTTTCGGATGAGATTAACATTGAAATCGGTAGATTTTGGGTAAGGCAGATTACCCTCTACATCATGGGTGGGCCTTAACCAATCAGTTGAAGGCCTTTAATAGAAAAAAGCTTGACCTCCCCTGAGCAAGAGGGAAGTCTGCCAGCGGACTCTTTGGACTCACGCTGCAGCTCTTCCCTGGATCTCCAGCCTGCCAGCCTGCCAGCCTTCCCTGCAGATTTTGGACCTGAATCTCCACAATTGCATGAGCCAATTCCTTAAAATAAATCTGTCTCTTTCTATATATACATATCCTGTTGGCTCTGTTTCTCTGGAGAACCCTGACTAATGCACTGGTTTAGAACATGCACTCTGGAGTTGTATCGTTGGGAGTCAATTCTCTCTTCTCTTATTTACTGGCTGTGTTAACTTCTCAGAGCCTCAGTTTCCCCAAATTTGTAGGCTAGGAATAATTTTAGTACCACCACACAAGGTGCCATGGGAAATTACGTGGAGTTAATAAATATAAGATACTGAGAACCATGCCTAGCCCATAATAAGCCCTATGTAAGCATCAGTTACCTGGTCAGGACTGTGTCTCCAGCACCTAAAACCAGGATTGCACATGACAGGAGATGAATAAATATTTGTGAACTGACTCTGCTCCCTCCGATGCTCTTTATTAAGTTTCAGGACAAAGGTGTTCGGCTCTAAAAAAAATCTTAGACATCTCTAATTCTTCATTCCTACCACATAAACAGTTCCCAACATCAGCAGCTGATCCTGAAGTGGTATCTAATTTTAGGCACACTTAACAGGGCCACTTGGATCACCTAAGCTCTCCTCGAACGCCGCAGCTGGGTACGTGCCATATACTCTCATTCTCTCTCCTCTCCTCTCTCTTTCCTGCAGTAGTTAAGAGGATATGCAAAGTGCCACCTTACGTAGTATAAATGGTGACAATGGATTTGGAAAGATCTATGCAACCGGAAAGGTAGACTCCTTTTCCCCACAAAAAAGTTAACTGTAGTCTCCAAATTATCTCAGAAGGCACTGCATTAGCCAGGAGCTTAGGAGCTCTGATTCCACTCTATTAATAATCAACAGTGAACACTAAACCCATAAACTATTACCAAACCTGCTTAATATCAACCTGAAGGTGAAAAGTTAGCTCCCCTGGCTGCGTTTCTACCTACCTACGTGGTGTTCCAGAGCTAATGAGAGCTTAAGAAAATAAAAATTAGAATTAGAAAGCAGTCACACAACGAAGTAGCTCAAATTGCATGAGTTATCTCCATGGGTGGCTTGCTTAGGAAGCCACATATGAGTTTCTAATTAAAGGAATATTAGAAGAATACATTCATAAATTTCAGAGCCAGGCTTAATTTTCTTGTTTGAAAACTGCCAGAGAAGAGAGTAGATTGCAAATATGTGAAATATGAGAAAATGAGACTTAATGAATTCTAAGTTTATTCACTGAAGTCTTTAACTATCCAAGCCATCAAGTGGGGATAATAAATTTGAGTGTGTCATAAGACTGGCCCACTTTAATTCACATTTGTAAAATGAGCTATAAATAAAGGGCCTGATACAGTGCTTCATTGTCAGAGAAGCATTAACTCATAATGCCTGTGCCTACATGATGCCGAGTAGCAGAGGGAAATGAACATGCTCTCACTAACCAGGGGGTGGGTGGTACCTACCCAGACTCTTGGGCCAAAGAGCAGAGGACTGGCCTCTGATGGTTCAGCATCTGTCATCTGCACAGCCACCGCTTTTCTTGTCCCAGAAGTCAAGTTAAAATTTGAGTCAGGCACCCAAGAAGGAAAAGATGGACGGTCCATTGGAAGGAAAAGTTAAGGAGAGTTTAATGAAGAAGATGACTCTTTACGAAGGCAAGGGCATGTCTGAAAGGATGGTTAAGCACCAGGGCCCTTCCCACCCCTAGGCCTGCAGGAAACCTACACAGCCACTATGCTGGGGGGTCTCGTAACATCCCACCCTTAGGGAGTTTACCTTCTTGGGGGAGTACAGACATTAACCCAGAAAAAAGATATGTTTAGATGTTGATAAGTGCTCTAAAGAAAAATAAACTAGAAGGAGGGGCGTGAAAGAGTGGGGAAGAGGTGGGGGAGCCTACTTGTTAGGGGGACAGGAAGGCTTCGCTATGGTGGTGACATTTAGTCTGAGACCCAGGTGAGGAGGAGCCGGTGGGAGATGCACAGAACCTGCAGGGGCAGCAGCCAGGCAAGCTTGGAGGTCAGCGGGGAGCCCCACAGGCTCCAGTGCGGTGAGTTGAGGGGGCAGAGGAGGGAGGTAAGGGCCAGGCCTTGTAGACCCTGGGAGGTGTTTGGGTGGCACAGTTGACCCTTGAACAACAGGGATTTAGGGGCACCGACCCCCCCCACCCACCTCGTGCAGTCAAAAATCTGCATATAAAACTATTGACTCCCTGAAAACATAACTACTAATAATCTGCTGTTGACCAGAGGTCTTACCAATAACCTAAACTGTCGATTAACACATATTTTGAACATTATATGTATCCTACACTATATTCTTACAATAAAGTGAGCTAGAGAAAAGAAAATGCTATTAAAGAAAATCACCAGGAAGACAAAATATATTTACTATTCATTACATGGAAGTGGATCATCACAACGGTTTCACCCTCGTCATCTTCACGTTGAGTAGGCCAAGGAGAAGGAGGAAGAGGAGGGGTTGGTCTTGCTGTCTCAGGGATGGCAGAGGTGGAAGAAAAATCCGCATATTTAACATGAGTGGAATTGCACATTTGAAGCCCATGTCGTTCAAGGGGCAGCTGTATTCTAGTTGTGATGGGGAATAATTGGGGGCGTTAAGCAAGGGAGTGGCGCAGTCTGCTCTACATTGTAACTGGGCACTCCGGCTGCTGGGAAGGGGACACACAAAAGCAGAAGCAATGAGACCAGACACCAAGCGACTGTAGCAGTAAGAGGTGAAGGCAGCTTGCACCAGGAGAGAGGAGCCCAGACAGAGAGCAGTGGATGGAGTTGAAACACATCCCACTTACCCGGCATGCTCTTCTTCCTGCCATTGGTAGACAGGGGCCTCCCAGGCTGTGAGAAAGAATAAAAGTAGTAGTTTAAAAGATTTTTTTTTTTTTTTTTTGCATAGTGTCCTACATTTTTTGCATGCTGCATATATTGCCTTTGAAACTGAAGGAAGAAAATAAAATTTTAAAAAATCATCCTCCAAAGAAAAGAACGGGAAGAGGGGCAGTTAACTTAATACCTGTGGGAGAGGGAAAAAAACATAGGCAGCTTTGGTAAATGGTAGGCTCGACATGTAATGCGAGATGGCTTTCCAAAAAGATCATGGAATTTTTGGTTGCATAATTAGAAAATAGTATATAGAATGAGGAGGGTGATTCTTTGCACTCCTTACGGGAAGGACTGTGTCTTCTACTTTTATTTGTCCATCATATATTAGTACACACTGCTTAGTATCTTAAAAGATTTGGAAGGAGAGGGAGAAAAAATGGATTTTTTAAAGCCTAATTTCAAAAAGCCTGTTCTTAATGATGAGGTTGAATATCTGTATAAATGATATTCTAATTCAGGAGTGGGGGACCTGCAGCATTAAGGCCACATGTGGCCTTCTAGGTCCTTATGTGTGGCCTTGTGACTGAATCCAATTTTTATAGAACAAATCCTTTATTTTTATTAATACATTTTTGTTCATCTTTTATATTTTTATTTCATTTTTAAAATTAATGTATTTAAAATACCAAAGAATAAAATAAGTCTCAATGAAACAATCCTCCCAAATTGACTGGCACAATTAGAACATTAGTGAGCCATGAGGGCTAAATTGATGGCTGCTATGCTCATGATTTGCTTCTAACTTCCCCCACCTGACTGGTGCCACTACCACATGTGGCTGGTTGGCGAGAGTTTATGGGGGTCGAGTATGTCAATCTGTTACCAGTTTTTGACAATAGTGCACTGTGTTTCTGTTTGAAGTGGAATTTGTGAATAGTTGCACAGCTCAACAGTATTTTTTTATTCTGTTTGCTTAACACCCCATCATGTCAAAGAAGAGCAAAAGAACTCTGAAGGAAGACAACAGATTTTTTAATGAAGATTGGGAATTGTAATATTATCTTGTTTCTGCTAAAGGTAAGATGATTTGCTTGCTTTGTGATACTGCAATAACAACATTAAGGAAATTCAGTGCTCATCAACATTATAACACTTATAAGGACCACATATATTTTAAATTAGAGGGAGAGGCTTGAAAGGTTGTATGGCAGAAATTAAAAGATGAAAAGCAAAAGCAAAGACAATTCTTTCAAGTAGCAATAAGACCTGGAAATAATGCCACTGAAGCAACTTATAAAGTAGCTTATATACTTGGGAAAACAGGGAGGCCATTCAGTGATGTAGATATTGTGAAAGAAAGAATGCATTGTCGAAGTTGTAGGCTGCTTAGACCCTGATAGCATTTCAAAGTGTAAACAACTGCCTCTTCCAAGGAGAACCATAACCGATCAGCAGCATGAATTAGTCTTCAACTTAACAGAACAACTTCACAAAATACTTCAAAAGGGAAATGTATGTTATTCAATCACTTTGGATAAATCAACTGATACTACTGACTTGGCACAGGTTTTATACTTCATTCGGGTCACAACAGAAGATTTTCTTTGCTATGAAGAGTTACTCGCTTTGCGCACTCTTGTGAACAGAACATGGGGAACAGACATCTTCAACAACTTTCAAGATAAAAGTCATGAAGTTGGACTGAATTTGGTAAATTTAATGAGTACAGACAGTGCACTTTCCATGGCAGGAAAACATGAAGATTTTACTGCACATGTAAAAAAAGTATTAACAAATCCAGATGCTCTCATTTCTTTTCATTGTATCTTGCATCAGCAAAATTTCTATGCTAAAGCTACCATTTTAAGCCCACTTTGCAACAAGTTATAAGTACTGTTAACTATATTCCTGCAAATGAAACATGGCCTGGTCAGTTTTGTAACATGCTAAAGATGAATGATGAGGTATTCAGTGTAGATTTGTCATATCATTCAAAATGCCTTGGCTGTGGCAGGGACAGGGGTTAGCCAAAATTTTACGTCTGTGAGAACAGACAGTTAAACTTTATGAAGAACAGGATCAGCAATGTGAATTATTGAAAGAAGTTTTCTATAGGAATGCAGCATTTCTGTGTGATAATCATGTCAAATCAAAACAACTTGAATATTTCTTTGCAAGGTAAAACTAAGTCTATGTATGGTATGTGGCAAAAATCCAAGCATTTCAAAAAAAGCTCTTTCTTCAAAACATTTCTTCTTCAAAAGGAAATTTTGGATGAAAATTTTCCCCAGTTAGCAAAGGTCATTGATGAGCAGGTTAACATATGTGAATCATTTGAGGAATATGCAGCTGCTATAGACCTATTAATTGGAAAATACAAGGAAAGGTTCACTGACTTTGAGAATCATGACATCACACTCAAATTAGCATTTCAGCCTCACCTAGTTGATATCACCAAGGCACCGAAAGAACTATAGATGGAATTGATTGAGCTCTCAGTAGATAACATTTTAAAATCATTGTTTGATTCTAAGAAAGATCCCATTGAAATATGGAAAAATGCAGTAGAATACCCATACCTTCAGCAACATGCCCAAAAAATGCTTTCTTGCTTTTCAACCACTGATTGCTGGCAATCTATATTCTCCTACCTAACCCAAATCAAGACACCCTTAAGGTCACAAATGACTGATACCATCTAGGGATTGATTCTAAAGCTGATCCAGTATATGTGCACTGACCAGATGAGGTTTCTTGACCTATAGAAACAAGTATGAAATTTTGAAGTATGAGGGCCTGACCCAAGGACCACACACCAGTGAGGTCCTGTCTGGGTGTCCCTTGGGCTTCCCACTGTCTTACCCCCTACAAAGATTACACCTGCCACTTGGTAATGAGTTAATGGCAGACATTAACAGTATTTTGTACATAGACTTTTTTTTTTTTTTTTTGCCAATTTTTAGCAAATTCTTTACCCATCAATTCCTTTACCCATCAACACTGAAAGTGCTATGTACTAGTTATTCCTTATTATCCAAGAGATTTTTAGTTTGTTCCTAACTGCCACTCCAAAGTTATGTCTTTATTAGAATTCTATTACAACTCCTCGCCTGAATCACTATTGGATGCTAAACTAGCTCCCCATATGGGCAGGCTACTTTCATTTTCAAGAGACAGACACCCCGTTCAAACCAGCATAAGCTAAATGGTTTACATAACTGGAAATTCTAGAGATAGTTACAGCGTCAGAACCAGCTGGATCCAGAAGCTGAAATGATGTCATCAGGGCTGTTGTCCTCTCCCCACCTCTTGAATGGGTTCTTGTCGTACAGCCAATGTGGTAGGTTTGTACTGTCCACTTCGCTAAGCTGGAACCGTGTTTGCCAGAATTCCCTTTTCTGCATGGTTCCAGGCTAGTATGGGCCACAGAAACATTTAGCGTGCAATTTGGAAGTGGAAGGAAAGCAACAGTCTTATTTTGTTTTATGTTTGGCTGGCCAGTGCAGGGCAGGAGGTGCTGTCAAGGCTGCTTGTGTTGTCACTGGTCTGCCTGCTCACCATGTGGGGTTGGGCCCACAGCATCTCACCCCGTCTTGGATCCTCCTTCACCCTCTCTGACTCCTGGGCCAGGTGCATGTCTAGCTCCATGATGAAGGGTGCCAGATTCTCCCACAGCTTACTTCCATCATCGAAGCAGGTGGCTTGGAGGTAGGGGGAGACCAAGGTTGGTTCCAGCCCCTCCTCATGATTTCCAGGCCCTCACAGATTTCAGCTTGTCATTGTCTCCCCTGCCTCACATCCACCTTCCCCTCTCAGCAGCCTGCCCGCAGACCTCAGGTCCCCGTAGCAGACACAGAAACAGCAGTCTCCACAGACTATTGAACCAACTCCCACAATTGCAAAATCGCCAAATCCCTATAACAACTCCCTGATAATATATATCTTCTAAATGTTCTGCTTTTCTCAGCCATCTCTGACCCATACAGCAGGAAAGGTGGCCGCCATGTGCATAAAATACACACCCTACAAGCTTAGTGCTAAAAGAATCTTTTATGACATCTCTGACCAGAAGGAAGTCCCTGGGAGGCTCGGGATGGAGGCAGCTGGAACCGTGCGAGTACTCCTGCACCTGTCCTGTGAGTGGGTGGGTGAAGCCTGGGACTCATTCCCACCCATGAGGCTGAGGAGAAGGGAGATTGGCCCCACCCAACACATACACAGTGCAGGGAAAGAATTGGGTCTCCAAAGGAGGAAGAAAGAATGATGAGCAGAAAAAAGCAGATGTTCACGACAAACGCCCTTCCTGCTTTCTTGTTTCGAGTGGTGCTGCATTTACTGGAAGATGAAATGAGATGTAATCAGTTTGCAAGAAGTGGTTACTACGCCCAGGCACTGAGCTTAGCGCTTTTTATACAGTGTCTCTTTTTAATCCCCACAGTAGCTCTCTAAGGAAACTGAAGTTCAGAGAGGCACACGAACTTGGCCAAGGTCCCCCAGCTGGGGAGTAGAGGAACTGGAATTTGAACTCTGGTGTACTCTTAGCTTTAACCCCATTTTGCCCATACACCGACACTTGTTATTAAGTCTGATCATAAACACATTCTTGCTCTCTTAAATTTGCCTTACCTTGGTAATTCTGTACAAATTGATCAGTGAGCTGAGAAAACTGCTTCTCTCTCCCTCCCTGCAGAAGGAAATGATGTTGCCAGTGGAGAATGCACGGACAGCTGCAGTGTAATTCTTCTCATCAGCGCTTGGTAAGATAATGCTTATGTTACGGGACGTTTTGGGGGTGGGCACGGGGAAGAGTCTTCACTTTAACAACCCAGAAAAGTTGCTACATTTTTAGAGCTACACTCAGAAACTTGAGGCTATCTGAGTGCAGCTGTAACATCACTGTATTATTAATTGTTTATAATATGCAACTGTTTGTGACAATGTAGAACACTTTCATAGTTAACACATTAATAGATTTTGAAATTAACTGCTTAAGAGCAAAGGATTAAGTTTCAACACTGTGGATATTTCATAGAGTAGAACTGAGTGAGAGTTTGGGAAGAAAGTGGACAATCTGTGTGTTTGAGGAAGGGTAGAAGGTGGTTCCTGCTTCTGTTCACCACTGAAGTTACCAGAGGACCCAGTCCCTTCTGGGAACCTTCAGATCCTGTCCCTTTGTCTGACAGAGAAGCAGAGAGGTCATTGCAGCCTGAAGTTCTTTTCTGTACAACCTGAAATGTTGGTTGAGGAAATGAAAGGTGCTGAGGATTATTTAATGCATCAAATGGATGTTTGATGGTGAGATGTCTCCGCTGGGATTTATAGCTCTGCAACCCCGAGGAAGTTGAACTGGAAAGGTTCAGACAGAAGATGCTATAAAGTTAGGAGGCTTTTTCTTCTCTCCTCAATTGTCCTCTGAACACTTAGCTGGAGAAGCCAAGCAAGTTCCAGTTGAAGCTGCACTACCTGTGTTCTAGACTTCCCTGTTATGCATTGGTTTATACCTTCCTTAGTAGAAAGACTTGGGCCTTGGGTTTGAATATCAAAGCCCTAATTCCTGGTCCTCAACTTGCCTCCGTGGCAGATAATTTTTCCCCAAAGCTATTTCTTGTTGTCAGGTAACAAAGACAGAAAGAGGTAGTTGGGTTTTAGGGGCTACTTATTCTTTTTCCCTGCCCAGCTTCACCCAGCCCAGCCTTCATTTACAAGATAGTCAAAAAGGAAAAAGAGATAGGGAAAGTAAGATGGAAATCTACCACTTTCAAGAATATATTTCTTACAGGGTTACTCAACAGATCTGAGTAACTCTCTGGGTTCAGGGAGACAGATGGTAGGGGTACTCCTCATGAAATTTTGAGATGAAAACCTAGGAAGGATTGAGAACCCAGGAAGTTGCTCCATCTTGGCTTAGCTTGCTCAGAGGTATAAGCCGTCATCTGAGTGTAGCTATGACGTTAAAGTGATGTCAATCAGTCCCAGCTGCAGAGACCTTACCCCACCCATCTTCTCTCTGGGTTCTCTGCCTTGACAGATGGATCCTACTCATGGCCTGGAGAAAATGATCCGTAATACTTTCTCACCCACACCCAGCATACACATAGTGTTTTCAGCTAACACCTTCGCTATCATAGGTCATTTTCAGAGTTGAACTTGACATCTCTCACAAGAGTTCATATTCACGAGCAATGTGGGAGTAGCTAGCTCTAGCAAAATGAGCATTGCCCCTGATTCTCTTTCAACCCCAACTGATCGTCCAGTATTTTGGTATTTAAAATGGCTTTTCTAATAAGAATCTGAGAGTGGGAGAAATATCATCATCCATTTTTTTATTGTCACCTTTTCCTGGAGTGGAGGTAGTAACCTTGTAAAACAAACCAACCAAGAAAGAGCATGCTTATTTCAGCAAAGGAGTTAAGTGAACAATGTAATGATGTCAAGAAGTTAGATACCACAGGACTTCCTTGAATCGACTGTTTTTATGTTGAGTATTTAGCTGGAAACTTACTTTAGAAAATAGAAGGTTGTCACTATTAAGTTCTAATCAATGCCAATCACTGAGGAAACTTTAGTTCCCTCTAGGAGCTTTTGCCTAGGTAGCCCACTATGCATTGGGGAAAGGTCTATCTTACATAGCTTGGGCATAAATTATTATAGGCTCAGAGGATGCAGCTATTTCAGCTTAGGCTGATATGATCTATAACACATTTGGCAAAAAAGAAAGAGAGAGCTTGAGAAATGCCATTTTACATTTACAGGAAAATTCCATTTTGCAGAAAATGAGGGTAGGACAGAACAGTGGACAGGAATCCTGCTCCTACCTCTTGTTACCCACACAGGTCTCAATGCACAGTGTGGCTACATTAGTTTAGGGCGCCCCAGGAGAGACCTGAGGCCAGGATCTCAATGCAAAGTGTTTATTTGGGAGGGGATCCCAGGAAGCACCAGAGGGGAGGAAGAAAGTAAGTCAGGGGAAGGGAAGAAGCCAACAAGAGCATTAGCAAGAGACCACTGTGGGTCAGTGGAGCTGAATCCCCCCGGACATGGGGTCCCAGTGCAGAATGCAGAACACCCCTTAGAGTTGCTCTTATCCCTGTATCCCTCATTGGTTGAGGAGGGAAGTTTTTTTGTCTTGTTTTGTTTTTGGCACTTCTGGTCTGCTATGTGCAGGCAGGAGACCTCTGGCTGCCAGAGGAAACTCTCAGGCATGAAAATGCGATTGGGGCAGTAGGTGGTCCGCAGGGATCCTGTAACAGTCGGGTGTGGGGGACAGGAGTTGGCAATGGCAGGGGCTGCCACTGGCTGTCTGAGGGCTGGGGTAGGGAAGACTCTGTCCTGCGTACCCAGCTTTCACGTGGCCGTCTCACTGGCCCCCTCACGCCTTTTTGCTGTGGACAGAGGCAGACCTTGCCCAAACCCTGCAGAGACAGTCTGAGAAGTTCTCTCTCCCAGCCTCGCTGAGGACAGACAATTAATTATTCACCAACAGCTTAGTTCTGCTGATAACCGTCTCCTTGGCAACCTAAGGCCCAGTGTAACAGAAATGAAATGTATTTTTTTAACATATATATATGTATGAAGAATATGTAAAAGCTCTTCTTACTTTTTCATAAAAATGCCTTTAAGTGAAATGTGGTTTTTGAACAGTGATTAAACGTAACTGATTCTCTAGCACTGTATCAAAGTCCTTATCAAATCAGTCCCTCGCAGGTCTAGATCGTCTCAGTGATGCGTGTATCTAGGAGACAGGCACTGAGGCTTCCTCCCAGCTGAGGTGCCTGCTTCTTTTTATAGCAAATGACGCACTGCCACATGATGGCCCCCAAAGAGCACTGCATTGCCAGTTACAAGCCTTGACTGTCTTCGGCAACAGCACTCACTTGCTGTGTGACCTTGGGCAGGTCACTAACCCTCTCTGTGCCTCAGTGGCTTCATCTGTAAAAGCGGTAAGCTAGATATAATGCTCTTACAAGTGTCCCTCTAATCTAAAACAAGTTCTGCGTGACTGTTTTGTTGTCCTACCTTGAGTCACACCCTCCTCTAGGAAAACAAACTCCCGAGTAAGTCAAGAACTCTCTACTCTCTAGCTGGTTCACGGTCCCCTCAGGGTTTCAGAGACCCTCAAATCCTCTTGTGTTAACTGGAGGGAAACTGAGTTTCTTGGGGCTCCTTTTCTCTCCTCTACCGCTGTCCCTGCCAACCAGACCAGCTCTTAGGAGCTGGTCCCCTAGGATTCTGGGAATTTTAAAAACCTCTTCTAATAATTCTTAAATCTTTACAGTTCAGTTTTGCTGATGATACTATTATCATTGATTTTTGTTTCTAATCACCATAGGAAGACATGCTTACTGTAGGGAAAAAAAAAAAAAGAAACAGAGAGGTAGAAGGACTATAATGCTACGACCCAACAGCAGCCATGGTTAACAGGCTTTTTTTTTTTTTTTTTTCTTTGCAACAGTCCAGGTAACACTGAACAGGCATATTTTTCTGTTTACTTTTTTGGGAAAGGAGACACGTGGTTAAGCCCCAGAGCAAATGAATTTCTGTGTCCTCCCTCTCACTTTTAACATTATGATGTAACCATTTTACTTTGCATTAAAACCTCTTGATGGTCTGTTGTGAGTATATGTTGGATGATGGTCCAATGCATTCCTCCACTGTTAGGTATTTAGTTTATTTTCATATTTTCCCCATTAAAAGTAACACACAGGGCTCAGTCATTGATCTCCTAGCTTGCCTTCTTTTTAAGTCCCTTTCAAGCACTGTGGGGCAGCCAGGCCATGGGCAGTTCTATTAATAAATCTTCCAAAAGCTCAGCACAGTGGTAGGAGGCAAGTTCACTGTATCTACTCCCAGCTGACTCTCAGCTGCTCTCTTGTTGTGCCCTGGGGCAGGCTCACTTGGTTTTGGGTAAGTTCTCCTGCCCTGAAGTGGACAGTCATAGCTCCTCTCTTCTTCCTGCACGGTAAGTGTTGGAAATGCCCTGCCTCTGGAATTCAGCCCAATCCCCTCGCCCAGAAGTGGGCATGTGACTCACACCTGGCCCATCCCGGTACCATCTAGCAATGGTGATTGGTCCATTCACTAGTGACAGAAACTAGAAAGGACCAATCAGAGTCCTTTCCTGAGATAAACTACAGATACTGTGATATAAAGGATGACAAGCAGTGGCTGTGTCAGCTGGGAGGAACAGTGGCTGTCTTCCCATGGCATGGAGGAAGCCTTTTGAATGGCAGCCTGAGAGAATGAAGAAAGCAGAGGCAGCCAGGTAGGAGAGAGAAGGTGCCTGAGACAGGGGCCACCAGCTCTAACACGGAGCTCCTGCCTCCTGCACATCTGCCTTGGATTTTGGGGACTATCCCAGCATCCTTCCCAGAAGCCCATGCTAACGCCTTCCCCTTTTTGCCTACACCAGTTTGAGTTAGAGTTCAGTTCCTTACTCAGAAACCCTTGACTCGTATACCCCCCAAAGTGGCCTTCCTAGAGGTTGCCCAATAGAGGCGATGACATCTTCCAGGCAGAGTTCAAACTGAGACATCCATGGGACTTGGAAATGGTTGCCAATTCCTCTTTCTGGGCTTCTCCAGAAAAAAAAGGTGGAACCTGTCCAGAATGAACCCCCAGAACCCCAGAATTCCCCTGCAATAAACCAACAAACCAAATTCCCCTATCAAGTCTGGCTCATAGCAACGTGACCCTTCAGTTACAGTGAAGGTTGATGCCCCAGATGAAAGACAAGCTGGGCCCAGAAACCATGAGCCCTGTATATCCACCCCCCCCTACACTTTTTTTAAGACAGGGTCTCACTCTGTCACTCAAGCTGGAGTTTAGTAGCACAATCGTAGCTCACTACAGCCTTGAACTCCTGGGCTCCAGCAATCATCCTGCCTCAGCCTCCCAACTAGCTGGGGATTACAGGCATGCACCACCACACCAGGCTAATTTTTTAAAAAAAATTTTTTCTAGAGATGGGATCTCACTATATTGCCTAGGCTGGTCTCAAACTCCTGGGCTCAAGCGACCCTCCCACCTCGGCCTCCCAAAGTGCTGGGCTTACAGGCACGAGCCACTGCACCTGGCTGTGTCCCCATTTTTAAAGCATGAGTTTCTCAATTCTTGGTTTTTAGACTACTGTTAGTTAACCTTTTTCATCAATGGATAAGAAGGAAATAAAGGGCTATTTTTGGAGGCATGATGCATGAATATTCTCTGAAACTGCTTTCTGGTCCTCGCCACTCAAAGTGAGGCAGCGTCGCTCCGAAAGGTTACCCGGGGTGTGAGAACCAGCGGTGCGAGGGCTGGGCTGTCAACAAGAAGTGTTTCACAAGTGTGAAAAACTTTTCGGAAGTCATTTTTGGTTTTGTTGTGCCAAAAGGATTCATGAAGAAAAGGCTGGCTTGTTTAAACAGAAATCCCCTAAGCAGGACCCGTCTTGTGTCTAGGAAGAGTAGGGGACGTTCTTGGGCACAGGCTGCGTGAGGATCCCGGCAGGAGTTGGACAGAAGCCAGCTTTCCGGGCTCCCCCAAACCCCGCACCCAGCTCCTAGGCTCCGTGGGTGAATCTAGGGCAGGTGGTAGCCGGGCTGCGCTTCGGGAGCCCCCAGCCATGAGGCGGGATTTGAGGGCCTCCAGAGGGCGCCCTTCTCCAGACACGATCCCATGTCCCCCGCCCGCGGCTGTGCCAAGTCAATTTTTTTTTTTTTTTTTTTTTTTTTTTTTTGAGACAGAGTCTCACTCTGTCACCCTGGCTAGAGTGCCATGGCGTCAGCCTAGCTCACAGCAACCTCAGACTCCTGGGCTCAAGCGATCCTACTGCCTCAGCCCGCTGAGTAGCTGGGACTACAAGCATGCACCACCATGCCTGGCTAACTTATTCTGTATATATTTTTAGTTGTCCATATAATTTCTTTCTATTTTTAGTAGAGACAGGGTCTCGCTCTTGCTCAGGCTGGTCTTGAACTCCTGAGCTCAAACAATCCGCCCGCCTCAGCCTCAAGTCAATTCTTAAACTCTAGTTGCCCGACCTGTGAAGATCTCCCCGTGAACTATTAGTTTCCTTCAAAAATGCAAACATTTTGGAGGAGAAAAGCTTATTCTGCCTAGACATGAAGTTTTAAGACTAAATCCGAGCCACCACGTGTTGAGTCCTGCCCGTGATGTTTTTCATGCATCATCTCACTTAGTGCTTGTCTCACAGGGTTTGTTAGGACAATTGGGTTCTCTGGCGGCAGAGGAAGAAACCGGCGCTCCGTGAGGTTAAATGACTTGTCGGAAGTCTCAGAGCTCAGAAGTGGCCTAGCTGGGATTTGAGCTCAGGGACACCTGACTCCAAAGCCCTTTTCTTTGCATAGTGACAGCTAGTCCCTGAGAGAAAGAAGCCCAGTGCTGGCACGTTTTGCTGTGCAGGAGTAAGAGGAGATTCTGAGTAAAGGGCGGTGCTGCCTGGGGTGGGCAGGCCTGCCAGGGTGCCAAGGGAGGCGACCTTGAACACTGGGCGTGTGCTTTGAGCTGCACTGAGCCAGGACAAAGTGGAGGGCACAGCCAGGTCCCCTGCCTTCCACCTTGGCCCAGGCCACAGACGCCCTGTGCACTGGCCAAGGCTTCAAGGCCAGCTATTGTATCCAGATCCATACAGGGCTGGAACCAGCGGGTGCCCGGCCATGGCTGCAGCTCTTGGTGACAGAGGGCAGTATATTAGCATTTTGTTGCCCCTCCTCCATTGGCACCCACACTAGACTTCCTTTCCTTTGTCTCTTAATCCAAGAGCGGTCCTGCTCATTTTTTCACTCTGCTAGCCGAGAATATTTGTCTCTTGGCTTCCACATTGTTGGCAGTGACCCAGGAATGGCATATTTCTGGTCGAGTAGATAGAAGGACCTGTTTCTAATTTGGCATGGCTAGGTTCCCCAAAGACTCAGCCCCAGTCCATGCAGGCAGCCCGGGGCTCCGAGATCCTGCCCATCGCTACGTCTGCCATTTCTGTTTTCTCACTACCTGTTGAGCTGTCAAATTGTTCCGGACGAGTGATGAAGGACAGCCTCCTAAGTCTGTAAGAGGGGGACACACCTAATTCAGTGCTTCCAATGGCAGCACATGAGAATGATTTGGTTGAGCTTCTAGATAAACAAAAACAAATGTCTGGGCCCCTCCCCCAAAGATTCCTATTCCCATGCTCTGGCATGGGGTCCAGGTAACTGTATCTGTATCAAAGTTCCCCAAGTGATTCTGATGTACAGCCAGAGTGGAGAATCACTACCCCGATTTATGAAACCCAGTTAGCAGCCATTTGGGGCAGGACCCTTCCAGTAGGACACAAAAGGCTGAACTCAAACCCCCAAGTTTAGGTTCCATACTACTGCTCACTGGCTCTGCCACTCACCAGCTTCCCTATAACCACTCTCTGGATGGAGATTCCTGAGTACGGGGAGAAAGGGGTGATGTATGCCAAAGCTTGCCACCAAAGGTGCCCGGTAAATCATTTTTTATTGTTTGTTTTTCTGTATAACAGTAGTAGAGCACAGGTCCATAATGTGAAACCTACCAAGTCACATACTCGTAAGAAGTGAGTGCAACTCATCAAAGAAGAGCGTGCTCAGGGGGTATCTCCCTTCAATGCCTACATCTCACCTCATGCTATTTGTTAATCCAGAGTCCAGCTAGGCATGTTGGTGTACACCTGTAATCCTAGCCACTCAGGGGGCTAAGGCCGGAGAATCACTTGAGCCCAGGATTTTAAGACCAGTCTGGGCAACATAGCAAGAGCCCTGTTTCACCAAAAAGAAAAGTCCAAAGTGGAAAGAAGTTGGGAGATACTCAGGATCCAAATCTCCCCGATACTAATCTACCCACTGTGCCTGTAACCATCCCATACCAATACTCTACAGTGAAATGGGTGCCCAGGCAGCTATGCTAGAAGTGGTAGATAGTTTCAGTAATGGGTGTCACAGTCCATTTATGCTGCTATAACAAAATACCTGAGACTGAATAATTTATAAACAGAAAGTTATTTCTCACAGCTATGGAGGCTAGGAAGTCCAAGATCAAAGCACTGGCAGGTTCATTGTCTGGTGAGGGCCTGGTCCCTGCTTGGAAGATGGTACCTCAAGTGATCCTCCCGCCTCAGCCTCCCAAAGTGCTAGGATTACAGGCATGAGCCACTGTGCCTGCTGTGATGGTTAACTGTACGTGTCAATTTGACACTGGGCCATAGGGTACCCAGATATTTGGTTAACTATTACTGCTGGGTGAGTCTGTGAAGGTGTTTCCAGATGAGATTAGTGGGCATCATCCAATCCATTATGGGTCTGAACAGAGCAAAATGTGGAAGGAGGGAGAATTTGCTCTCTTTGCCTGACCATTTGAGCTGGGACATTGGGGTCTTCTCCTGCCCTTGGCACTCCTGGTTCTCAGGCCTTGGGGCTCATTCTGGAATCTACACCACTGGCTGTCTGGCTCTCAGGCCTTTAAACTACACCACTGGCCTTCCTGGATCTCCTGGCAGACTGTGGGACTTCTCAGCCTCCGTAATCACATGAGCCTATTCCTATCTATTTATCTATGTAGGATACACACATTTAAAACATATATGGAAGTATAGTTTCTGTTTTCCTGGAGAACACTAATACACCATCCAACCCCAGCCCAGCCACCATCTGCTAACTTCGGAATTCAGCAAGGCCATCCTAGACCAGAAGAGCTGCCCAGCTGACAACAGTTTGTCATTTTAAGCTACTAAATTTTGGGGAAGAGTTATTGTGCAGCAAAAGCTATAATAACTGATACACTAGGCAAAATCATGAGTCAAGACAGGTTAGTTCTTTGACACTTAGCCCCAGCATGGTTTCCTGGTAAACTAGTTCTGGCCAATTTGATGTGAGCAGACATGCCATGGACCAATTATGGGTTATGCCGTTAAGAGAAATGTGCAGGTACCCTCTTTGCCTCTCCCACTGGCTGTTTGTGGGGAGAAGGTAAGAACTGGGTGACCTTCTTGGAATCAGAGATGGAAGCTATGTATTAGAAGACAGGAATGCCCTGCCAACCTGCAGTGCCTCCCTCAAGACTGATCAGTGAGAGTGAAATAGACCTTTGCCCCATTTTAGCCAATGTACCTTGGGGTCTTTTTGTTATAGCACCTTAGCCTACCCTAACTAATCTACCCTCCTACTAGCTGTGTCACTTTGAGGCAACTTCTGAACACTTCTCTCTTTCATATTCCTCAAGGAATAGGAATAGTCGTGTCTCCTTCATAGAGTTGTTGCGAAGATGAAATGAGTGCACTTACAAAGCACTTAATATGCCATGGCACACTGCACTCTTTCCATAAATCTGTTCTTCAAATGACTGAAGACACCTGGCTAAGCCAGCTTTTCAGTTTTACCTCTGCACAGTGGCCAGAGGACTGGTAAGATTGATGGGCGAGATTTTCTTTTACTAATTTCCTTATTCTGTTGGATATCCTTTGCCATGCATGGATGATGCCTAATTCTAACTCTGATAAATCTACAGGTAAGGCTATCCAGTGCAATGTAACTAATCATCCCAAAGTTTCTGGAGGTTGTCTAGGTTCTTGCTCGGGGTCTCTCATGCAATTGCAGTCGGATGATAACTGGGCCTGGAGTTTTCCCCAAGGCTTCTTCACTCACGTTTGGTGACTGATGCTGGCTACCTACTGGGAACCCAGCTGGCACAGTTGACCAGATGGCCTTCACATGGCCTCTCCATGTGGGCTCACCCTCCTCGTGGCATGGAGCGTAGATTCCAATAACAAGCCCAATCAAGAGAACCAGGTGGACTCTCTATTGCCTTTCATGACATAGTCTCAGAAGTCACAGTAGCTTTGCCCTTGTTACAGCAGAGGCCCTTCCATATTCTAAGGAGGAATCACAGATACCACCTTTCCAGAGGAATGTCAAAAGTTTGCAGATGGTATTTTTTGGTTTTTGGGTTTTTTTGCAGATGGTGTTTTAAAACTGCCATATCTATCCAAGACATTGATGAAGGAAGACAACAACTCACAGAGAAGATACAGCGTCAAAGTGCACGAAACACTAATAGTCACTAAGAACCTAGATACTGGAGTTAGCTGCCTGGGTGTAGATCTTAGCTTCTCCCATTTCTGGCTGGGTGACCTTGGGCAAGTCAGCTTTTCAAGTAACTGTTCTGAAAAATGGGGATAATAATAGTATCAACCTCATAATGTTCAGTTGTGAAGGGCAAGTACAGCACTCATGCCCGGAACATAGTAAGAATTCAATGAATGTTCACTGGTGTTATGAAGTTGTTCTTGTTGTCAACCAGAAGGTAGGATTTTCTAGTGTACTTCTGCCCTTTCTCCAATCAGCTGAGTAAGAACTTTCCTCTCTGGCCTCAGCTGAAGCGGCTGCCTTTCCCTGGCTGGCCTCCTAGCGCTCTGAGAAGTATGGCTGCTGACTACTGGCCTTCAGTTGTTGATATTACAATGATAGGAGAAATCACACAAATTTTTGAAATTTCAGGGCTACCTTGGCAACCATCTTCTTCTTCCCCCAAGAGAACATTTTCTTTCCATTCATTTGACCTCTCTTTCTTCCCTCAACCACTTTTCCCAAGTGGTTCTGAACTATGCCGTAGCATATGATGATGAAACTGACCGTAAACCTGAAATACAACTTACTCATAAATGTTTCATCGGGAGAAGGGGAGCAGGGAGCAAGCAGAACATTCTGTGGGCGCCGCAAACACACATTCTCAGCTGCAGTGCACAGCAACCAATAGCTAGCTGTCTGCCTTTCCCGAGGAAAACCATAACTTACTACATTTTTTAGTTAATTTTTAACTAGACCAACAGCCCATATGTATATTCTCCCAGTAAAAACAAATTGAAACTGTACAGATAAAGTCAATATTCCTTTGGCCACTCCCTGGGAAAAACACCGATGCCTACACCACCACTGAGGTGACCACCATCCCCTTTTCTCTGCCTTTATATACAATCATCTCCTGGTATCTGTGGGGGGATTGGTTCCAGGACCCTCCACAGATACCAAATTCCGTGGATGCTCGAGTCCCTGCTATAAAATGGCATAGTATTTGCATATAATCTATGCACATCCTCCTGTGTACTTTAAATCATCTCTAGATTGCTTATAATACTGAAGACAATGTAAATGCAATGGAAATAGTTGTTACATTGTATTACTTAAGGAATAATGGCAAGGAAAAAAGTCTGTGTGTGTTCAGTGCAGACACAACCAAATATTTCTTTTTTTTCTTTTTTTTTTTTTTTAAATATTTTCCATCCACAGCTGGTTGAATCCATGGATACCTCCTTAAAAGGTATGAGAAGGTCTGAAACGAACCCTTGACTTCTGAGCCTCCCCTCAAACTGTTTGACTTTTACAGGCTGAAATCCAGTTCTTCTCTCTTCGTTTTTGCTTCTTTTTTTCTCCTTTACTCTCTTTCTTTAATTGAAAGTTTTCATGCAGACTCATTTGCATGGACTCAGCATAATTTAAAGATTTTAGGTCCGTGCAGTGTTTTGGGGGTAATAGACACAGCCTAACACAGCCTGATGTCCCTCTTAATTTCTCTCTGCAGTCATCACTCTTTAGGTGCAGTGACAACTTCATTCTTCCTACCAGAGTCAGTAGGGACCATTTTTCTTCCCCTAGAAGACAGTGCAGTTCAAATCGTTCTTCCCACATGTATCTATTGAGTGCCTGTTATGAGCCAGGTGCTGTTCTAGACTCTTGGGATGGGGCAGTGAGCAAAGCAGACAGACCCCCGCCCTCAGGGAGCCAGCATTTCATAGGAAGACACATTTGACAAATAGTAGAGAGGATGCAAAAATTAATCGTAAAGTATAATATATTAAAAGGTGATAATTTCAATGGAAAAAGACAAAGTCAATCAGGGTCAGAGGGCTTGGAGGTGCGGGAGTTGGAGCTCCAGAGGACAGGACATAGTACTGAGGAGAGTCATCGAGGAGGTCTCACTGGGAAGGTGTTTCGGGTTGACTTGTAGCCAGCCCCCAAGAAAGATTTGTTGAAGCCCTAACCCCCAGTAACTCAGAATATGACCTTATTTGGAAATAGGGTCTTTACAGAGGTAGTTGAACTAAAATGAGGTCATTAGGGTGGGCCCTAATCCAGTATGACTAGTATCCTCCTAAAAAGGGAAAATTTGGACACAGAGGCAGACACACACACAGAGGGAAGACTCAGGGAGAAGACGGTCGTCTATAAGCCAAGGAACACCAGAGGCTACCAGAACCTCGGAGGGAGACCCGGAACAGATTTTCTTCCTAGAACCTCCAGCGGCAGCAGGGCCCTGCCAGGACTTGGATTTGGGACTTTTGGCCTCTAAAACTGCAAGACAAATTCCCACTGTTCTAAGCCACCCAGCTTGTTGCACTTGCTTTGGAAGCCCTAGGAAACTAATCAGGAATGTGAGAGCTTAGCAAAGCCCCGAGGGAGACAGCCACGGAGACACACTCACCCCTAACATTCTTGAGGCAAGAGTTCAAATGGAGGTCCACATACCAGATGTCCAAATATCGAAAAGTTGTAAATCAAGCTAATAATCTGTTAAATAATGCCTTAATATTTACTTTCATCATGAATAAAAGACTTTCAAGACTACTCAGAATTCTGCACCAGAACATGGTGACACAAACAGAGCAGACCCAGGCCCACAACCACACTAAGGGCACACACCCGCATGCGGACAGTCTGGCTTGAGCACCCCAGCTCTGAACATACCCTCAGGTGCACACAGTGGTGAAGCAGATGGGATTGGGGAAGAAGCCTGCATGGGCTCTAGCATCATCAAGCAGGACACTCCAGGGTCCAGGAGACCCAGAGTGTGATCGCTGAAGGGGACATGGGCTCCAAGTGGGCTTTGTTCCTTGTACTGCAGAATCCTTGCTCCACAGCAAGGGGCATGGCCAGAGGAGGCCAGAGCAGGTCCCCTACAGCAGTGCTCTCTGGTGCCGTCCAAGAACAGTGCCAGTCCAAGAGCAGTCTCTTTCCCATCTGCAATGGAACATAAAAGAAATCGAGAGTCAACACTGAGACACTTGCATAGCAGTTTGACTTACTGTGTGTCCAAGCTTGTGGCCAGGGGATTCATCTATCTCATGTAGTCCACTGAGCTATAGACCAGTCAGGTGTTGAACTTGCCTGGTGAGTTTCCTGCAGCATGGCTGTATCCTAGTCCCATGGAGGGAGACCACGTGTCGATCCACAATGGATTGAAAATAACATTTTTACAAACCAGCCCATCACCACGGATGGTTTATACCACCCTCAAGTGTGTGGAGCTCTGAGCAAGGGCCCCTCTTGCCCAGGGTCTACAGAAGCACAGCAGGTGTAGGGCATAACTTAAGCAAAGGCTCCAATGTCGGAGTAGCAGGAAGGCTACTTAGGGTGTGTGGGAAGAGGAGAGTGGACGTGGTCCAGGAGGGAGAGTGGGCAGGGCACAGGCTGCCTGTGGCCCCATAGACCACTGCAAGGGCTTTGGCTTTTATGCTGGGAAAACAGGGTGCTACTGCAGGGTTCTACACAAAGAGCTGCATGATCTCATTTCTAGTGAAAAGGATCACTCCGGTGCAGTAGTGGGAATAGACGGAAGGAAGCAAAGGTGGAAGCAGGAGACCTATTGAGGGGTATTGCAATAATCCAGGCAAAACATGACAGTGGCGTGAACCAGGTGGAAGCAATGGAGGTGAGCAGGGGTCTGATTTTTGTCTGTTTTAAAGATCAGAGTCACCAAGATCCCCTAATGGATTGGACGTGTGGTGTGAGAGGCAGAAAGGTGTCAAGGGTCACGCCAAGATCTTTGGACTGAGAAACTGGAAGGAAGCAGCTGACATCAACAGAGGCTGTGGCCAGGCTGATCTGAGGTTGGGTAGACCCCACATGCTGCCTCTGAGCTGTTTCAGGTGCAGATCTTATACAGGCAGTGGATAAATGAGTCCGGAGTTAGAGAGGTCTGGACAGCTGGGAATATCCATTTCAGAGTCCGCGACCTATACAGGGTATTTAAAGCTATAAGACCGACTGAGATCTCTAGCAGAGCAGGCTTGGATAGAGACGGTAGGAGCTACAAAGTTGGGGAGAAGAGAAGGAACAGCAGAGGAGACTGAGAAGACAGCTGGTGAGGCAGGAGAAAACCAAGAGTGTGGGGTGTCCTGGAAGCCAAAGAAGGAAATTGTGACATGATGGAAGGAGCATCAGGTGTGTCCAGCACTGCCGGTCGATGGATCAGGATGAGGCTGGAGGTGGACCATTAAATTTAGCCATGAGGAGGTCACCAGTTTGGGTTGAGTGGTGGGGCAAATGCCTCACTGGGGTGGGGTTAAGAGGGGATAGGAGAAGAGGACTTGGAGAGAGCATACGTTGGCAACTCTCATAAGTCCTACTGTAAAGGGATCAGAGAAATGGAACAGGACCCAGCAGGGAATGTGGAGTCAGAGAACTTTCTTAGTGGAAGAAAAAACAGCATGTTTTCACTCTGATGGGTTATAAATGATCCAGTAACGTATTAGTTTCCTGAAGCCGCTGTAACAAATGACTGCAAAGTTGGTGGCTTAAAACAACAGAATTTTTTTTTCCCATTACACTTCTGAAGCCTGGACTTTTAACACCAGTTTCACTGGGCTGAAATCAAGGTATTGGAAGGACCACAGTCTCTCCGGAGGCTCCAGGGGAGAATCCATTGTTTGCCTCTCCCAGTTTTAGGTGGTTGTCAGCTTTCCTCGCTTTGACAGGGACACTTGTGGTGGCCATTAGGGCTCACCCAGATAGTCCAGGATGATCTCCTTATCTCAAAATCCTCAACTTAAGCACACCTACAAAGACCCCTTTTCCAATTAAGGTCGAATTTACAGGTTCCATGATGAGGACACGGCATATCTTTGGGGACCACCTTCCAGCCCACTACAAGTAGGGACAAAAACTAGTTAATGGTGTAGGACAAGGGTTGGCACAATTTTTCTGTAAAGGGGAAAATAGCAAATACTTTAGGTTCTGTGGGCCATATGGTTTCTATTACAACTTCTCAACCCTGCTGATGTAGTGTGAAAGTGAGCATAGGCAATATATAAACAAATGAGCATGCTGGGTACCCATAAATCTTTATGGGCACTGAAATCTGAATTTCATGTAATTTTCGAGTATCGCAAAATATTCTTCTTTTTAAAAATATTTTCCCCTAACCATTGAAGGATGTAAAAACTATCTTAGTTTATGGGCCGTAGAGAAACAGGGGCCAGCTGGTTTGACCTATAGGCCACTCACCAGTCTCTGGTGTGAGAGATGGAGGGAGGGTGGCTGGAGCCATGTGGTTGTGTAGGCGAGGGGAGACGGAACCCAGCCTACAGATGAAGGGACTGGCTTTGCGTTGGAGCATGGACTGCCATCTAGGATAGCAGGAAAAGGGAATAGAAAACATTAGGACTTTGAGAACTGAAATATCTTCCTTTATATTCTCTTTAGAACATTTAAAGCTATTTGCTTTCCGAAAAGCACATAAATTCTTCAAGTTTAAATTATTTCTGTAAAATAGATATGCAGTATTTACCCCATAGATTGTTAGACCAAGATAATACACACTCAAAATGTTAGTTTTTCTTCTCTCTCTTAGCTTCAGAGACTCAGAGATTAAATAATT